>NC_134840.1:9471435-10083480 GCF_965363235.1 Mytilus galloprovincialis
GACCTGCCTTCGTAACAGGACACTCTCTGTCGGTATATGTAAATATGGTGTCTATGACCCTACGAAGAAGTATTGTACAACAGATCTAGATCCATGTGAGTAAACTATTAGTCTGAAAATGAGTTTTACTGGGGAAAGTTTGAATGCTGATTATGTGGTACATGTATGCATTTAAATTTCTACTGGAAAAGATTAAAGTATATAGATATAGGAAGATGTTGTGTGAGTGCCAATTGTACAACTCTCCATCCAAATAACAAGTTATAAAAGTAAACCATTATAGGTCAATGTACGGCCTTCAACACGGAGCCTTTGCTCACACCGAACAACAAGCTATAAAGGGCCCCAAAATTAAAATAATCCATTTTTTTTATGAATGTCTATTTGTTCTTGCGTTTCCAAAATGATCCATGCGTTGTCAAAAATTAATCCTAACATTTTGTATTTTTGGGGTTGTCTGTTATTCCTAAGCTGATGTACCTACATGCATGTATCAAGCATTTGCATTAAAATGCCATCATTTGTTATAATATTGTTTTTGTTGTTCCAGATTCTGTTCAGGTATTTTGCCAAGACAAACCAAACATCAAATTTCCACACATTGCCAATTGTGCTCGATACTATGATTGCAGTGCTATCGAATCAGACCCAGTATTTGGTAAATACCAGAGGGAGTGTACTTACCCTACGCTGTTTAACATTGACCTCCTTAGGTGTGTTCCTCCAGTGGAAGCTGACTGTCAATGGCGATATGAACCTAAAGATCCTTGTAAGTCATGTTAATATCAGGCAATTTATTTTTGTAGAAGATTACCTCAAATCTGTTATCCCATGTTTCAATTTTTTCATTTTGGTTATCTATATTTCTGCTTTTTATTTGTTTGAATATACTTTTTCTTACGATATAAGAACTTTTCAAAGATATTTTTTATTTTGTTTAATTTAAAGGATAACGACAAAAGTAATACTCAAAAATAGACAATAGACTATTGGTGTTGTTGTTGCCTTTAGTGTTACAGCAGGAATATTTTTATCCACTTTACGTATTGATACATTTTAATATTAATTTAGTACTAGATCAATTTATATACCTTTCTAGAGTTACTACTAAACAATCATTTATTAAATCATAGATTGAAACTTGATTACGTTTTGTTGTATTAATTCCTCGAGTAATGAACTCCACTAATGTAGAACTTCTTATTTCCTTTTGTTTAAAATGACATTTGATTAACATAAACCTGATATCAATCCACAGGCGGTTTTCTAGGAAACCAAAGATGCGATGTTAATGACAGAAACTGCGTTCCCTGTGTTGACACATTGAACATATGCGCAGGTGTAATGGCGGGAAACATTCCTATTGTGGACAATAAAATGGAGTACGCCGTTTGTAAGCAGGGGAGGTTCTTTACTACTGTTAGCTGCGCCCCTTATAGCTTCAATCCATCAATGAAAGGTTGCGAAACGGCTGTTAATACATGTGAAGGCCTACCTAACGGGAAACAGTCCATGCAAGGTTCAGAATCAAATTATGTACTTTGTTTTAATCAAAATGTTGTCGAATTTGGAAGTTGTGAACCTCTACTGTTTGATGCACGTTCTAAACAATGTTCACAGCAGCAGAAGTCTAAATGTAGTGGATTGTCAGATGGTAATTACCCAACATCAAATATATTCCAATACATAGTGTGTACAAATGGCAGACAGACCAGTATTGGGGATTGTAGTCCGTCTGTTTTTGATTCCAGAAAATCTATTTGTGTTAAGCCTGAATTTTCCTGCGAAAGATTGCCTGATGGAAACTATGGACATGAGGATGGCACAACATATTATGGTTGTGTCAAGGGGTCATTTGCAGGAAAGAATACCTGTAGTCCAGGTGTATTCGATTTCTTGGAGGGAAAATGTCTTCCTTCAGCATGTCGTGGAAAACAAGATGGACGATTCGCCTTACCTGGAAGTGACATTCACTACATGACTTGCACTGATCAGGAAGTAGTAAAAGTAAGGAGATGTAAAAGGTATAAATTTGACGAGTCTTTAGGTAGATGTACTAAGTCTCCAAGCTTTTGTTCCAGTTTACAAGACGGATGGCACCAGATGAAAGAGATGTTTATATATATGTACTGTGTGGACAAAAAACCAACTAAAATTGTAGTTTGTCCTGCAGAGGTATTTGATACTGTAAATGGAGTCTGTTTAGAAGGATATACTCCATGTAAGAGACAAGTATTGGTATTTGCAGCGCAATATCAGCTTTACGTGTGGTGCACATTTGTATGTATTGACATTCACAAGCGCTGCTGCATCTGTATATGAACAAAACTGCAATGCATTAGCTTTGAGAAAGTATACTCAACATATAATAACCAATGTAGTAGGCAATATCATGTGCATATATGTTGTATAATTGTTTTACCAATATACTGCATGATATGTCTTTTATTTGAATGTTACAGCTTTGCAATGTGTTGTTTGCTTATTATGGTTGCACATGCGTCTACACAATAATGAACACGGTGGAATGTTAAGCAATATTATTTGATTGTTAAAGTTATCAATGTGAAATGTACTTCTTAATCTTAAGAACTTAAAAACTAATTAAAGTAAGCTGTTTCAGAACACGCTTTGCATGCACCAAAACTAGAATGATACTACTAACAAAACAGTAAGTAAATATCTTAAAAGATGTTTCATGAATATTTGTAGTTGATTTCTTAAAGAATTTATGTTTATATATTTATATATAATTCGTCTCAAATTTAGCGTGTATACTTTAAATCAATGCAACAACGAAAAGATCTTTATTCGGTTATAAAAAATACTGACCAAGTAACTTAAGTAAAGTGAATAATTTGGGATAGAGTTGCACTTGAGGATAAATATGTTGATCAATGTATTGTAGCTGATCCTGTAACGTTCTGTGAGAATAATCCTACCGCTATAATGCTACATCCAGAAAGTTGTGCCAGATATGTAGATTGTAGGAATAGGAATACACTGATAGGCAACTATCAGGAGGAATGTGCATATCCACAACTATTTGATAGCTTTAACAACTCATGTAAACCTTATAGAGAGGTCAAATGTGGAAACAGACCAGAACCGAAAGCCCCATGTGAGTATATAACATTTTATCAAAATATTATAGAGGTGAAATAAGAATGATTGAAAACAGCGTCATCATAAAACATATCCAACAGTTTATAAAGTTCTCGCAAAAAGGTAAGACATGGAAAAAAGTTAATTCTAAGTTGGAGTAGCTTCCACTTTATTTCATAAGCGTAATATAAAGGTTAACTATATACTTAGACCAAAATGAAAATAAAACTTTATCAAGTTTCTGATCACAAGCATTTTAACTGAAATACATTGTATTTAGCAAGTTGTTACAAATGATAAAAAATGACTTCACTGTTCGAACTATGTTATTCGTTTCAATTAATGTAGGCGATTATCAGAAACAGAAGATATGTGTTCCCGTTGGAAACTGCCGGCCCTGTGAATTAGATAACCCCAACTGTGTCGGTAAACGTGATGGACCACAAGCTGTACCAAATAAACCAGAATATTTCATGCAATGTAAAGATGAACGTACCATCAGTGTAACACAATGTCCTCCCACTGCTCCAAACTTTGATGTTACCAGTGGGTCATGTACAGTCACACTAAACCCCTGTAAGTATAATTGATCAATGTAGCACAATGTCCTCCCACTGATCGAAACTGTGATGTTACCAGTGGGTCATGCACAGTAACACTAAACCCCTGTTAGTATTATTGATCAATGTAGCACAATACCCTTCTATCTATAGCTTGTGTATTCTTATACTGTTACACTAAGTCCATGACAATACCTATTTGAGGAATAATCTTTTTTACTTTGACGCATGTATAATTCAAGTATAATCCATCTAGTATTTAGTTCAATTCTTCCTCTTGGCCTGTAATAGACATTATGTATGGGATGTCAATCATTAGATGATATCTAAATCTTCTCCTCACAGTTTTCTTTTACCAGCCGTATCTATCTCTACAAATGTTGTCTTTTTATTTGTAAAAAGTTTTAAGACCAATTTATACCACCAGTTCATAGGTTCAACTTTGCAGTTCAAATGGGATACACTTCTTACTCGTGTCTTATAAGTTCATACCGATAGTATTACAATATTTTGTGCAAGTATCATTTGTTTAAATCATAAGTTATAGATAGTGATTATTTTAACTGGCTTTTATGCCACTCGTACCGATCTGCACAGACAAATCAGCTTAAACGGGATTAAAGAGAGGGGACCTTATGAACCTACATACTTGATAAATGATTAGACTTTTTATCCCAAACGTTCTACATCCGCACCTGAGTCTAATATCGTTATATTTTGGATTCACCGATTAGCATGCCGTTCCAGAAATTATTAGTACAAAACAATTGATCCTTGGGGGCTCTTTGTTTGCGTATGGTAATTAATTCACCAGCTTTGAACATCTATTTCTATAAACTCTTTTTTACTGGTACTTAAGATATTACTTTCCATTTTCAAGTAAACCCTGGTCCTTACTGCGAAGCAAACCCGACAGCTGTTGTACCACATCCAGATAATTGTGCTCAGTATATAGACTGTAGACAAAAGAACACACCATTAGGAAACTATAGACAGGAATGTCCTTATCCTCAGCTGGTATCACTGGCGGATGCTACTGGTTTACCATGTAAAACATTCCAGTCTGTTCAATGTGGAGCTAGACCTGAACCAAAGAATGCATGTAAGTTACAACTATTACTAGGCATGTTATATTGTTATAAGTCTGTATACAAGCATGGAATTCTAACAAATGCAGGTAATATATTTGAAGAAAACCTTTTCTAAAGTAACTGATTAACTTCAATTATATACAAATCAGATTCATATCGACGCCATACTCGAATAAACTGGCGTTTAGAATTACGTTCTACAGTTATTTTAACCGAGTACTGACACATTTAATTTTCTCCTACTCCTTGTAGTTTCTGAAAATGGTAACATTTATTTTCGTTTATGTAGGTGATTACGAGCAGAATCTGATATGTAGGGATCCAACAAATTGTATTCCATGTGATCAAAGATTTCCCAGTTGTTATGGCATGCCAGATGGAAACCACCCGTTTCCAAACCAACCGAACAAGTACATTGTGTGTTTATCTGATAGAACCCTAAGAACGGAAACATGTAAACTAGGACAGTTTGATCCGCTGACTGGATCCTGCTCTGTCAAGTTTGATCCAAGTAAGCTTTTGTTTTTCATTCGTTGCTCATAATACATTTTTCTAGGGACTTATGGTTAATTGGTATGCTTTAGTAAAATTAAATACAATTCAAGCAGTCGTGAAAATTGCAAATCAGAAAATACCTTCAAGAAGTTGTCTGCTATATGAGTGTTTCATATATTATTTTATGATAATAGAATATTTTATTGACGAAGAAAAAGGAAAGAAAAGAATGATATATATAAAGATGCAGTGATATCGTCATAAGACACAGAACGTTTACTATAGAAATATTATATTTTGGTGGTTCATACATTTCTAGATTGTCACATACACGTTAATACAGTGAGAGTTGTATAGAAAAAAATGGTATGAATACATTTATCTATTTCAGGTAACCCACAAGCATTTTGTAATTTAAATTCAAGAGCCAAGGTAGAAGACCCAACAAGCTGTGCTATTTACTATGACTGCTCTAGCTCTGGTTCTTCGACAAGTCCTTATAAACAGGAATGTCCATATCCACAGCTTTACTCGACAACCTCACAATCATGTGAACTGTTCACAAAAGTCAATTGCGGAGAAAGATATATGCCAGTAAAACCCTGTAATTACTTTGTTCTATTCAAACTTATCTTATATGATTGTTTTTGTCGAATATATATTAATTTATAAAATAGATGGTAGAACACATTTATACAGTATCATTCAACATTTGAAAGTATCAGTTTATTTATTTTTTTATCAACAGAAATTATATAAATCTACTCCCCATCTAATATTTTCCCATGTTAAATGTGACATACAAAAACGATACATAAAACGTAGCAACTATAATTTGCAGCGTGAACTGTTTGTAAACCATATTAATCTGAACCTGCGATAAGAATTAACATTTGTTTTGTCAGGTGAATATTTACAGAACCAGTGTATAGGTCCAGGCGGAGAACCAGCTCTCAATTGTGAACCTTGTGTAGATCGACTGCCTTCTTGTATTGGATTACAGGATGGCAACAATACTTTCCCGGGACGACAAAACACACCTTACTATATAACATGCTATCTAAATAGAACAATATTAGTACGTACATGCGAGGATGGAGTGTACGATCAAACATCTAGAGCTTGTATGACTAAACTAGATCCAGGTAAGACTTTAGAACAAGTACGTTTTATCACCAATAGATACTGGTATAAATTCCAATTCCCAGAAAAATTAAACATAACCTCAATCGTCTGCTGGATACTGATGGCAGTATTATATATGTAACGAGTACACTGGGTAAGATTTTCTATATTAATATATAAAAGGTTCGTTACCATAATTGATCCAAAATGGTTTTATTTTAACAAGTACACGATTTTTTTTACTAATATAATCTATATTCATTAAAATGTATCCACCGAGTTAAATTTGTACAGCTGCTCTTTGCGTTCTTTTATGAACATTCTAGAACTAATGTAATTCAAATATACAAAAACTGATGTATAAATACGAATCATTGTTCAGAAACAATCTTTGGTATCATACAAGTTACGAATTATTTTATATTGTACAATTTATACTTGAAAAGCTATAACAAATACAAATCTTAAGGAACTGATACCAACCGTTTCCTTGTTGCACTACGATGATAATCTTATTAGAGACTGTATGCCACTGCTGGTGGAGATTTATTTTCCCGAGGGTATCACCAGCCCGGTAGTCAGCACTTTTTGTGCTGACATGAATTATCATTGATATGGTTATATTTATAAATTAACTGTTTACAAAATTTAGAATTTTTGAAATACTAAGGCTTTTCTACCTCAGGCATAGAATACCTTAGCTGGATTTTGGTCCTCAATGCTCTTCAACTTCGTACTTTATTTGGCCTTTTTAACTTTTTTGGATTCGAGCGTCTTTTGTAGACGAAACGCGCGTCTGTCGTATATACAAAATTCAGTCCTGGTATCTATGATGAGTTTATTTACAATCTCTAAAAATTGTGTACATTGCAATTCATGGCCATTTTCCTCGAAGACCTAAATAGAATGATATTGGACAATATAATCCTCGGTTTATATACCTTATTTATTGTCATATCATCATTATTTTGCAGAAGATGTGTTACCTAACATTCCCAGTTGTTCATTTTAGAATATCTGAACAATCCTTTCAATTTGACCTGAATCCATAGGCAATTGTGACAAAAATCACATGAAATACACCTCAAACTCACCTGAAAATACATTTAGTTATCTATCAGATAATACATTTAGTTATCTATTAGATAATACATTTAGTTATCTATTAGATAATACACTTAATCCACTATTTTCTTTTCAAAAGAAAATGCCTGTACCAAGTCAGGAATATGACAGTTGTTATCAATTCGTTTGATGTGTTTGAGCTTTTGGATTGCCAATGATTCGGGATTTTCCGTTGTGTATTTTCATCGGCACAGTAATCCATTATATACTAACCACATTATCATCTAGGTCGGATAAAACAAACAAATAACATATGTATTACTTTTATGCTTGTTCATAATTATACATTTGATAAATATTTTGTTACATTTCAGCTAACCCAGCATTATACTGTAGGAGTAATCCCTTACAGAAGATTGCAAATCCTAACAATTGTGCCCAGTTTTATGATTGTTCAAAGCCGACTGGAAGATTTGGGGCTTATTTATACGAATGTCAATACCCTCAACTATTCAACGAAGTCACTGGTAGTTGTGTTGTATTTGGTAATGTCAAATGTGGCAGTAGATTCTTACCACAAAGTCCATGTAAGTTTTTCGTTTTAATTGTTACTAAACCTGTAATGAACATGGGAGATATTTACTTTTCAAAGTGTAACGATAATAATACTCCCTAAATAAAATTGGATATCTAGCAAATTTCAACAATTAATTTTCCAGTTGAAGATTAATGTGTTAAATTTGCTATGCTAATATTAGAATTTATGAATGGATTTGGATAATGATGTTCCTTCATTAAAAGAGCAACAGTCATATGACTGATTATAATAGAAAAATGAAGAATACATAAATTCAGGACGTCTTCAGGATGAATTCAGGGAAACGTTTTATATATATTTGTTTTAAAAGTAATTAAAAAAACATCTTAACAATAAACTTGCACCATGAAGACTCTACACTCCAAATATTTTACTTGCTGAGTTATGTAACATAATCCTGGAATTATAAATAACACGTATTGTTTTTATGATGGTTGCACGTACATATGGTAATTTCAGGCCAATATCAAGGAAACCAATGTTCACCTGTAGCTGGTCAAAGCTGCGAACCCTGTGAACAAAGACTGCCATCTTGTATCGGCAAACTAGATGGAAATAACACTATCACTGGAAGAGAACTGACGGCTGATTATGTAGTATGCTTTATGAACAGAACGGTCAGTGTGGAGTCCTGCCCTGCTGGATACTTTGAACCAACACTCGGGGAATGTAAAACTTCTATTGGAGCAGGTAATCATTAGACCTTAATCGAAATGAAATTATGTAAACAATTTTGAACTTTTACGGTTTTTAAGTCAGAATTATCTCTTACTGTGTTCGACTTTTACTGCTGCAATTTGAAAAAAAACAGTCTATTGTTAGAATGCAATCATTTTAAAATTGTTTTTGTAAATGTTTTCATGTCGTTAAATTCACATTGAATTATTTCTTTTCAGCTGCGATACGAGCTTTCTGTATAGCCAATCCAGGTGTGATACGAGCTAATCCTGTAAATTGTGCTCAATATTTCGACTGTGGTGAAGCCAGCATACGAGCTAGAACTTTCCTCCGAGAATGTCCTTATCCCATGTTGTTTGATACCCAAAGTAACACATGTCAGAATTATACATCAGTAACATGTGGATCTAGAACAGAATACACAGCACCATGTAAGTACAAGGTGTATCATATTTTTGAATCACACATCAGTTCTATGTGGATCCAGAACAAATTACACAGCACCATGTAAATACAAGTTGTAACACATGTCTGAATTACTCATCAGTAACATGTGGATCTTGAACAAATTACACAGCACCAATGTAAGTACAAGGTGTAACACATATCTGAATGACGCATACGTCAAAAGACAAACACCAGCACGTATATCTAAAACAAGGCATAGACAAATTAAAAACTGAGCATCACGAACATCACCAAAAATCTGGGATGATATCAGGTTCTCCAAAAAGAGTAAGCAAATGTGTATCTAGAACAAAACATTGACCACCATGTTATTATGCAGTTTTAAACATATCACAATAAAAGAGGGACGAAATATACCAGAGGGACAGTCAAACTCATAAATCGAAAATAAACTGACAACGCCATGGCTAAAAATGAAAAAGACAAACAGACAAACAATAGTATACATGACACAACATAGAAAACTAAAGAATAAGCAACACGAACCCCACCAAAATCTAGGGGTGATCTCAGGTGCTCCTGAAGGTTAAGCAGATCCTGCTCCACATGTGGCATCCGTCGTGTTGCTTATGTGATAACAAATCAGGTAAATAGTCTAATTCGGTAAGTCACATTCATGAAAGGGAAGGGGATTGTAGTTACGACATAAGGAACATGTCCGATATCATTTGTGAAACGGTTATTCAATAACGGTCAACCAACTCGTGATTGCATCCGTTAAATTTACAAAGGAATGATTTCAACTTCACCATTTGAAACTCTTGGTTTAATAGTTTCCTTGTAAGCAGCAACCCTCTATCAAGAAAATCATGATAGGAAATGCAAGCACGGGAATATCGTATCAATTGTGAGATATATACCCCGTATGCAGGTGCTACTTAGAAATGGAAAGTTCACTATTGGAAAGCTGAAATCATCTCTTATAACACTTTCGGACAGGCACTCAAAGAATATGACAAGGTTTAACACGTTTGTAGGCACTTACCACTCCTCGAACAGTTGTTTCACAGCACAAAATAAAATCAAGACGCATGTATTACAAAAAGTAGTACCCATTCTTGGAATAACAAAATATCAATTGAAACTTGATTAAGCAACATTTGGTTTTCAATGTCCATACTAAGGTGTTGATATTAAACATATTTTGTTTATGATACAGGTGATTATCTACAGAATAGATGTAACCCATCTATGTCTAACTGTCGCCCATGTAGAGAACGATTCGCCAGTTGTATAGGAATGACAGATGGATTACATCCATTTCCAAACAGAACAATGAGCCCAGATTTTATTGTCTGCAACCGAGGTAGAACTGTATCTGTTGAAAAATGTCTCACTGGACTGTTTGACCCAGGAGCACGAATTTGTACCAGGGACATCACAGAAGGTTTGAAAACATTTGTAACAACCGATAATTAACACATTTCAATTTTAAATTTGATACTTGCTTTCTTCTTCTACATTGGCACAAATGTCTTTAAAGCACTATGAAATGAGTTAAGTGTTTAGATAGGTAAACAGAAAAAAAAAAAAAATTTAAAGAAAAAAGTAACTACCAAACTGAATTTCTAGTTATAGCTATGATCTATATGGAATACGCATTAGCATTAATTTTTATCAGCTATATGTTAAACAGATAGTTTACATGGTTTGATTGTAGCCTGAATATTTTGCATTTTACTTTCCTTCTTTATCAAATAGAAATCTGCAACGGAGTTGCCTTGAAAATAGCTTTGTATTCAATGGTCAATGAATTTCTAATAGATCGTTATATTCTAGATATAATATTTAATCGACCTTATAAAAACATAAACTTCAAAATTTGTACCTGTTTTTTCTACATGAGGTTTTACATCATCTTTTCTATTGGAACACAAATGTATGTACTATATAAAATGAACTGATTCTTATGTAGTGTTTTTGTTCTTCCAAAATTAAAACATGTATGAACCACTCATGATACATTAATCTTTGATTCGTCAACTTATATATCATCTGCTAGCCTTTCCGTACTTTAAATTTGGTTAAATGTAAATATGATGAAGGATGTCAAAATAATAGGTTCAAACAAAGATAAAATGATGAATGATTGCGTTTGTAGATATGATAAAGGGCCACTGTACAATTAATCCAAGTACAATACAACCCCACTTATACCAGTGCGCACAATATTTCGACTGTGGACCAACCATTGGCGGAAGTTACTTGAGAGAATGTAAATATCCACAATTGTTCGACACTACATCGATGACCTGTCAGAACTTTAGTGACGTCACATGTGGACCCCGGATTGAACCTCAAGCTCCATGTAAGTTGTCATTATGTTAATTTAAGAGTCTTTGATAATAGTATTGGAAAATATGACATATATAAACTGATAATTGTGTACAGACAATAATCATAGGAATGATAGTTAATATTTCATTCATATCAAAAGCAGTTACGATTTGTTTTTGACTAGTATATTTGAAATATTATGAAATAAAATTATGCATTAAACTTAGTTTGAAAAAAAAACCCGATTGACGTATCCGTTCGACAGTATTTTTTTTAAACGAAAGACCTCTGTTTATAACGACACTAACACTGATGGTCGCTGACATTATTTCCGCGCTTTAAAAATATAGAATTTATATACATTGTGTCAAAATATCAAATTTAATTTTCCATAGTCTGTTCTATCTTGTTTCTAGCCGATACAAATAAACCGTGTGTTTTGAAACAACGTATGATTGATCTCCCAATATTGCACCTATAAATCATCATTATGAGTTTGAAGAAGCCAACGTAAAAAATAGGTGCAAATAAACTCATCATAGATACTACGATTAAATTTTGTATTTACGCCAGATGAGCGTTTCGTCTACAAAAGACTCATCAGTGACGCTCGAATCCAAAAAAGTTAAAAAGACTAAATAAAGTACGAAGTTGAAGACATTCCTTCATAACGTCTTTTATAGAATGTATCTCCCTCATGCAAAGCTCTGATTCCTTTCACGGATTTGGCTATACTTTTTGGACCTTTTGGATTATAGCTCTTCATCTTTTATAAAGCTTTGGATTTCAAATATTTTGGCCACGAGCATCACTGAAGAGACATGTATTGTCGAAATGCGCATCTGGTGCAAGAAAATTGGTACCGTTAATTTTATTACTACCACTGGGTCGATGTCTCTGCTGGTGGACTATAAGTCCCCGAGGGTATCACCAGCCCAGTAGCAAGTACTTCGGTACTGGCATGAAAATACGGATTTTTTGTGTTATAAAAATTCGCTGTTACAAAATGATAGAAATTATTATAAATTAAGGAATGTATCTCCCTCATGCAAAGCTCTGATTCCTTTCACGGATTTTGCTATACTTTTTGTACCTTTTGGATTATAGCTCTTAATCTTTTATATAAGCTTTGGATTTCAAATATTTTGGCCACAAGCATCACTGAAGAGACATGTATTGTCGAAATGCTTATCTGGTGCAAGAAAATTGGTACCGTTAATTTTATTATAGCGTCATATATCTATAAACTTCTATTAAAATCTTTATCAACGTGACAAGCTAGGCTTCGTATAGTTTGGTAGAGCTTAAACAGTCAATGCAATTGGTAGTATAAATATTGCAGTATAAAACATTATGTAACTTTGTTTAACCAAGTTTCTGTACCAGTTTGAATTGATAGAAAATAGCATCGTTCTACAAACAAATGTATAAACATTACAACTATGAAAATTAATTATAAGTAAGGACATTTTATTTTATATTTCTAAATTTCAAATTATTTTAAAGCTCTATATACATTATTTTAACGTTAAGATGAATTTTGAATTTTTTCTTTGAAAGATTGACTTAGTAAATATTATTTTACCATATATGATATTGATTACGTCAGGTGACTATCTACAAAACCATTGTCCACCCAATGTAACCAACTGTGTTCCATGTGAAGACAGATTGCCGACGTGTAAAAGTCTAAATGATGGAAACAATGCCTACCCAGGACGACCTGTTTCCGAGTATTACATAAATTGCTTCAGCAACAGAACAGTGTCAGTTGAAGCTTGTCAAGTATCTCTGTATGATCCAGTGAGGCGAAGGTGTTCATCCAAAATAAATTCTGGTTAGTTGTTAATATATTAACGTATAGTGTAGAATTGTAATATAATCAATACTGTGTGCACAAATGGCGGAAAAAATAGCAGATATCAGGACAGGAAAAGAGTTATAAACCTGCGGGAAAATATTTATGCTTTGTAGGGACGAATTCCGTGTTTGCATTTGGTCTTGTCTTCTTTGTAAAGAATATGTTACTAGCAATCGTATTTAACTTTAACGTTCTGTCTGAATTTCTCGGTTTTCAAGCTGCGTATTTGAAAGGTTTTACAAACTTATTTGGTCGAGCTTAATATTTTAATCACATATTTTTAATTTGAAATTGTGTACTGGTTATTAGAGCATAAACTCCATCCTCGTGGCATATGTTTCAGAGAAATGCCAATACATTTTAAACTTCGAAAATCATATTATTTCGTCATATATTTGTCGAAAAGAAATTAGATATAGGAATATTTGATATTCGTATAATATACGGTGAGTGACCGACATGATTTTGATGATAATTGTTTAGAGTTTCATTGAAAGCGAAGGTAGATTGAAACCAGATTCGTATTTGAAATCCCAATATTAGTATCATTATTATGCATAGTTTTTCGCAATGAATCTGAAACAAGCGTATTTAGTATTAACATCAGTTACATCTTTACATCAATAGATGGGTTTCTGTTGGAGTCTTGTTTAGTCTCAACACGTGTCCTGCGTATTGAATTATAAACCTTGAATGAGTTTTTTTTTCTACTTTTGATTGTTTATGTCAATAGTTTTTCATTAAACTATTTTTAAAGTAAAAGATATACATTTGTTTTTCATACGATGGAAAACATATAATACGTTACCTTATATATCAGTCATGTGATGTTTCGTGAATATGTTTTATAGCACTGTAAAACATGTTTTTGAAAAGCAAATTTTTCATTCTAGTATTCGAAGACATGCACTGCTGTTAAATTATTGTCTTCCCGTCGTCACATTTACCTATATGTTAAACTCATGCAATAACCATTACCACAGACCCCCCATAGATATTCGTCAATCGCGACAACAAAATATAAAAAGGAGGGACATGATAGACGAAAAAGTGGTAAAAAAACTTCAAGAATGAAAATCGTCACACTTTGGAACTAATAAAATAAAATAACAGTTTTTGATCAGCAATAACATTTTTTGACAAAAATACCTTTTTTATTCGTAATAATTTAAAACAAAACGAACACAGAGGACCACGTTTAGTGGTAATGCATGCATATTGGTTAAACAAATATTGAATCATAATCCTCAAAAAGTCATTGCATAGAAAGTTATCACAAATGACATTATCTAACATATTGGCAATTATCTTTGATTAATATATACGTACGTAATAATTGTTTTTACATGATATCAGGAGTTTTAACAAAGTTCTGCCAGGACAATCCAAGGATGGTTATACCGGATCCAGCCAACTGTGCCCGATACTATAACTGTAGTGACCCATCTTTAGCACAAGGTTTAGATGAACCCTACAGACAGGAATGTAAATATCCAAGGCTATTCCAATCAGCAGGTGTCGGATGTCAGCTGTTTACCATGGTCAGATGTCAAAAGAACAGATATGTACCCAAAACACCATGTAAGTTCACTATTTTGAGCATGGTTTAGACTTTATAAAGAATATATGCCGAAGAAACAGAAAAAAAGCCCGCTCAACAAATCTATGAATTGATAAATACTTAATCGTTCCTATTATATACAGTGGAATGTTTTAACACATAGAAGAAAAATCTACTTACAACAAACAATACCTACAGTTGTGTTAAGCAAGATTATGTTGTACCCGAGTCGACCAGTCATTACTCATACTCATAAATATATGTAGCATATCCTTAGCGGAGAAATATATGATGCGTATTTCCAATTCCGTGGTTTAACCCGTTAATCAAAGTTTCGCCAACTGCACTCGAGGCGATTACGTTTCCAGGAGACAACATATGTGTTAAATACGAGAAGGGAATTCAGATATTTGACGTACGGACTTAACGTAAAATCTTATTAAATCAACAATACCAACACATACAATTGTACATAATGCATGTATATATTATAATGAAAGAACGTGTTCCAAACTTATTTGAATGAAAATAAATCAATGATCGTATATATGTGTTTTACATTCAATCATTAAGACAAAAGGTCAATCATGCTAGCAAAATTATAAACATTGTCAATTACATGACTTAAAGATACACGTAATATGTTAGACGTATATACAAGTTATTAAGGACGAACCTTAAACATATTGTTTTCTTTGCACACTCGCAGATAATACCTTTTTTCAGAGGCAATGAAAGCGTTTAAATTGGTTCTATTTTCTTTGTCACACAGAGTAAACCCCGTAAACAAATCATAAACATACTTAAAAAACAATAAACTAATAAAAACTATGTCATGAAGTGTAAACAAACGTGTAACTTTTATATGGTACAAATAGTATGACACCCTCGTTACAATAAATACAGTGCATCATAAAATACATCTTTTTTAGGTGAATATGTTGAGAACCAATGCTTCAATTCCACATGTGAACCGTGTGAGACACGATTTCCTAGCTGCGTTGGTAAAGTTGATGGCAGCAATGAATTTCCAGGACGTGAAAACACAGAATTTTACATTGTGTGTTACAGAGAAAGAACTGTTGCTATAGTTTCCTGTACCATCGGTACCTACAGTCACGCTGATAGGGCGTGTGTGGGAGAGGTGAAAAATTCAACGGAAATCATTGCTCCTTCACCTGCCAGGAGATAACAGATCAAAACAAATTAGGATGGGTCTAGGTGTCAAACTTGACATTCAATTAAATGAATGTAGTGTAATATGGGATAGGCTTTTAAAAATATGAGTACGAACCTAAATATATATCTCCAGCACTACTGAGTATACCTTGAATGAACTTACAATATTAGTTTTTATATGCATATTTACATATTGTGTTAAAAAGGCATTTTAATCTGTGATGATGTATTGAAAGACGAAAGACAATTCAACAATATTTACTATTTTGAATTGGTCGCCATAACAATGGTTTATGAACGTTTATTTATATACATCTTATGAACAAATGCTCAAATGAGAGATGAATATTTCTCAATATTATATCATAACATATATCTTTAAACTTTTCAAAGAAATGTAATGATTTTCCTTAAATTTTGTATTGCGCTATTCATAGTTTCATAAGATTTAAGATAAAGAAAGGTGCTTAATATAAGAGGACATACCTTTATTTGTATATACGATGTTTATAATATAATTTTGGTTATTAGCAGATGTTTGACAAATAAACACATAAATACAATTAAAAGTGCAATTTCATACATTTTATCCTCCATGGTTTATAAGACAAATAAATGGCTTGAACATGTAAGCTTGCAGAAATGCTTCTTGTATTTTACGCCAACGTTCAAATATTCTTTTGATTTCATTTGTAGCATCAGTGTATAACAGGAATATAGTGCTTTCCCCTTATTTGCCTCACAAAAACCCATTATTTACCAATCCTTCGGTAGATTTAATCACTCCATTGGTAAAACAGGATTATGTTCAAAATTTTGCATTCACTATTGTATGAACTGTATGACTGTTTATAACAAATAAAAAAATTGTTCAAGATGAAGTCTGTTCAATTCACTTTTCTGTATAATAGATTATGAATTTAACGACATTAAAACAGAAATCATGAAAGACAATAACACAAACAAAAGCACATAAATGCATAGTAATACCATAGCACAGTAGCACTAGAAATGTCACGCCAATGACAAAGCAATCGTTAAGCACAATAACACTAGAATTGACATCAATGAGATGGTAATACATTAATACAATAACACAAGCGGTATCACGTAAAATGTGACAGTGACCAATAAACACAATAACATCAGAAATGACATGTGAATAAGATGGTAATTTAAAAAACAACCCACTAGAAATGACACGCCAATGAAACCGCAATCCGTGAACACAATAACACCAGAAAATAGTAAAATCACAAAATAACGAACTCCGATGGAAATTCAAAACGCAAAGTCCCTAATCAAATTGCAAAATCAAAAGTTCAAACACATCAACAAGTATAACAACTGTAATATTCCTGACTTGGTACAGGCAGTGTCTTATGTATATTTGTGGAATAAACTCTCACTTATAATACAGTAAAATAAAACTAAAATATTGACAACGATGTGTGAACAAAATGAACAGACATAACAGGTAAAATGTCAAAATAATTAAAAATGAAAAGACATTTCAAAGAGACAACAATTTAGAAACTCAAATAAGGTACCAGCTGGTTAATTACGTACGACAGACACGCTTTCCCTTACAATTGACCCTGCAGTCGGCATGGAAAATCAAATAAGAAGCTGCACCAGAAAGGTTGAAACATTGTGCCAAAAATCGTGCTAAGGCAATCAATACCTGAAGGTTACATAAGGCATAATGTTTCGAACAATGCAACATAACATATATAGTAAATTTACAGGAAATGAACATATCTATAATATTTCATTTCAACATGAAAGAACTGATTACTCAAACATGCTAGCAACAGAAATGACGCGTCATTGAAATTCTTTCTAGATAATCTTAAAGATAAAAGAAAAGGTTATGAATAAACTCATCATTGATACCAGGATTGAAATTCTATATTTGCGCCAGATGCACGTTTCTAAAAGGACTTATCAGTGACATTCGAATAAAAAAAGTTAAAATAGCCCAAAAAAGTATGAAGTTGAAGTGCATTGAGGACCAAATTCCCTGAAAGGTTTGCCGAATAAAGCTAAGGTAAGCTTTTTCTCAGGAAGAAAAGCCTTTGTATTTCAGAAATAAAAAAAGTTTTGTAAACAATTAACTTGTAATTATAACCATATCAATGATAATTCATGTCAACACATAGAAGTATAGACTGCGAAATAATCCCTTTTCAACCATTCAAAAGAGTGTAACACAGATGGTCTGTACATTTATACAAATTGTTAATTCCTATTCGTGATCTGATCTTAACTCTACAATTTGATTTCTTGTTAATTTATATATTTGAACAGAAAGACAATGTTAACGTTATGTAGCACCGTGTACGTTTTCAAAACAAATTGACTGTCTATTGAGTACAAGGTTAGCTTAAAGTTATATGAAACGAGTGAGTGGTGAAAAATAATGTTTATCCAATTCTTGAACCAATGCATGTATATATCATAAACTTAGTCCTCTGTGCACGAATTTCTCATTTTTTACGCAAATATATCGTTGAATCGTCAATTTTTTGTCTCTCTGTCTGTTATGATGTAACAAATGTGGCTGCTCATTAAATGCCGTATTTTGAAGCCGAAGTTTACCGATTGTCACCTTATAGTAAACAAATAACAAAAAAAGCATGGGTATTGAGCACGTGTTTGACATGTACAATCGGATAATTGTTTATTTTAATGATAGACCCATGCGTATTGCGACCACCGGATTTATACGAGGAGGGTTACGCTCAGGTCACTATACATGCAGAAAATATGTCGGCAAATTGCTTCCTGGAAGGAAGCAATTAAAAATAAGTAAACTTCTTCTAAATGTGAATAAATTAAAGAATTTTCCTCAGAAAAAAGTATATGTACATTAGTTGTATTATGAAAACTATCCATTTAGTTATAAAAAACATATGCGTATTTTTTTTAATTTGAGGTTTCTTATGACTTTAACCTTTGTGCAGTCAATTCTTAATTTCATACAACTATGGAAAACCACTACAACTTTTTATGATAGTTCAATAATAGGGAGACTTCATTTTGACCTATTTTATTAATTCTTATTGGTAGCATTTTTTTAACCATAGATAAAAAGTAAAATATGATTTGGTTATCAAGATTATCTGTATCATTTTATGGTTTTGAATTTCATTTCTGAAGAAAAAAAGACATTAAAATGTTTATATTGTATTTTTATGACATTTGAAGTTGTGGTGTGATTAAAAATCAATGTTAATCTTTTGTACCTTATTATTAAATCCAAAATAATTACAGAAAGTGATTTGGTTCCTTCCTTTTATGGACTTGTTTTTTGCTAATTTTACGCATAAAATTATAAATTGAAATGACGATACCAGAAAAACATGTAAAAGTGTCTTGGTGTCATTAAAGCTAACAATTATAGAAGATGGAAACTTAATTACATTTCTCAAATTGTTCACCTATTTGATATGTGATATTACATTGAAAAAGTAAGATGAAAATTGAAAGTTAACAAAATCAAAGATAATCTTTCATCTGCGTTGTTAACAAATAAATGTATGAAAATATAAGTATGCACGGTTCATTGTGTCTGGATCAAACCGTTATCCTGAACGCTCGACACATTAAGCTTGACAAGCCTAAAAACTTAAAAAACAAAACAGCAATTCAATTTTGTAGTCGTCGAAGCGTTTATTGAGCGTAATTTTGAAATATGATATAATTATTCCATTTGAAAGACGATGATTCAGTGTTTCTTGACTAAGTATTCTTAACAACTGGATAACTATTTCCAGTTTTCCTGACAAATTCATTGTTCTAAATTATTTTATTTTATCTTAAAAGATGGCCCTAAATCATTCAAAATACTGCATTATGCTATTTGAATTTGATGGCCTCGTAGTCATTACGTCATCAATTTTGCACTTCACCAATGGCTTTCTATTATATTATTTCAGTGTTCTGTCCTTTTGCTGTTTTCTTCTTATACTGATGTGTTTTACTCGGTTTTAGTTTGTAACCCGGATTTGTTTTCTCTCAATCGATAAATGGCGTTTGAACTGCGGTATACTACTGTTGCCTTTATTTCTGTCGTACGTGTACCAACTTGTTTATATTCATTACAATCGCAGTAATAACATTAACAGTACCAAGTTTTCTGCACCAGATGCGCATTTCGACAATACATGTCTCTTCAGTGATGCTCGTGGCCAAAATATGTAAAATCCAAAGCTTATATTCATTTTCATATATATTACTGTATTACTGTACTAGTATATTGTAACACAGTTCGGCATTGATGTTTACATTTTATTTTAACACAGAGCATGTTTACAAAATCCTGTATAGGACAAAAATTTTAATTTATATTTTTTTTGTCCCAAACATGCTTGGAATATCCAGTTATATGAACTTCTAAACTAAAATCAATGTCTTTATGATAGAAATAAGTTAGAACATCCCTTTAAAAACATTGTAACATTACGAAGGATTAACATGAAAAGTAAAAGATAAGATGCAAACGTTTCGACTTACCAAAAAACCAAATCAACAGTAGCGAGTACAGATACTGCTTCCTCCGCCTCATTTCAAAACCCAAACCTAAAAGGAATAGGGGCATTAAGGCCTGGTTTTAGCCCAAGAAAATAAAATGTTCGATAACTTTTTCAAATTAGCACATAATCTTTAGAAATGCATAGGGTCAAGAAATATAAATGAAAAACATTAAGATTCTTATGTGATGACGTCACAATTACGTCATAATATGTACTGTTTTCACAAAAATGAAGAAAATTCAGAATTTATGCAGTTTTCTATCTTTATTTCTGTTGTGGAAACATCGTGCGCAGCCAAGAAACAACAAAATAATTTAACTGAAGCTTAATTATTACTATTGACAAAATCTCACCAAATATAAAGTTGTTTCTTGGGTGCGCACATACTTTTCCAATCGAAAATATACTTAAAAATTTGATGAAAAACAAGGAAAATCACAAAATTTTACAAAATATGCAAATTAAGGCATGATTTGTTGCCATGGTAACTTGTTCAATGTCCAAAATTATTTTGTTTTTCTGAATACCTTCTACCTGAGATACTTTTCAGTAATTTAAAAATATGTATGATAACTTTTAAATTTGCAGTAATTTTTGGGCCAAATAAGGGCCTTATTGCCCCTACTCCTTTGACTACAATGGTCATCTCAGTCCCAGAGCATACGACAAACGATACGATTTTAATTATGAAAATAAAAATTAGCATTACCTTAGCAACAATATATCAACCCTCCCGCATATAATAGAGTACATCCCTATCAAATAAAACTTTAATCAAGAGCTTGCAGCTGCTACTAAAACTTTATAAAAAGTTATCGTAGACCGCGCCAAAAATAACGGAACGTTTTGTCTTTTAAAAATAATTTAGAAAAAAGGATAACTATTTTGTAACTACTTCACATAAAAACCAAGTTGTTTTGAGTTATAAATTCTAATTAATAGTCACGAAAAATTCAAAATTTGATGACAATGTTGAAATCGTCATTCCTATCATATCATATTACTGCTCACAAGGAAGCTATTTAACTAGGAGTCTCAAGTGAATAAGTCCAAATCATCCCTTCGTAAGTTTCACGATCGCCATCACTTGTTAGTTGATCGTTATGGAATAACCGGCTAAACCGATGATAGTGGATATGTTCCAAATTTCGTTATTACAAACCTGTCCTACTTTCTCGACTAAGTCCTACCAATTTCGAATTATCACTGAGTTTGTACTAACATGAGCAACACGACGGGTGCCGCATTTGAATCAACATCTGCGTACCTATCCGGACCCTGAGTGACCCCGTTTAGGTGGTGTTATCCATCCGGACCCTGAGTGACCCCGTTTAGGTGGTGTTATCCATCCGGACCCTGAGTGACCCCGTTTAGGTGGTGTTATCCATCCGGACCATGAGTGACCCCGTTTAGGTGGTGTTATCCATCCGGACCATGAGTCACCCCGTTTAGGTGGTGTTATCCATCCGGACCATGAGTCACCCCGTTTAGGTGGTGTTATCCATCCGGACCCTGAGTGACCCCGTTTAGGTGGTGTTATCCATCCGGACCATGAGTGACCCCGTTTAGGTGG
Organism: Mytilus galloprovincialis; assembly: GCF_965363235.1. Lineage (NCBI taxonomy): Eukaryota > Metazoa > Mollusca > Bivalvia > Mytilida > Mytilidae > Mytilus > Mytilus galloprovincialis. The sequence continues at coordinate 9,493,610 of NC_134840.1, forward strand.
TGTTATCCATCCGGACCATGAGTGACCCCGTTTAGGTGGTGTTATCCATCCGGACCATGAGTCACCCCGTTTAGGTGGTGTTATCCATCCGGACCATGAGTCACCCCGTTTAGGTGGTGTTATCCATCCGGACCCTGAGTGACCCCGTTTAGGTGGTGTTATCCATCCGGACCATGAGTGACCCCGTTTAGGTGGTGTTATCCATCCGGACCATGAGTCATCCCGTTTAGGTGGTGTTATCCATCCGGACCATGAGTCACCCCGTTTAGGTGGTGTTATCCATCCGGACCATGAGTCATCCCGTTTAGGTGGTGTTATCCATCCGGACCCTGAGTGACCCCGTTTAGGTGGTGTTATCCATCCGGACCATGAGTCATCCCGTTTAGGTGGTGTTATCCATCCGGACCCTGAGTCACCCCGTTTAGGTGGTGTTATCCATCCGGACCCTGAGTAACCCCGTTTAGGTGGTGTTATCCATCCGGACCATGAGTCATCCCGTTTAGGTGGTGTTATCCATCCGGACCCTGAGTCACCCCGTTTAGGTGGTGTTATCCATCCGGACCATGAGTGACCCCGTTTAGGTGGTGTTATCCATCCGGACCATGAGTCATCCCGTTTAGGTGGTGTTATCCATCCGGACCCTGAGTGACCCCGTTTAGGTGGTGTTATCCATCCGGACCATGAGTGACCCGTTTAGGTGGTGTTATCCATCCGGACCCTGAGTCACCCCGTTTAGGTGGTGTTATCCATCCGGACCATGAGTGACCCCGTTTAGGTGGTGTTATCCATCCGGACCCTGAGTCACCCCGTTTAGGTGGTGTTATCCATCCGGACCATGAGTGACCCCGTTTAGGTGGTGTTATCCATCCGGACCATGAGTCATCCCGTTTAGGTGGTGTTATCCATCCGGACCCTGAGTGACCCCGTTTAGGTGGTGTTATCCATCCGGACCCTGAGTCACCCCGTTTAGGTGGTGTTATCCATCCGGACCATGAGTGACCCCGTTTAGGTGGTGTTATCCATCCGGACCATGAGTGACCCCGTTTAGGTGGTGTTATCCATCCGGACCATGAGTCACCCCGTTTAGGTGGTGTTATCCATCCGGACCATGAGTCATCCCGTTTAGGTGGTGTTATCCATCCGGACCATGAGTCATCCCGTTTAGGTGGTGTTATCCATCCGGACCATGAGTCATCCCGTTTAGGTGGTGTTATCCATCCGGACCATGAGTCATCCCGTTTAGGTGGTGTTATCCATCCGGACCATGAGTCGCCCCGTTTAGGTGGTGTTTGTGTTGCTCAATATTGTGTTTTGTTTACTAATTTTGTCTGTTGGTCATTTTCATTTTTAACAGGAGCGTTGTCCATTTTTTTATGAGTTTGAATATCCCTATGGTATCTGTCGCATCTCTTTTACTGACGTTGTGTATCTTTTTATTTACTTTACAGTTTTACCTTTATTTGTATCTGTGCTATTATTTTCCTTTTGGTTGTATGCCACTTGGCGTAACTTGGTATTTATGCATCCAGCTATCTGGTTGTTTTTGCTTTTCTGGTGAGGGTGGGACAAGATGAGCGATGCTGTTTTGTGGTGTTGTTATCATTTTGTTTATCATTCTATTTATATTTTACTTAATTTGTGCTTTTTCATGAAAATGTATTATACACACTGAATGAACTATCAACTATAAAACCTTTCTTGTTGTGCCTCTTGGTCAACAAACCAATAAAAAGAAACCGTTTCTGATAGAATCTTTGTCAACCTTACTATCAACTACAACATGTTTTGTTAGCGTCATTATTAGGTTAGTTTTTATGTTTGATATTTTTTTCAAAGTATGTTTAAACTGTTTCGGCTGATCCATCCTTATAAATGTCGGAGTAACATTTTATGTCTGTTTGAGTTGCTCACCTATTGTTTTCCATATAACGGAACTATAAAGAGTTATCATATAAGTGAGAGTTTCAGCTATAAAACAAGGTTGAACCTTTTCTTTTGAAATGCGCATACAAAGTTAGGAATTTGACAGTTGATTTCATGGGTTCCGTCTGTTTTTTTTATGGAGTTTAACGTTTCATTTGCCAGTTTTTTGTGTACTTTCCCTGTTGAATTATCTTGAAGTGTGTTTGTTTTGTTAATACTTTTTATAATATTATTATAATTGGAGACAGCGACCGATAAACGAACGTAAAATAACACGATTTTTTAAAAATAAAATTCAGATGTGGAATGACAGGCAATGCTACAATTATCTATACACCAAAAAACCCCAGAATTGAACAATAACAAGTTACACCATGGCCATAAACAACAATAAAAATCCATAACGTACAGCAAATGGCAAACCATTTGATTTTTGTTTGGGGATATGATAATTTTTTTAGTGGGCGAAATATATTAACTTTCATCCGTTTTCACATTTTCCTGCGTGAAAATTATTTTTTTTCTTTTGTACATATTAATTTCAGGTGTTGTGCAAACTATTCCTTTGCGTCATGTCCTTTGCAAGTATAATTATTCTGTTCTTATCAAGTAAATACTATCATATATAAATGTTCCTGTCCCAAGTCAAGTCAAGAATAAAATATCTCCTGATATTTATGTACCTGTTCTTTGTCATGAAAATCGTCAGAAAAAAGGTTTTCAACAGTTTTGATATAAAAAAAATAGATTGTGTGTAATTTTATTTTTTTAACATAATTTATTCATTTCAAATTTCCTATTATTAATGTATGATATATTTGTACCTAAATAATATTTTTTTCTAAAATATACTGTTTAATCGAAATACTGAATAAGAATATAACAACATCACATTGTATTGCATTTATCTGTAGAACGTTAATACATTTTAAGTTCTCTTATCTGCTTCCTCATCCAATCAAATGTGAGGCTATGGGATCAAGAAATCCCCTTCTTTGCATTGGTAATCCAAAGACCCGCCTTAGTCTCCCAAGGCTATCAGCAATGCTTCTGTGACGCCCACTGTATCTATGGTGAACTGACCTTCTGTATCTTTGAAATAATTCATCTTCCAATGCATCATTTTTATCTCCAAACAGGAAAGGTATATTAAATGTATCGTTCATCTCATCTGTATTGTTAAGGCTCATCCCGTCCGCGATTTCGTTTTCCGAATTGTTATGTAGTTCATTGTCTTTCATGTTGACTTCCTGGACTGTGTCATAACTGTTTCTATCATGTACATTGTTAGAAAGCATGCCAATCGCAGTTTCTTTTTTATCCGCTATTTGGTCTGCATCGTCTTGAGAATAAGTCTTGAAGAGGTTTTTAAACTGTTCAGATAATTGCTGCGAAATATCGTCTGTGACGTCTGCTTTGTCAACGAACCAATCGTCGTATGTATCATAAATGTGTGGTAAGAAGTATTCAGACAACAAGCCATTTGTCATTCCAGGTTTGCCTGCATATGAAGCATCCTCTCCGAAAACAACCCTTAAAAGAGAAAATGTTAACGAGAATACTTTATTAATTAAGGGAATTCAAGTAAGTGTTCATTGGAATCATATATTTCGCCTGCGATTGCAGCTGTCAGTTTTACAGACAAACACTAGATCTGTTTATCAGTAAAATACAAAAAAAAGGAAAACAAAACAAAACAAAAACCTAAATGTTGACTGCAAATAAAGATAAAAACAAATTAAATTATTTTTAATGTCAATGAAATACTGAAAAATATTCCATATTTGAAAAGTCATTGATATTTCAAAACTTGAGACTGGGATTTTCTTATAATTTAAATAGCTAAACATTACAAAGAGTCCAGGGTAATTATTTGCTACTCTGAACGAGCTATAAGCGTTCACATGAGATTCATTAGTTGCGTTACGATCGAAACAGTTCGAAGGTCAAATTAAATACGATGTTGAAGAGTAAACAAAAACAATGGTTATAGTGGTTTCTATCAGTACATTCTGATAGTGATTTCAGTTATTAGAATGCTCTTTATCATCGACAAAAGCAATAATGTTATGTGATTGTCCAGTGAATCAACACAGTACGCACATAGTTTTTCAGTATTACGCAACGTATTGGACATAATGCTTATGAGAAATTGTGATGCCTATTGTTTATTTGAAATAATATCGTTTTATTAATGAATATTCATACTCTCGATAGATTTTTTTGATAGATATTTTTTCATCCTTCCAACAACAACAAACTTGTACTTAAAGCTGTTAAATTCGAGAAAAAAAATAGCGTTTCGATATCAGGATTGAATTGTATATTTTTTGAAAAAAATCTTGGAATTACTCTTATCATAACAAGCAAAATTGAAAACTGAAATATATCAGTAATATTGAAGAAATTTCTTAACGAAACCCATTAAGATTACACATTTTTTTTTTATAAATAAGTTGTTCTCTAATTTTGACTAAAATTTACACTACCTTAACTTATCGTGAGTAATGTTTTTGTCGAACATTTAACCAACCATGGATGTATTCCCCGAACATGTACATCGGGTTCAAACAAAACAGATGTTTGACTTATCTTTGAACATTCAATTAAAGTCTTATAGTTTTAACTGTGTCTGATTTTATTGAATTTTTACAACAATAAACGACGGACTTGCATTTATCTTGTTATTTTTAAATATTGTTGACCTTAGAAATAATTATTAGTTGTCGTAGATATTGTGTTTTACAGCCGATTACATCGAGTGTGTATGCAAAGGTAATATATATGGTCAGCTTGCTTGCTAGCTGAGCTGTGAAGTCATTATTATGTAAGATATACTACCCTCCTTTCGAAGTATCCTAGTCCTACAGACAAATAGATTGGTTATCTGTCGGACTATTCAAAAAGGCGATGTTGTATGATTACGGGGCGCCGAATGGGACTTTTGTGGTTTTGTACAAAATTCAATTCTGTCATAACAAAATCATTTTTGTCTAATAAACTATGTGATATAGACTTGTTTTATGAGAACTTCAATTTTGTGATGACAAAATCCATTTTTGTAGACAAAATTAATTTTTTTCATGACAAAATACAAAATTCAATTTTGTGAAATATAAACTTATTTGCATACAAAATTGACTTTTGTGACAAAAATGAATTTTGTGTTAAATTTTCACTTCTGTTTAATAAAACTCAATTTTATCTACGAAAAAATAAACACAAAATTGAACTTTGTCATGACAAAAATGAATTTTGTGTCAAAAAAAATAATTTTGTCATTACAAAATTCAATTTTGTGTAGACAAAATTAACTTTTGTGAGACAAAATTGACTTTTGTGTTAAATTTTCACTTCTGTTTAACAAAAATAACCACAAAATTAAATTTTGTGACAAAATCTCAGTTTTGTATGCAAATTAGTTCACAGAATACAAATTAAACTAATTTGCATACAAAATTGACTTTTGTCGCCCAATTTCAAATTAGGTAACAAAAGTAAAGTCTGTGTTACAAAAATGAATTTTGTCATGACAAAACTAACTTTTGTCCACTGAATGATAATTTTGTATGACAAAATATAAATTTGTAGTATCCTACAAATTTTGTTAAACTGAACTTATTTTTGTTGAACAAAACTCACTTTTGTCCGAACAAAATTGAATTTCGAGTACAAAATCACAAGAGTCCCATTCGGTGTTCCGTATATGATTGCCAATGAAACAACTCTCCACAAGAGACCAAAATGACTCGGAAATTAACGACTATAGGTCACCGTACGACCTTCAACAATGAGCAAAACCAATACTGCATAGTCAGCTATAAAAAGAACCCGAAATGACAATGTGAAACAATTCAAACGAAAAAAAATAACGGCCTTATTTACGTACAAAAAATGAACGAAAAACAAATATATAAGGCAATAACAAACGGACTAGTCTACTCTTAAAGGAGGATAGTTTACCTAACCTAATAATGACTTCACTGTTCACCTAGCAAGCAAGCTAACCAAATATATAACCTACACACCCAATGCAATCGGCTGCATATTATGCAATCAAATCTTAACGATACTATCTAGTTCGATATCCCACTTCTACTTCCGCGTTATTTGTTACAAGGAGTAACATGCAATGCTGGTCAATGACAGAGCTAAATAGACGTATGATATGAAGTAAATAGAAAATCATACATTATTTTCTGCCATACGATTTACAGGTAAAACATTATCACTGATCACACAATTAAGCAATAAATAGATTTAGATTTGCATATCTTCCCTGTTATTAATACGACGGATATCAAGATCTCGTGACAATAACAGAGCAGATCTGGAAAATGACATATATCAATCTATAATAATTATTTTTCATACTATTTACCTGTGCCATTGGCAGTACTGAAAGATTAAGTTTTGAAGCAAAAGAAATATCTTTCTGACGCTCACTTTCAACATATCTAATTGTCGATACTATTTTGTTTTTAAATGAAATGCGTTTGCGCAGATGTCATGCACCGAGACAAAAACGAAATTTTGGATTCCACTCAGTGTGTCCCTTTCCGGCATATAGTTAAATCGTATTTATACCTCACTGACTTGAAATAGTTCATCACGAGTTGGTTGACCGTTATGGAATAACCGTTTCACAAATGATATCGGATATGTTCCTTACGTCGTAACTACAATCCCCTTCCCTTTGATGAATGTGACCTACCGAATTAAGACTATTTACCGGATTTGTTATCACATAAGCAACACGACGGTGCCACATGTGGAGCAGGATCTGCTTACCCTTCCGGAGCAACTGAGATCACCCCAAGTTTTTTTGGGGGTTCGTGTTGTTTATTCTTTAGTTTTCTATGTTGTGTCATGTGTGCTGTTTTTTGTTTGTCTTTTTCATTTTTAGCCATGGCGTTGTCAGTTTGTTTTAGATTTATGAGTTTGACTGTTCCTTTGGTATCTTTCGTCCCTCTTTTAGGATTGAACATACCTTATAAAGGTAAATCCAGGAAAGCACTTCGAACACGTCAAAATAACGTTTTATTATGATTGGTACACATGGTACAGTATGGGCTTAATTTTATGTTAAGAATGATATTAATATGGATCATATCTATATTCACGAGATATATTAAGAACATACATTTAAATATTAAAATCACAGGTACTGCTAAACATCCAAACTATTAAAGAGTATAATAATTTCTACCAGTAATTTGGGGTAACGAAATCCCCGACTTTCAAGTTTCATTTAAACAAAGGTTCGTTCATTGAATCCACAACATCACTACAAACACGTCAAAGCGACAGAGCATTATGTATGTCTCGAGGAGACATCAAAAGGAACAACGCCGTACAAAAAGAAAATAACATGTAACGATAGAAAGAAAATAACATGTAACGATAGAAAGAAAATAACATGTAACGATAGAAAGCGCCAATCTTAAATAGAGATTCCCATGTGATATAACCAAATCAAATAATGGGCAATCACTGTTCAGAATAAACTCGTCATAGATACCAGTAATGTAATTAATTAGAAAATAAATGACTGATTGGAGTCGTCCTGAATTTGCCAAAATTAAAAGTTCAAAGATTGCTTGAAAGTTTTTCATTTAATAATGTTTTAAACGAATCTTTTTTTTCAAATAACCACAAAGAGAATCCCCCAAAAATAAAAAGAAAAATAAAGCAAAAGCAAAAGCAAAAATGAAAAAAAAAAATCAACCATAACCAAGTTAAATCAAAAACCAAACATCCAAAACATACACAAAAAAATAACCCCAATATTTTGCTTTGAAAATGTAGCAAATTAAAACTTCACTGTACCTAAAATTTCAAAGATTTAAGAAATGAATGTACTTACATTTGTATAAGACTTGTCCATATCAGAAACATCATGTTAGTACACCGTATACAATTCATCACAGACGATTCACTGAAAACAGTCAATTGAACAGCAATTATAAATACCACCAAAAAGGAAAACACTTAATTTCAATTGATAAAGTTATAATTGTAAAGGATTTGCTGTTTGAATATTTATTGGACAATTACAACCTTCAGTAGGTTTGTCCAATTTATTCGAATCGTTCCTTCCAAGTTGACTTTCGCACTCGAATATGTTTTTTTCATACCACTTAAATCGATGTAGCACAATATTTATATCTGCATATGTAACTATTTGCAAGTGCGGTCAATTATTAGACTGAATTTCAAAAAGAAATTCCGTCTATATGAAATTAAAGTTAAAACTAATAAAATAAAAATAGCTAAAAAAAAGAGTGACACTCTGCTTTTAAAAGTTTTTACTTAAAACATAATTCAAATTGAAATATAACATGTTCTAACTTTAATTTGTTCATATTTAACTTTTAGGAAACGAGAACATTTCTTATGTGTTATTATTATTTATGGTCCTTACCGTATAATGTTGCTTTAAGATCTCCCGGGTTTTTTCAGGTGTCCCCAGTTCTGTAGAAATCTTCACAGTATCCGGAGAGTGTGAAAATGGAGCTTTTAAGATGTCATCTACGCAATTTGTTCCTATGGAAACCATTAAAGAAAGTGGGGAAACTGTTTGTATTCCGGTTATTGGATATATTAAATCTTAAATGAAATATTATTATTTGATTCTAATTGATAATGAATTATAGTATTTTTCATGCAACCCTTTTCGATTTTTCTTTTTATCCCAAGAGGTTTTCAAAGCAACATTTTATCTCAGTTGTTATGCAGTTAACAATTGCATTACTTATAAAGAATACAATAATTCAAAATATTTTACAAAAATGATTTACTAGATATGAGAGAGGAGAACAACTCAATTCAAAAACTTACATTTTTATGTCAGTTTGGGTGCGAAGATGTGTATTATAACAATAAATGCAATAAAAATGCAGATTGAAAAATTAAAATGATTGTTCAAATAGCATTTGAAGGTTCTACCTATTGAAAACTAAATTTTTTAACGCAAAGTCACTTTGGTGTCAAAGTAAGGACTGATAATGGCGAAGAATTGTTACACTTGTTAGATAGATAATAGTAGTGATTTGTAACACTTGTTATATTGATAATGGTGGTGAATACACAGTCACTTCACAAAGACACTTTTAAGATAGTGCTGATAAACTCTTATTCCCTTTAGATTGATGATGCTGATAAATATAAAAAATAAAGAAATATGATATGATTGCCAAAATGAGACGGTCTTCCACCAAAGTTCAAATAAAGTGGATATAACCTTTTAAAGGCAACCGTACGGCCTTCAACAATGAGAAAAAATATATATACCATATAGACGTTTATAAAAGGCTTCGACATGGAACAAATGAAACAATTATCAATTGAGAAAACTAAAGGCCTAATTTATAAATTATCAATTTAGGAAACCACAAATATGACAGACATGAATTAACGACAACCACTGTAATACATGCTCCTAACTTGGGGACAGACACATAAAGAAGTTTCGGATTTAATATATTTGTGAGCGCTCAACCATGCCAGATTGGTTATGGATTTCGAACAGCGGTATACTACTATTGCCTTTATTTTAGCTGATACCATATGCTACTCTCGTCAGATTGATAATGATGATAAACTGCAATGCAGGTTGTATGTAGGGAGTGAGAACAATACATTATACACTCTTCATTACATTTACTTTCGTTTTCTTTATCTGAAACCTTTTTCTTCAACAAAAGACGGGTAATTTTCTATCTATCAATTCTATGAATTAAATGACATTTGTCATTCAAAACTTTTATTTGTAATGCGTCATTTTCTGACATTTTGCTGGAAATTTTAAAATTAAGAAACCCGAAGTAATTGATCATAAACTGTTATCAATGAAGGTGGACCGGATGTTGACCTGCCAGTAAAACGAATTGTCAATTTTTAGGGTATGATTTACACCTATCAGAATATCAGAATGTCACAAATAAGGATGGTTATAATAGTCATAAAGTGATAATAGGAATAGACGAGAGGCGATAATGAATAAATCTTTGTGGGTGATAAATTAAAAACATAAAAACTATATGTGGGTGATATATTTAAATTATACAAGATACATGTGGGTGATAAATATTTAAGGGGTACTAGCTACGAGATATATAAAAAATCTAAAGTTTGAATTTTTTCTGTTCAATCAATAATGAAAGTGAAATAGTGAAATAAAAATTCGCTTTTTGCAGCCAAAAAGGTTCAATTTTGTCAAATTACGCTAAGAAACATTGATAATTAGTTATTCACTTGCAAGAGAATGAGTCGACCTCTTTAAATCCGTATTCATGTGAATTTCAATTTAACCCCTAGCTACAGATTGACAACGCATGCATTGTACGTGTACTGGTTATTTAAAGAAAAAGAATGTCAACAATGAAAGTGAAACTACGGTTAAATCATTTGATTACTAATGCGATGCACATAAAATCATTTTTATACGGTGAAAAACAATGAGAAACGTCTATTTTTAATCTATAAAATAAAATCAAACAGACCTATAAAAATCCAATTGCACGTGTTGGTTTAATCTATTCATATCTTTATTTATGTTTAAATCGCTTATATGGTCATCTGAGGTCAAATCGATAGTTAATTAGATGACGTCTGGACTAAAATACACACGAAACGAACCTATATATTATCTACCCCATGCTCTGTAAACTGTTTATTCTAGACTTTTGATAGTTTGGATAAATGTTTTTCATTGTTATAAATTAAATATGAGATTTTGAGTCAAATCAGTGACCATGAATTTGACAGCTAGTGCCCCTTTAAAAACCACACAAACTGGGTAATTTTTAAAACCCTATACGTCGGCGTGATGTGTTTTTTAAAAACAATATAAAATTTGTTTACACATCGTTTATATTAATTGATTGATTGATGTTTAACGTCACTTTTTGCACTTTTTCATGCTGGTTAGTTTTTATTACTGGAGGAAGCTGTGGTACTCACGATAAACTTAAAATCCCAGTAAATTAAGATTATAGTCTATCGCACTTGTCACGTGCGGGATTAAGAACTCACAACCTCGATGTTGACAAGTTAGTTTATACAGCAGTTCAACTACTTTTACCACCCAGCCACCGAGTCCCGTTTTCGTTTACATAAAATAAAGTTAAGCTACAGTAAGGGTACAGAAACTTTAACTATCTTTGTTTTCTGTATTTCTTCATACTTATTTATAAGCTAGGCCATCGTTTCACAAAGAATTGTACTACAATCTTACCTTGTTTTGGTCAGAAAATTTAAGGTTTTTTACTAACCTTTGGGTTTGGATTTTTGTTATTACTTTTTAATTCGGGCTTAAATTAATAACATTAGTATAGAAATGAACTGTACCTTTTTAAATTATTTTAAAAAATAGTATATGTGGACTGTTTTGTTAAGAAACACAGCAATGATCTACTATACAGTCATGTTAAACGCATTTTACGAATATTGTTTAAAAAAAATGAAAGAACAGTCTCAATAAGAATGCTTTAGTATATTTACAGAGTCACCTAAAACCAAATGAATTGGTAGATTTTATAAAAATGTACAATTTGAAAAATAATTGAAGTTTGTCTAGTAATTGTTGTATACGTTGTGCGAACATAGATACTGTAGTCAGCTTTTGGAAGTGATAGGGTTTACTGAGAGAAGACAGTCCGCCATCTTTGTGACTCAATCGACATTGGTGATTTTTATGCAGAGAACCTTTTTTTAATTTAACGACTGTGTTGTTGTTAAAATCCGAAACTTCATTATCCTACTATGGTCATAGCTACTTCTGAAATTTGATTTAATATCAATATCATACCTTTTAACGTTGGCATATGAGCGGAAGGTTTGAATAGCTATGAAGCAAGGTTCAACCCCCCCATTTTTTCTAAAAATGTCCTGTACCAAATCAAGAATATGGCAGTCGTTATCAGATAGTTCGGAACTTCCTTTCTATATATGTTGGACTTCAGTCTTCCTGTTGTTCCTCTGTTTGCCTTTTACAGTTGATGTGTTTGCCTCGGTTTTAGTTGTAGCCCGGACTTGTTTTCACTCAATCGATTTATGACTTTTGAATAGTGCATGGTGTACTTGTACTGTTGGTTTATTTATAAACCGAGTTGCTTACCATTTTTTACCCCAATCTGTAATATCCCATCTTTTCTGAGTTTAACTCATTCAAAATGACCGCATCGTGTTTGATATAAACTAAATATAGATGTTGTTTGAGAAGAAATTAGGCTGAACAAAATGAAGACATGGGATAAGTGGTCATTAAACGAAATACGAAGGAGTGTTTAATGCTCTTCAACTTTGTACTTGTTTGGCTTTATAAATATTTTGATATGAGCGTCACTGGTGAGTCTTATGTAGACGAAACGCGCGTCTGGCGTACTAAATTATAATCCTGGTACCTTTGATAACTATTTACACCACTGGGTCGATGCCACTGCTGATGGACGTTTCGTCCCCGAGGGTATCACCAGCCCAGTAGTCAACACTTCGGTGTTGACATGAATATCAATAATGTGGTCATTTTTATAAATTTCCTGTTTACAAAACTTTGAATTTTTCGAAAAACTTAGGATTTTCTTATCCCAGGCATAGATTACCTTAGCCGTATTTGGCACAACTTTTTGGAATTTTGGATCCTCTATGCTCTTCAATTTTGTACGTGTTTGGCTTTATAAATATTTTGATGTGAGCGTCACTGATGAGTCTTATGTAGACGAAACGCGCGTCTGGGTGACTGATGAGTCTTATGTAGACGAAACGCGCGTCTGCCATACTAAATTATAATCCTGGTACCTTTGATAACTATTTACACCACTGGATCGATGTCACTGCTTGTGGATGTTTCGTCCCTAAAGGTATCACCAGCCCAGTAGTCAACACTTCGGTGTTGACATGAATATCAATAATGTGGTCATTTTTATAAATTTCCTGTTTAAAAAACTTTGAATTTTTCGAAAAACTAAGGATTTTTTTATCCCAGGCATAGATTACCTTAGCCGTATTTGGCACAACTTTTTGGAATTTTAGATCCTCTATGCTCTTCAACTTTGAACTTGTTTGGCTTTATAAATATTTTGATATGAGCGTCACTGATGAGTCTTATGTAGACAAAACGCGCGTCTGGCGTACTGAATTATAATTCTGGTACCTTTGATAACTATAATCAATATCAAATTTACAGAATTAACTGTTTTTGAATTCTTTCAGGATTAAAATTGAATTTTGTATTTTGATTCCAACGAGGCTGAATTTGGTTTGGTATTAAAGAAAGCTAGCTATACAATCTTATTGAAGAAACTAGCTATTAAATTAACAATTTGTATGGCGAAATATTCCAACTGCACCTGTATATGGGGTTATATCTCCATAAAATACAATGTTCCAGGGGTTGGGTTATTCATTTTTTTTTTAAAAAGAAGTTTGCTTTTAACAATAAATTGACTGATACAAGTGTTCACTTAAAAAAACATTTACGAATCTCATTATGATTTCATTGACCGTTATAGAATATCAATATCACATATGCTCAGGGAAATTTGACACTCATACTTGGAAGTGAAATAACAAGCATATCAAACTATGAGGAAAATTCTAAAGAGAAAGCCCCTAACCAAATGGCAAAATGAAAAGATCATACACATCAGACGTATTACAACTGTCATGTTCCTGACTTGGTACAGACATCTTCTTATGAAGCTAATAGTGTATTAAGCTACTATTAGGAATATGTAGCACTTGTTTTATCAACAATATCTCCATTCTTTAATCGTGTGTGACGTTATTGAAAGCATCATCACTAGGTGCCAATTGTGGAGCACGATCTGCTTATCTTTCTGGAAAACATGAGATAACTAACCGTTTATTGGTTTTGTGTTACTCAATCTTTTACTAGCTTTTTGGTGTTGTGCTATTATGAGTGGCTTTTATATGACTTATGAAGTATAAAATTAATGTCATTATCTTACCGCCTATACATTTCTAGGAATATGATTGGTTAAACGCGTCCACGTGGAGACGGTGTATATTTGATATTAGGTTAGTAGGGAGGCGGGGCTTATTTCATACACGGTTAGTAATGGAGTTACGTCCCTTTATATTCCATATTAGGTAAGAAGGGAGGCGGGGCTTATTTCATACACGGTTAGTAGTGGTGTTGCGTCCCTTTATAAAAACAAAACGGTACTGAGAAAAAAACTTAAAGGTTTCAACAGACGAAGAAATTGATGATTAAGATTGAAATGAATTCATAAACACATTTAAACCTATTAAGTTGTTATTGATGGCATCTGTTTTTATAGGATCAATGAAAGTAGTTTCTAAAAGCTAACAGTATTGAAGACTAGGATGGCTCATTTTGATAGGTCACTAGTCTAAATTTCACACTTAATATAGTCGGTAAGATAAATTCGTTTCATAGTGTGCTAGTGACCTAATACGGTATATATGGGGTCAGTAAATTCCATATTGGGAATCGAGCTTCGTTCTCACCCCATATGGAATTTACTGACCCCATATATACCGTATTAGGTCACTAGCACACTATGTTACTAATAATATTCGTTGACTCACGTATACATCACACTTAATTTACTTTTATTACAACAATAGCTGCTAAAATATATTTTAAATTAATTTCTCATCTATCTTCACATAGAAATTGTAAAAATGTAATTAATTTCATCCAGGAGGAAAAATCGACAACAACAAAAATGCAAATGGTTATTCGTGTTGAACTAGATTTTACAACTTTGGTAAAATAATGTTATTTTATCTTGTTATGTTTTTGAAAACAACAGTGCCGTAGGATTAGTAATTCAGTCATATTATTTTGTGAGTTCAAAGCGACACAAAGAGCAATACCAAATAAAAACAATCGATACAAAGTAATGCAAAGACGATGAAGGCATTGCCTATCCAATGCTTGCCGGCAAAACCAAAGAGTACATAATACATGTTTGTAAACTTTTGAACTCCCACTAACATTTCAACGAATGTAATTTTTATAGTTCTAGGTAGATTTTCGATCAACTTAATTTTACATTGGCAGAATCGTTAAAAAGATTATGCAGTTTTTGGTTATTATCTTGAAAATTATAATAGATAGTAAATGATTCAGACAATTTTGATCGTATTGACCTTTTTGCAGAAATGACTTTTCTTAACAATTTTGCTGTTTTCAGTTTATCTCGATCTATTATAATAGTCAAGATAATGACAAAATACTGCAAAATAATCGTAAAATTACCAATTCAGGGGTAGCAACCCAACAACAGGTTGTCTGATGCGTGTGAATATTTCAGGGGAAAAGTTCTTGACCTGATAAACATGTTGACTCTATGTAAGATTTGCTCTTATTGCTTTAGTTTCAGTGATATACGCCAAAAACTCCATTTTACCCCATGTTCTATCTTAGCCATGGCGGCCATCTTGGTTGATGGGCGGGATAATTGAATACATTTTTTAAACTAGATATTCTAAGGATGATTTAACATTTTGGTTTTATATGGCCACTTAATTTTTTGTAAAAATAAACGGACTACAACGACGGACGTCAAGTGATGAGAAAAACTCACTTGGCCCTTATGCAAAAATATATTTACTGCTATTTCATTACGTGAGTAAAACTCATTTTATTTCATTCATCACGTTACATTGATAACTAAATTATTATCTGTCAATATATAAATTTTAGAAACGGTAATGCCTACGTAATTACTGCTCAACGTTAATCGTATTAAATACTCGGACCATACGAGTACATACGCATATGGTCATGACCATATGCGTATATACTCATATGGTCCGGAGCAGCAACATTACTTATTGATAAACTTATAATTTTTCTGTTGTTAAACAATCATTGTCGATGGTTTGTTTGGTGATGAATATCAGTTAAAAAATTCATACACGATTGAAGATATTGATCAGTACAAAGGTTAAGACATCTGTATAGGAAGAGGTAATATTGTCAACCATTGCTTGTACAATTTACACATTGAAAAAAATTTGCCACAATTAAATTGTTTGGAATTGATATTTTTCAGTCATTAAAAATTTAGTTTCATTTCTCTTCACCTGATAAAAATTTTCATCATCTAAGGTTGAAATTATAAAATATTACACTAGATTTTCTAGTTTGCGTTGGTTAAGATTAAAAAAAATGGAATCCTTTTGGCGTGGCTCGGTGTTATTGTTGCACTGTTTTCATACTTTTCTTTCATTTTTGCTGATGTGCAATTTTGTTGACACAATGTTGACTATTTTTTGTTTTGTTCACATTGTTGTCAACATTATCGAATTTTATGAGACTGTCAAGTGAGAGGTGAAGATAGATATAAAGCCAGGTTTAAATTCACCAGTTTTACATAAGGAAATGTATGTACCAAATCAGGAATATGACATTTGTTTTCCCTTCATTTAAAGTGTTAAGACTTGATTTTGCCATTTGATAATGGACTTTCTCTAATTCTTACTCGATTTATCCTTTTCCTGACCTGTTGATTATTTTTATTTAAAAAACGTGTGGTTCGTTTGATCTCAGTTGTTCATTGGTTAAAACTCGATTATGACGTCAAATTTTCTTGCTTTCCTCTGAAATTTCTATTGTGACGTCATGAAAAAGACAACCATGTCTGATGACGTCCCATAGAAAGAACACATCTTTTGCGGACTGTTCGAAAAGAAGGATGAAGATTGTCTGCATACCTTCTAAAATCATTAGAGAAACAGATTCCACCACCAAATCTCGTGCAATACAATATTTATCCACTCTCGACAGTTAAATTTTAAATATTTAAAACGCTCGGCGAGCCTCGCGTTTTAATTATGAAAATTTAACTGTCTCGAGTGGATAAATATCGTATTGCACTCGATGCAGTGGTAGAATCTATATTTCTCATTTAAACTTTCCGTGGAGTTCGGTATTTTTGTTATTTTACTTTATGCTATAGTTTGGCCAACCATGACAAATTCCATAACCAGCTTATAAAATGGTGATGTAGAATAAGAGAATGGATATCTTATGTGTGTTATTAACTCCAACTCCTACAATTTACAACACAGATTCCAAAAACTTCACAAAAATATTGTAGACATATTGAGATTGTGGGTCAGCTATAATGGAACAGTTTAAAGACTCCCCCTCCCCATTCGTCAATTCTTAATGAAATTCAATTGAGTAATTTATTTGCAAATTGTGCCATACAGTACTGGTACTCATTTTGTTAATCAACATTTATTGCAAATATGTACGCAAATCCTTGAAATTTCACAAAATGATTGCACATATATTACAGCTGTGCATATGCAATTATTGAATTGTATTTAACCTACATCTTTGAAACTTCACAAGAAGTTTGCAAATGATAGTGAATTGCACTTTTCATTGTGGAGTTGTTAATTTTTGTTAATTTTTTTCTCTCCAGTTTCCCCATTTTACATTTCCATATAATAAAATGATCAGTAGAGACCATTCTTTGTCTTTTAAGGAATATTTTGACATATTGGTAATTCTGGATATTTTACACTTTAGTTCACTTTCTTTTAAGATTTGCATATGTTCATAATAACTGCCTTCATCTGTAAAGACTGTATTTTAGAAACAGTTCATCACATGTTCAAAAAGAGGGACGAAAGATACCAGAGGGAGAGTCAAACTCATAGAGAGAAAATAACTTGACAACGCCATGGCTAAAAATAAAAAGACAACCAGACAAATAATAGTACAGAAGACACAACATAGAAAACTAAAGACTAAGCAACTTCTGCCTACTACATCAATCTATTCAACTATTTCTTTTAATGAGTATAATATTTTTTGTGGTAGGTCAAATATGATTTCCATGTTTACAAGATAATGGTACATGAAATAATGCAAGAAAAAGTTTGAATTTGAGGATACATTTTATGTCATCACTTATATTAAAGACAGGCTTTAGATACCAAAGGGATATTAATAAGTCATTCTAACCATGGCAAAAATCTATATAACTCACACTTTATACATGTATCCCTTTATTATGGGTATTAAAACTTAACCTTATAACATGATAACAATTAATCTGAAAGACATGGACACTTTTTTTTAATCAATTTTCTAACATCATGTCTTACAAGCTTGGACATAAAATAGTTACAATAAAATAAATACAGAGAAATCAACATTTATGGCAATAAAACAAATTATCATAAGTTTATGAAAGTCTGTTAATATTCAAATTCAGCAATCTAAAAAAGTATCTATACATTATGACTATCGTACATTCCATGTGATCCACACTTTCACTTTAAAAGCTTGACAGGTATGACAGTAGAGACATTGAAATTAGTCTCCAAGTCTTTATAATCATCACCATATAAAGTTAGAAGTAAAAAAACATCTCCTGATCACATCATCAAAATTTCAATTACTTTGTTTCATATCAGGATTCTTAAACAGAATCGCAAATATAGATAGGAAATTCAGAAAAGTAAAACATTTATGGTGTAATTCTTGAATTTTGCATCAAAGTTAGTGAATGTAGATTCTAATCACATCATTTGTATTCAGTATAAAAATATGGAGATGTGATCTTGGTATGCCTTAAATCACGTATTGTAATCTCTTTCAATTTGTCTCTATATCAACAATTGTGATAAAAAAGCAAAGCATGTCTCTCAATTAGAAGTTTCTACAACTTCATGAGCAGGCTATATATATATGGAACTATAAATCAAGTCATAAAAATGTAAAACATACATGTATAGTATAAACTTGAAGCATGTCTTTGGCAAATTGTTTTTAAATTGTATCCTAGAATATAAAAATTTTGAATAGTTTTTTTGCACCTGAAAAAACATCTAGGTGAATAAAACCTTATAATAATGCCATAGAAAGTATTTGTGATGGGATAAGGTTACAAAATAAATGCATCATGCAAACTGTATTCTTCAAATTACTACTGGAAAACACTGGCGTATAACTATTATTCTCTGATTGTCTAATAATAATACATAAAATATAATGTTTTGGCACTGGATGTCTATTTAACTAATTGAATAATTACTACATTTATCAAAATTTATCTTTTCTGGAGTCCTTTGTACAAACATGTATTGTGGATTCATTCCACAAAAATTGGTATTCCACAAAAATTGGTATTCCACAAAAATAAAGGAATCCACAGTATACATGTTAACGTGCAAACTTAAATGAATTTCATAACCAATTAAAGTATTTGCAAAAATTCTTAAAGAATAAAATTTAAATTTAAACTTTCATTAATTAAAGAATCTTTTCTTTAATTAAAAATGTTTTAGCATCTTTAAATCCTTGATTATAATATTGCACTAATACTTTATTTGATGGTGGAATCATAGCATGACTGAAGCGTATGAGATTGTTCTTGTTCACTTGGAATCCCTGATTGTTAACACTGACGTACCATTCTTTACCAAGTTTATCATTTGGTGATATGTCTTGACGACCACAAAAAGGGGACACTTGAATTGTTCTTTCATTTTTAAACACGACCATATTGTCTGTTATTCCTCCATCCATATATTTCTGTCCGTCTATTTTGACTGGAAGTCTACTGGCATAGAGAGGTATATGACTACTGGCAAGTAAGCACTAAAACAAATAAACTAACAATTATAATCATGCCTTAAAAACTATGTTTCACTGTTCAAGCTAATGGTCAGTCTGTTTGCAGCTGCACTTTATAGTTTAACTGAGTTCATTTTAAGCACAACTTTTTCTTGTGACTGCATAGAACTGGATGAAACTTAAATCTGTTTCAGATTTTCTATTAACAGAATCATAATGTGGTCAAAAGTACCAGTAGGTCAATTTGAACAAATGCACATGTCATAATAATGTCACTACTTAAAAAAACAAAATACACAACTTAAACCAATAAATAAAAGGTAGTTAAATGATGAAAAAGGTAAACAAAACTTTTATTTTACCTGTCTAACATTTACATTTTATTATGTTGATCAAAATTAAAGGCCATTCAAAAACAGAAATTTAAAAATAAAAAATAGCTGTTACAAAGTACGGCATGGTGACTTATTTCATTTGACGTGTGCTTAGACTGAATATTACCCCACATCTCTTTTTATATTTTATGTATAACTTACCTTTATTAGATGTTCTCTTGATGGATACTGATGAACAAGAACATTTTCCCTGGTTCTTGTATTAGTTAATGATATGTATAACTTTCCTGAAGCTTTTTGATGTGCATCTTCAGGTAACATTGTATTTAAAAATGTTTTTATAGAGTCCAATAAATTATAACCTGGTGTCAGAGCTCCTAAGGGTTTAGACTTCACTTCTTTGGCTAATCCATAGGTAAAGTTTTTACATTCCTGCAATTAGTCAAATAAGCATTTTTAAAAGTTTCTCAGAAAAAATGAATGAAATATAAAAATGAAATCCATATTTGATTGGTTAAAAACAATTCACTTGGAATGAGTATAGAAGTAAGTTTATAGTATATGGATTAAAGCAAATGTATATATACACCCATAAAACAGAAACACAATGACACTAACAACAATAGTCTGGGATCCCTGAAAAAGGAGCATCTGTCTACTCAATGTTTTTGTGACTTCTAGTTTTCCATCCTTCTATAATGGAATCACATGTACACATGCCAAGAGACTGTATTTATCTAATTCATCCTTTAAACTTCTCCGCCAGAAAAGTTAATCAATAATTGAGATTTGAAAACAGTTTTTTTTTCATCAAAGTGTACCGATTGTAATCTTGATGTTACTTCTTTTAGTTGTTTTAACTTGAATTATAACTAGTACCAGAATATCATACCAAAGAGTAGATAAGCTGTCGAATTATATACGCTGGAATCAAAAGTTGATAATGTGAAAATAGTCTATTCAAAGAAATCTAAAACTATTTTAACCAATCTAATTTTTGCATTTATTAGCTCCTCAACATTCAAGTGCCTCTCTTTTTGAGCAAGTACAAGATTTGACCCTTAATTGCATTCATAAAATAATTTTCCATACAAATGGCACCAGTAAAATAATTCTCGGTAATAGTAATACATTTAAATACAACTTAAATTAAAAATATAATGATTTACTACCTCTTATAGTCTGTAGAAACTTTGTCTTAAAAAAAACTAACATCAAATTAAACATACCTCTATTTTACTATCATCGATTACCAGGACAGAAGCAACCAATGCTCCAGCACTAGCTCCTGCTACTTTCTGTATGCTGGATAGAAATGATGCACCATGCTGTTTGAGACATGCAGCTACTCCCAAGTGATAAATACCCAGGAATCCACATCCACATAAAGATAAATTCATCTCTTTTTCATAGTTACTGTAAAACATAGAAAATTTATACATGTATAATGGTGATATTACCAATGTTATTTCAACTGATTGGGCAGAGCATCCTTTTTAATTTGCATAAGGACAGTCTATTTGAAGATGTGTTAGATAAGGATGATTACCGTTATAATTACTAGTGATTTCTAATCACCTATCAGCATGATCAGTGTCATAAAAAAAAAAATTACACGACACTTCATTGATGAGTTTATCTATAGATCTATGGACTCGTTTATGATGAGAGAATGAGTTAAACCTGCCCAGTCAAGTGAATAAAATCAAAGAATCCAAATAGATTCATTTGTCTTCATAGTTACTGTTAAACAAAGAAAATTCATAAATGTATAATAGAGATACACATGAGTGATAAATATCAAGGAATTTATATCCACATAAGGATTAGAGTTAGGAATCCCCTTGAAAATTATAATTAATTTGTCAGAATAATCAAGCAGAATGCTAACATTCATTTTTTTATCATAAATCTGCTCTTGAGTTATATGCAAATTAAGAAAGAATTTGGAAGCACACAGTGACACTTCAACTTATGTAGAGACATGTTGTAAAATTTGGTATATATCATGCAAAGAATCATGTGTAGATTAATAAATGCAAAAATATTTAAATCTATTTTGTGTTTACATTGTGTCCTAGATAAAATTTATTTGTTCATGTATCTTGTACATGTAATTGTCAATACATGTATGTCCTTTAATTGAGTTGTCATTTCAATTGATATTTTATAGTGTATCTTTCTATGTTTTGGCGTGACATTATTTTTTGCAGGTTGTTTGTGTGGTTCACAGGTGTTTCTTGTTTCTCGTTTTTTATCTAGATTAGTAATAAACTGTCTTTATCTGTTCCCTTGACCAGAGAATCTGCCTTGCTTGAAATATTGACGTCACACAACAATCACTTTTCCATTGCGGCGTCAGATATTTTGTATTATGATGTCAAAAATTTACAGTAGTTTAGTTTAAACATATTTTATTTGCTGAATTAAAGCAAAATGGATTAGACACAAGTAAATCATACTTATGAAGTCTTCTCCATTATGAGAATAAAAATTTACAGTAACCTTTGTGATGTCCAGTAATGTCAGACAAATAGGGATAAGGTGTATTGTTGAACCTTTGTACATACTACTTGATTTGAAGTCATGATTTGCGACTTATTGACTCACTTTCATATACGGCTGGGACAACTATAGTAATAGTAATTGTAAAATAGTTCCAGCATGTGGTAACATGAATTTTGTCATCAATACACCTTATCGCTATTTGTACACCATTACTGGACATCAAACAGGTTCCAGTAAAACTTTGACGTCACGGTACAAAATATTTGACGCGACAATGGAAAAGTGGTTGATGTTTGACACTAATAGTTCAAGAGGTACAGATTCTTGGGTCAGCCGTGAATAGCAGTAAGGTGTTCCATTCCATATTTTTACTGTTTTTGCTTAAAATACTGTTAAAAATATATATTAAACAAATCTTACATGGGTGCCGAATTGACTATATCAAGTGCCGATTAAACCAAGTGCCAATTTAACTAGATGCCGATTTGACTATACCGGGTGCCGAATTGACCAGGTGCCGATTTAACCAAGTGCCGATTTGACTAGAATTCGTATATTTGCATACTATGGTACACATGCGTTACTGATTCTCCTCTTAGTCCTTTAAATTATCTTATGAAACTTAGCAACCAGGTCATTTCTAATAAAAATGCCATGCATATCTAATTATTAAGTGGAGAGGAGGGGAGTAGGTTGTATCACTCGGCTAGCGAAAAATTATGCCAGGGTAATAATAGTCGGCATAAACTCTAATGAGCTTTTCATCGACATTGGTAAGGTACAATGTAGATATGAACACACATAACTTACCTTTTTTTGTTCAGTTAGGTACAGTGTGTGTGTTTTATGTCTATGTGTGTGGTTTATGTCTAGAACTACAGATGTTTACCTTTTAAAAAAATATTTGTTGTGTTTCGGGAACTTAGATTTATCTCCCCTTGATGTCGGATGCGGAGTAGTTATGTGATTTGTTCCGGATTTTTTTAATGATGCGTGTGTGTTACCTTTCAAAAATGTTATCCTCTGTTTCTTCCATTTTATGATTTTACATCTAAATTCATTATCCCATTTACAAATTTTCCTAACTATGTCTTTTGTCTCGATCTGCTATTATCTTTTGAGATGTTTTTAAAATAATGTAGTTGACTGTAATTGTTAATGTTAGTGTTGGTATTTTTTTAAGTGCTTGGTGATAAAATCACGTGACTGGCTAATCCCGGAGACTTGTGAGACTTAGATTGTTAGTATACTGAACATTACACCTGAGTTTAGCTGTTTCAGATGAAACAAACAATTGGATTTTCCTTGTTGTGCGATGTTAAAGCCTAAATTGTAACGAATATAACTTATTATATAAATCAAAGCGCTGAAAGCGTTGAAGGCAGTTAACCAAAAACCAGGCAAACGTAATTATGTGCAGTGGCGGATCCAGAAATTTTCATAAGTGGGGGCCCACTGCCTGCCTAACAGGGGACCTGCTCCAGTCATGCTTCAGTGATTCCCTATATAATCAACCAAATTTTTTCTCAAAAATGGAAAAGGGGGTGGGGGTGGGGGCACTGAAAAACCCTCTAAATCCGCCTCTGATGTGGCATTAAACATTCATATATTGTACATTTATGTTTATCTAATGAATTAATTATTAAGGCAAATAATTTATATGTTATCAAGGTTTCAATAGCAATGAATATATAAATGTATATTTTTTATGGTGAGTCTGCAGTGGTACAAGTTCGCAATGATTGTAGTTGTTCTAGCAGGTAGTTAACGTTGGTTTTAGTTGACTGTTAGTAGTACGTGTTGACTTAGTACAACCATGTTATAGTATGAATGGACTGGTTTCCCTGTAAAGAAAACTGAGTATGTGTTCTATAGTACAATAGTTATGCAACACAAATCAGACAAATGTTCACTACTACAAGGATCAAAGGTGAGGTCTGACTGACCTGCCCATAGTAAATGTAAATGATTTGTTATATTGTCCCATACATGAATATATATGGTTTAGGGGTGGGGATCTCGAGGGGTTTTCAAGTTCTCAAACAGGAAGGGCTAGGGTGACCCCAGGGACTTCCCCTATATTTCATTTGACTTGTTATATTGTTCCATACATGAATATATATGGTTTAGGGGTGGGGATATCGAGGGTTTTCAAGTTCTCAAACAGGAAGGGATAGGATGACCCCAGGGACTTCCCTTATATTTCATTTGATTTGTTATATTGTCCCATACATGAATATATATGGTTTAGGGGTGGGGATCTCGACCGTTTTCCAAGTTCTCAAACAGGAGGGGGTAGGGGGACTCCCCCTATATTTCATTTAATTAGTTATATTGACCCATACATGAATATATATTGTTAAGGGTGGGGATCTCGACCGTTTCGTAAGTTCCCAAACAGGAGGGGTTGGGTCACCCCATGGACTCCCCTTATATTTCATTTGATTAGTTATATATATATAGTCCCATACATGAATGTATATGGTTGAGAGGTGGGGATCTCATCCGTTTCAAAGTTATCAAACAGGAAGGGGTAGAGTGGCCCAAAGGACGCCACCTATATATCATATGATTTGCCTACATTCAGGTAGTTATTTGTGAAAATAAAGTAAGAATCTTCCAGCTTCTTTAACTGACCCTTCAAAATTGAGAAAAAAAATACCCCTTCAAAATTGCAGTAATATGTTTACAGTTTAAAAGCATCTTACATGCATTATCAACATTTATCAATGATAAAAAAAATTTATACTGTGACCAGGAACATATATATTGTTTGATAATATACTGTTCCCAGCTGTCACATTGTATTGGATTTTGACATTAAAATTTGTCAAAAGTAATTTTGAGTTTCTGTTTAAAATATTTTTTGCTTTTTCTTTCTTTTACATATATCTTTTGGTTTTCAATTCTAGTGTTTATATTCATATACCATGAATAGATGTATTTTGTCACCTGCCTGGATTCGCCAAAATCCCGGAATTACCCTTATCCGCTTCCGGAATCGGATCCGAAATTGTAATTGTCTTTTCACGGCAGCCATTGTCATTGTGTTCCAATGTTGTTTTTGTCAGTCAGATACGATTTTACTCGTATTAACACATTTTTTGTCGGCGATTTTCTGTATATAGCTAGCGATTGAACAAAATTGACATCGCTGTCATGAATAATAATGATTAAAATAAGTTTTGAGATCGTTTATTTGGAGACTTTGGCGACTGAAAAGGTTTGCAAAGCTATTTTTAATTTCCTTTCAAGTGGAACTGAGACTACTATAACTGTGATATAGTTGTCTCAGAGTGGAAGGTCGCGGACCTCGGACCACCGCTAATTTAAACCCCTGCCTCCAAATTGAAAAGATACGAATTTCGTCTTTTAATTTGAAATTGCCGCCAACAGCATGAACATTTGAACTTATTATATAATAGACTACTGGCTGACGTAGTTGTACTACGTATTGATGACAAACAATATTCCTACGACTTTTGCCATTTGGGAAATCTAAACTACTTGTCTTAAAAGATTTTCGGCGATTAAATATTTCGTACAATTGTTTTTTGACATCTTAGCCAAAAGCACAGGCGATAATAAACTACTTAAGAATTCCTAATGAGCACTACTTCCTATATGCAACTTCAAAAGTTTTGGGTGATTCGACGATCATTTAAGGTTTTTCTAGTCATATTTTTTGTAATCCAGAATTAAAAGTATTAAAAAAGTGTTCAATTAGTTATATATAACATAGTAGCCAGCTAGATAATAACAATGGCAAGTATTTCAGCATTTATTGGGTAGACCACAAATCTAGGGTGCTCGCATAATGCAGATTAATTGCATAATAAAAACTAAGGATTTATCATATAATGTATATAGTCCAGGGACTAATATAGAAAGTCCCTGTATTATAAGTCTCACCAGAGACATATACATGTAATACAATTTTATGTCTCTGGTCTCACTATACAGAGCTATACAAATCCTTGACTTACAGTCAATATTTTACTTTGCAAGACACTGAATTAAAGCAATATAATATATATAACATCAAGGGTACTAAAAGAACTTTCATCAGCTTTTGCTCCAATCATGGAAGTAATATTGAATATTTAAATATTACTTCCATGCTCCAATATTAACTAACAGACCGTACCATGCAACTGACAGCTTACTTATTATCAGATATGAAAAAGTCCGACACGGTAAGTCCGATATTCAAAGATGGAAAACGTGTTGATGCAGTAAACTACTTGCCATCTTCGCTAGCCAAGGGTTACGCTCCATTCCCGCTCTCTTCATCCTTGGCAGATTGAGCTAACATTTGTGATATCAATGTTGCGCCATCTATCGGAAGATTAAAATCACGCCCATTCCGAATGCATTATTCTTGACCAATGGTAGCACTTGAACTCTTCAATTTGGAGGTAGCGTCTAGATTCTACACACTTGGTAAAGCCGGAAATGAAAATATATGTCAACATTCATGCATTTGTGCATGGAACATACACAGGAAACTTCTATTAGATAATTAAAAACATACGAGTTGTCACTCAATATAGTCTTATGTTTAGTGATGTAAAGACTTGTTGCACAATAAACACGTGTCAATTGTTTACAAACACTTTCTAAATTTACACGTGATCATGTTATAGACGCTTTTTGATCGGATGCAGCGAGTTTCTACTGCAACCAATAAAAATCCTTACCTTGTGTCTCCGAAATTTTATCTCAATCCGCCAAGGGTGAAGAGAACGGGAGTGGATCGTAACCCTTGGCTAGCGAAGATGACTACTTGCCTGTTCTTATAAAACCATGAAGTACATTCAGACTAGGTCTAGCCTGCTAATCACAACTGATCGACTTCCATAAACCACAGGGACTCGGTTAACAGATATTTTTTTTTGTTAATCAATGTTTTTTTTTTTAATTTTTGTTTAGTATTCCTGTTGTATTATTTTATTCACGTATTTGACGTTTACAACACTATTTCTTTGTTTTCTATCAATGTGCAGGTTACTATCCATATCCGTATACTGAATAATCCAGAAAGGCGCTTCGAGTGCATTAAATTAATAAATTGTTGTTTTAATTTCCTGGAAGTATATAATCTATGATATGACATGCCGCGTACAAATCGTAAAACATCGAACGTGAAATGACCTCCTTGTCACTCTGTCGGGACAATTACTATTCCTTACATTTGACGGACAAGACTTCAAGGGAAACTATGTGGAAATGGTATTCCACCTAGATAAAAGTAATGTAATTTCAGTCACAAGAAAAAAAAAACCAATCACATGTATCTAAAAATTACGCAATCACTCATTAGAACACGTTACAACAGCAAAATATCTGTGGGTAACCATCAGCACCAACCTTAAATGGGATGCACACATTAACAGCGTATGAAAGAAAGCTAATATAGCACATTAGGCTTTCTAAGGAGGAACATGGATATAAACTCAACATCCATTAAAGAGCAAGCATATGCGTTTCCAGTAAAACCATCACTAGAGTATGCTTACACTTATTTGGATCCATAATCACAATAAGACCTACATAGCATTGAAAACGTTCAAAGGAGGGCTGTGCGTTTTATTACCAACAAATACAGAAACACATTAAGCGTTGGTAGCATGTTACAACACCTTGAATGGCACAGCCTCTCTGACAGAAGAAAAGATTCAAGATTGGTAATGCAATACGAAAAAGAACACGAAAAGGTTGCAATACCTAAAAAAATAAATAACTTCCACAAAAAAAAAAAAAAAAAAAAAACCCAAAAAACCCAACAAGATATTCAAATTCGAACAGCTGCCAAATTTCATCTTGCAAATCACTGTACAGAAAAGAATCCATTTTTTCCAAGAACTATATATAACTGACTGGATTAAACTACCTGACAAGTGAACATCATAAATACTGACTGGATTAAACTACCTGACAAGTGAACATCATAAATTGTATATAACTGACTGGATTAAACTACCTGACAAGTGAACATCATAAATACTGACTGGATTAAACTACCTGACAAGTGAACATCATAAATTGCACATCAGTAGACTCTTTTAAATCTTTAATTTCAAAGCATCAATATTAACTCAACTATTACATTAATCTTATTATACATAACATTTTTCATTTTTCCTCTATTTTTTTATTTTTATAAATACATTTGTCTATATTAAAAAAGAAGATGTTGTATGATTGCCAATGATACAACTCCCAACAAGAGACCAAAATGACATAGACATTAACAACTATAGGTCACCGTACGTTCCTCAACAATGAGCAAAGCACATACCGCATAGTCAGCTATAAAAGGCCATCAACAAACGACAATTACTGAACATCAGATTGAGAACATCAGATGTATGCCATTTGAAAGTCTTTTTAGGCAAGCAATGGATGACAGAAGTCTTGTTGTAAGTTTTCTCCTGTGACATAATCTTCGATTTGTTGAAGGAGGTCATTATATGGTAGTAGTAGAAGTGCAGCACACAAACTTTGTCCCATAAGATTTTATAATTCGAACGAGTCTCCTGTGGATATACTATTTTTGTATGATATCGGTTATTGGATAACCTAGTCACATTCTACCGTGTGACAGATTAACTTTAGTAATTCAATCAATTGAACATCAATATAATTCTTTATTATGTAAATTTTAATGTATCAATATTTATTCTATGTAATTTAAATGTCTAACTTAAAGTTTACCTTATGACCTTAAAATCTATTTCCCCTGACAACCAGGTGTAACAAGATGGCGGATATCATTGATTTAATTTAACTGTTTGATATGTGCAGTTGGAATATTTAAATTCAATTTCTGAAAATCATATTTGGAAGGATGTATGAAAAGTTATGACAAACAAGAGCCCTCGATCGCAAAATGGAAAAAGACCTCGTTTAAAATTGTTAGACCTGAATTTTTCAGACAATGTGAATGAGGTTCTTTCAAATGGCAGACGACCTCATGGAGGTCTAAGAGGTAAGGATATTTTTCAGTGCTAGAATATATATACTTTTGTGTCAGTATTGATTGAGTAAAGCAGAATATCATTTAAGAGTATCGTTGAAATAATTGTAAAAGATCCAATTATACAAATACAAGTCAGTAAACATTTTTATGCAACTGCAGAGTTGTATAAATAACTGATCATAATAGGGGTGTTGTAATGTTATTATAGATTTTGTTTTCAGTATCTCCATGATAGTATATTAAGACATAACACGCTTTGCCGGGACAAAATTTATTATTTATAAATCATTTTGTGGTATTTTGAACTATATTTTACATATCTTGCTTGACCGTCTTAACAAACTATAGACCCATAGTTGCTTGCATACATTTCATTTGAACTCGGGTGGATATAGTTGTTTCATTGGCAATCATCATACCACATCTCCGTATATATATACTACTACTTATATCATCACCATAAAAAAGGAATACCACTATTACTATTTCATTTTATTACTGAACAATAACAGAAACACGAGTTTGAAAAAAAATTAGCTGTCATCCGTAACACAGGTATTCCACAACACCAAATTATGATGGTGCCCGAAAAAAGCGAATAGATGACTTCAACTTTACCACTATGAACTCTGTTCAATAGCTTCCTTGTAATACTTTACCACTATGAACTTTGTTCAATAGCTTCCTTGTAATACTGAACCCTATATCAATAAAAAGGTAATTCAGTTAAAACCAGGAAATATATAGTGGGCATGTGTATAAATGTAATACAGTTTCACTTGTAATTATTAATAATAATTGTTTGCTGGTAATTAAATATTCGTTTTTAACTAGTACAATGGTATAAAGATCTACAAATTTGTATGAGGGAAGCTGGCGGAAAATGAATAGTATTATCTTTCACTGCAATACATTTTAATGTGGATAGAGAGCGTCATTTTCAACAAGAAAACTAACTTCTTTTAAATATATATAACGCTTATTCCTGTACTTCACAGTCAAACGGAAATTTCTGTCAGCTGGATAGCCACTTATTATACACCAGCTACCAATATACAATACAATTTGCTTTATACTCCAGCTACCAATATACAATACAATATGCTTTATTTTAAAAACACTCCGTCACATTGACATGTGAAACAAGAGGTAAATTACAAAATAAAATCACATACAATTAAAGAAATAGATAAAACAACTTAGAAATGAAATATATAGAAAATTACTTTACTTTATATTATAATATTTTAATATTATAATATTTTAGTTAACTTTGAAGTGAATAAAGACACATTTTTAAGTACGTTAATATTAGTCAATGACAGTAGTCCTTTCATTTTTGCTTCACTTGGATATTTCTGGAAAATGCTGATTTCTGATATTTTTTACTAATAAAAAATTGCATTCAAATAAATAATGGTATTAATTGCCAAATAATTACATTATATGTATGTTTCATCAAAATACGTTATTCTGATTGGCTAACTGCACATTACGTGTAATTCCTTAAGCAATTACATCACTCAATAAAACTTATCATTCATGATCACACGAGGTCCCACAATAAAGTGCACAGGTGAATTAAATAAAAAATTATAAAATTCGTGTTTTCATAATCCTAGCTAAAAAATGTAATTATAAGTATCGAATGCTTCTTTTTATAACTTCATAGGGTTGTAAAAGCGGTGACCGTGCGTACATTTTTCGAATGAAGCGCTTCCGCGCTTCATACAAAATGTACTTCGGTCAACGCTTTTACACCCCAATGAAGTTACAAAAAGAAGCATTCAATTCTTAATGTCAGTTAAACACAAATTACATGTCCTCTGTTCTTTTGGAATGTTATAGGATGATTTGAGAACCTTCAGTTTAGGAACTACTACAATCAATTCTAAATATATCCGCTTTTTGTTTGTGTGCCAGAAATCTAGAGATAAATCGTGTTGAGACGTTATTCAGTGCCTTTTGAAATTAATAATAATATTAACGATTGTCCTTCAATATTCCAGTTTAATTTGCACCGTCAGATTTCCAGATACGTAAGAATTTAATATTGTAATTTACATACACTGCTATTTCACAGCTTACTGATCCTTATTAAGATGATGTCAGTCCCCTGGATTAATGAGAGATTAACGTTTAATGACAGATTAGAAGCCAGACAAAATCAAGATTATAGATCTAATATAATAACTTCATTTACACGGGTTAACAATGCAAGACTTGTTCGGGTATTTGACTAGAACCGATAACAAATTTCTGTAATTTAAATTAATATTTTCAAACCACCTCTGATAACATATTGATTGTTGTGTTTGAGTGTTATAACACTATGGTTATAACAGCGTTGACCGTGTGCACTTTTTATCATAAATGTGCTAAAGCTTCAAACATTATAGGCTTCGGTCAAAGCTTTTACTCCCCCCCCCCCCCCCCCAAAAAAAAAAAAAAAAAAATATATAATAAAATTGAATAATCAAAACGATGCATTCAATTCTTAAGGAAAACGAAATTAACCCTTTCTAGTAATAAAGCAGATTTTGTTCCGTGTTTGTTAATCATTTTGAAGGTCATATTGTAGATTAACCTCCTTGTATATTTTAAGTATTGTATACTTATCGCCATTTTGTGCATTTTTCTTTTGATCTTTTTTTGTGATAATTTTCATATCATGCTTCTCGCTTGAGATGGAAAAATTATCGCTAAAAACTAAGGAGGCCAAGTGGCGTTGCTAACGAAATTGACATGAAATTGACAACGTCGTCATAGGTAAAATAGCGATAAACAGATTATCATTGGTCATCTCAACTCGATTGCTTTTCTCACTTTCGCTGTACCAGGGTTGAGTTCAATATCGTAGTAGCAAAATAGCGGCTACGTAGCTGCTATCAATATCTATGTAACAACTAGTCCAAAGCTACACGTTCGATAGTCAAAATCTACACAGCACTACGTAGCTGTCAACCCAGCTCAAGCGAGAAAATCAATCTCGTTAAGATGATCAACGATAATCTATAATTATTAGACTATTATTGTCTTTACACTGCAATCTAAAAAAACAACATTTCAATTGCTGTTTAATGCGTATAGGTTATTTATTTGATTTAAATATTGGGGAAAATCCCCTTTAAAAAGGCCTCGTATCATGCTCGGGGAGAAATATACAACACAATGAAATGTACATTTTTACCTGTTGAAATCCACACTCGATGGTGAACGAAATCGTTTGAGTATGGACTAAAATATCAACCATGAGCATAAAACATAATGATTAATAGGTTGCAAACAAAAAATATTAACAAATGATATATGTTTTCCAATAATTGCAAAAGAAACAAGGTTGAGTCGTTGTATGCATTGGAAACAAGAATAGGTTGAAGAGGTCGTATGAATAATTAAATATTATTTCGACAACTTCTATTTAAATATTCATGAGGAAAAGTGATATCGGGCCAGTGACTGTATATGACATAGAAATATTTTGACTGCTCAACTGAATAGAACGAGTTCAGTATAAAAAAAATACATGGTTTGCATTTTTATTTGACTTGTTTTAAAGTATCGCCCTCTATTTGTGATATAAACTAGATCTAATATATTATTGTTAGTGTAATAGTTTTAAGATATAAAATGTATGTTACAGTATTTAAATTTTAAAAATAAATACTGAAAAACTTTATTTCAC
The DNA here is from genome assembly GCF_965363235.1 of Mytilus galloprovincialis. Lineage (NCBI taxonomy): Eukaryota > Metazoa > Mollusca > Bivalvia > Mytilida > Mytilidae > Mytilus > Mytilus galloprovincialis. Next base: position 9,526,636 of record NC_134840.1, read on the forward strand.
TATGAACACATTTTTAAGTGATATGTCCTCATCTATACAGTTTTTTGTTTGCTATCGTAAGGAATTGTTGTGTTAGATACTCAACATCGTTTTGTATAAAGTTGTTACCCAGTTGTCAAGTCCAAACATAAAAGAATTACACGAGAACAAAGAACAGACTTGAAAAACTACACGACTGTAAAGCTTATTATACACTTCATCCTATTCATTCGGTCAAAATAAATCTGCGTATACTATTATGTAATAATAGATAATTTGCATTTGAAATAGAATACGTGATCGAAAATAATGACAGTGCTTGTCAAAATTCGATTTATAATGACAGTGCTTGTCAAAATTCGATTGAAATCACTTACTTATGTTGATTTATGGTAATCTTTTAGTCGTTTCTAAAAAGCAAATCGAAAATCTATTCCACAAGAATACATTTCTTCGTGACATCGAAGTATAATTAAAATTCCTATGTATCTACATTAACCGATTGTTGTATACCTTCGAAATGAAAGCGTACTCTTTTCTAATGATCTTCAAACATTAAAACTGCATTAATAATTAGTAGATATCAATGTATTTTCCGTTGGCTGTGCTCTTAATTTAGATACCAATAGTACATTAACAAAATCTGGTATTGACACTGCTTTGTCTTTAGCAGAAATAATACGGTGGAATGACTATTTTTAATTTTATCTAAGAACATATTAAATATTTTTTCAAGGCAGCAAAAAACACCCACTAAGTCCGTACTCATTTAATAAAGACGAACAACATCACCAGCAGATCAAAGATTCTGTCGACCGACAGACAGACGAGGATTTCATTGAGAGATATGGTTCTCCAGGATGGGTAGCTGAGGCAAACAGAGAAGTAAGCCACGGTGGTGAAAATCCTTTGTATATAAACAGACTACTTAGTCCTTGTAAGGTAAGTACAATGTAATGGTTCAACTTTTGGTTGAATTCTATGTATGAATATGTTAAAAGCAATTCTCTGTAAGGACCAACAATTTTATGTATGGGGGCACGGCACGCATGATCACCGATTTTCCTGAAACTTACCCAAACCATGTACTAATGGTAATTTTTATGACCACAAGGCCTGTGCAGAGCAAGAAAAGGATAAATACCGCTGAATCAACGTCGTGCGTCTAAAGCGAATTTTCGGATTTCCATTAATCAGGAACCCTCAAACCAAGACAGTTGAAAGTCAGGGGTGTATAAATACATAGCAGCATCAGAAGCTACATGATTTGATAGTATGTTGCTGTTTCTGCCGCAGCATCAGAAGCTACATGATTTGATAGTATGTAGCTGTTTCTGCCGCTTGATAAATGACAACTGCTATATTACACAGTTGTTTGACAATTCTTGTTCGTTTACATTCTCGTAAAACGTTTAGATCACAGCTGGTACGAATACTTTACCCACTATATACATACTTGGAACATATTGTGACTTTGATTTGAAAATATGATTGACATTGTTTTAAACATCTCTTATTACCTATAGATACTAATATTGAACTGACTATCGTCAATTCAACTACAAAAGATTTAAACTAAGGCAAATAACTTCATAACATACTCGACACTTGCTTTTGATAAATCATTCAACATACATCAATATAAAACAAATAAAACAGTCAATATATCAGACTTCATATATTTACAATTTAACTTTATGACCCACAACAGCCTTTCAAGGGCCCTTTGTCCAAGCATTCCGACATTGAACGCTGTCCGTTATATAGGTAAACGTAGGCGAAAGTCTCAGAGAAGCAGGTGTAAAGTTGATAAGTTTGTTCGAACTTGTGAATCGATTTTTATTTTGACAATCATGGATTATTTTAAATAAATGTCTGTTCTTATTACGAGTCAAACTTTGATAAATAAATTATTACCTAAAGTTTATGTTTCTGAATACTGATACTGTTTTCAAATGAAATTAGTTCATTTTTAATTATTTCATTGTATGCAGCTTTAGCCTTTATAGCATGCGTCTTTTGAAAGAAAATCACATTTGATTGCGTTTCCAACTGAACATGGTGTGCTACCTTCATAAAATTGGTATGGTCTCTCTCGTATTCGAAATAGATTTAGACATTTCAGGATTCAAAGAGGGTTACTAAAAGGGCAACACAACTCAACTTGCTTTATCTTATTACTCAGCAGTAAAGTTTTCAATTAAAAAACAATGACCCTTTTTATCATCTTATTTCACTTGTAGCATGACAATGATTCTAGCTATACGGGATCAAGAGCAGTTACTCCAACGCCGTCTGGTAGAATTCCCAATACACCAAAACGAGGCGGATCACTCTACTATAGACAAACTACACCACATCAGTATTTATCAGCAACAGATCTTCCGATTCTTTCCTCTACCGAACCCATGCCGATACTCGGGAGACCAACGAGAACAACGTGAGTTCGATATACATTTAAAATGATTCCTTTGCTTTATGTTTGCGATAAAAAAACAAAATGCGTTCAAGATAATGGTTCAGCATCTAGTGATATTGTATTGCTGTTGATAATCCTCCATCCTTTTGGTTCACAGTTACGTGTGTATGGTCCAATTAATATAATTAAAACTATAGCCAGTAATGTATTTAGTTAGGTTTTGTAAAAGTAGGTACATATTTACAGTCAAAAAATTACTTTGGGTAAGGATTAAGACGCAGATAAAGTCATCTTTAATGGTTATCACGTCGAAATTTTAACGGTGGTTTGTCTTGACTTAGATTGGCAATGGTTATCACGTCGAAAGTGTAACGGTGGTTTGTCTTGACTTAGATTGGCAATGTTTATCAAGTCGACAGTTTAACGGTGGTTTGTTCTGACTTAGATTGGCAATGGTTATCACATCGAAAGTTTAACGATGGTTTGTCCTGACTAAGATTGGCAATGGTTATCACGTCGACAGTTTAACGATGGTTTGTCCTGCCTTAGATTGGCAATTGTTATCACGTCCAAAGTATAACGGTGGTTTGTCCTGACTTAGATTGGCAATGGTTATCACATCGAAAGTTTAACGATGGTTTGTCCTGACTAAGATTGGCAATGGTTATCAAGTCGACAGTTTAACGGTGATTTGTCCTGACTTAGATTGGCAATGGTTATCACATCGAAAGTTTAACGATGGTTTGTCCTGACTAAGATTAGCAATGGTTATCACGTCGAAAGTTTAACGGTAGTGTGTCCTGACTTAGATTGGCAATGGTTATCACGTCGAAAGTTTAACGGTGGTTTGTCCTGACTAAGATTGGCAATGGTTATCACGTGGAAAGTTTAACGATGATTTGTCCTGACTTAGATTGGCAATGGTTTTCACATCGAAAGTTTAACGATGGTTTGTCCTGACTTAGTTTGGCAATGGTTATCACGTCGAAAGTTTAACGATGGTTTGTCCTGACTTAGATTGGCAATGGTTATCACGTCGAAAGTTGAACGATGGTTTGTCCTGACTAAGATTGGCAATGGTTATCACATCGAAAGTTTAATGGTGGTTTGTCCTGACTAAGATTGGCAATGGTTATCACGTCGAAAGTTTAACCATGGTTTGTCCTGGCTAAGATTGGCAATGGTTATCACGTCGAAAGTATAACGTTGGTTTGTCCTGACTAAGATTGGCAATGGTTATCACGTTGAAAGTTTAACGGTAGTTTGTCCTGACTTAGATTGGCAATGGTTATCACATCGAAAGTTTAACGATGGTTTGTCCTGACTAAGATTGGCAATGGTTATCACGTGGAAAGTTTAACGGTGGTTTGTCCTGACTTAGATTGGCAATGGTTATCACGTCGAAAGTTTAACTGTGGTTTGTCCTGACTTAGATTGGCAATGGTTATCACATCGAAAGTTTAACGAACTTTTTTTGTTTGTTGCAGAAAGCTCGACATAGGGATAGTGATCCGGCGGCGGCAGTGTTAGCTAAATTCTTAAAAGCTTTATATTTTAGAAGGTGGAAGACCTGGATGCTTCATACTTTGTATATAGATGCCTCATGTTACGAAGTTTCCGTTAGTCACATGTCCAATGTCCTTGACCTCATTTTCATGGTTCAGTGACCACTTGAAAAAAAAGTTCAGATTTTTTGTAATGTTGAATTCTCTCTTATTATAAGTAATAGGATAACTATATTTGATATGTGCGTACCTTGAAAGGTCCTCATGTCTGTCAGACAGTTTTCACTTAACCTCGACCTCATTTCATGGATCAGTGAACAAGGTTTAGTTTTGGTGGTCAAGTTCATATCTCAGATACTACAAGCAAAAGGGCTAGTATATTCGGTGTATGGAAGGACTGTAAGGTGTACATGTCCAACTGGCAGTGGTCATCTGACCTTGACCTCATTTTCATGGTTCAGTGGTTATAGTTAAATTTTTGTGTTTTGGTCTGTTTTTCTCATACTATATGCAATAGGTCTACTATATTTGTTGTATGGAATGATTGTAAGGTGTACCTATCTAGCGGGCAGATGTCATGTGACATTGACCTCATTTTCATGGTTCAGTGGTCAAAGTTAAGTTTTTGAGTTTTGGTCTTTTTATCTAATACTATATGCCATAGGTCATCTATATTTAGTGTATGGAAATATTTTATGATCTTTATGTCAGTCGCGCAGGTTTTATTTGACCGTGACCTCATTTTCACGGTTCATTGCACAGTGTTAAGTTTTTGTGTTTTGGTCTATTTTTCTTAAACTATAAGTAATAGGTCAACTATATATGTTGTATAGAAGCATTGTTAGCTGTACATGTCTGCCTGGCATGGTTCATCTGACCTTGACCTAATTTTCAAGGTTCATTGTTCTTTGTTTAGTTATCTTGGTTACTGTTAAGTTTATGTGACAGTTGTATTAAAGCTTAGCTTTATACTTAGGACTATCAACATAGTATCAATGATTAGTATAGAAGGCGAGATATTTCAGCGTGTGCACTCTTGTCCTAACTCAGATTGGCAATGGTTATCACGTTGAAAGTTTAACTATGGTTTGTCCTGACTTAGATTGGCAATGGTCATCACGTTGAAAGTTTAATGGTGGTTTGTCCCGAATTAGATTGGCAATGGTCATCACGTCGAAAGTTAAACGATGGTTTGTCCTGACTAAGATTGGCAATGGTTATCACATCGAAAGTTTAACGATGGTTTGTCCTGACTAAGATTAGCAATGGTTATCACGTCGAAAGTTTAACGGTAGTGTGTCCTGACTTAGATTGGCAATGGTTATCACGTCGAAAGTTTAACGGTGGTTTGTCCTGACTAAGATTGGCAATGGTTATCACGTGGAAAGTTTAACGATGATTTGTCCTGACTTAGATTGGCAATGGTTTTCACATCGAAAGTTTAACGATGGTTTGTCCTGACTTAGTTTGGCAATGGTTATCACGTCGAAAGTTTAACGATGGTTTGTCCTGACTTAGATTGGCAATGGTTATCACGTCGAAAGTTGAACGATGGTTTGTCCTGACTAAGATTGGCAATGGTTATCACATCGAAAGTTTAATGGTGGTTTGTCCTGACTAAGATTGGCAATGGTTATCACGTCGAAAGTTTAACCATGGTTTGTCCTGGCTAAGATTGGCAATGGTTATCACGTCGAAAGTATAACGTTGGTTTGTCCTGACTAAGATTGGCAATGGTTATCACGTGGAAAGTTTAACGGTGGTTTGTCCTGACTTAGATTGGCAATGGTTATCACGTCGAAAGTTTAACTGTGGTTTGTCCTGACTTAGATTGGCAATGGTTATCACATCGAAAGTTTAACGAACTTTTTTTGTTTGTTGCAGAAAGCTCGACATAGGGATAGTGATCCGGCGGCGGCAGTGTTAGCTAAATTCTTAAAAGCTTTATATTTTAGAAGGTGGAAGACCTGGATGCTTCATACTTTGTATATAGATGCCTCATGTTACGAAGTTTCCGTTAGTCACATGTCCAATGTCCTTGACCTCATTTTCATGGTTCAGTGACCACTTGAAAAAAAAGTTCAGATTTTTTGTAATGTTGAATTCTCTCTTATTATAAGTAATAGGATAACTATATTTGATATGTGCGTACCTTGAAAGGTCCTCATGTCTGTCAGACAGTTTTCACTTAACCTCGACCTCATTTCATGGATCAGTGAACAAGGTTTAGTTTTGGTGGTCAAGTTCATATCTCAGATACTACAAGCAATAGGGCTAGTATATTCGGTGTATGGAAGGACTGTAAGGTGTACATGTCCAACTGGCAGTGGTCATCTGACCTTGACCTCATTTTCATGGTTCAGTGGTTATAGTTAAATTTTTGTGTTTTGGTCTGTTTTTCTCATACTATATGCAATAGGTCTACTATATTTGTTGTATGGAATGATTGTAAGGTGTACCTATCTAGCGGGCAGATGTCATGTGACATTGACCTCATTTTCATGGTTCAGTGGTCAAAGTTAAGTTTTTGAGTTTTGGTCTTTTTATCTAATACTATATGCCATAGGTCATCTATATTTGGTGTATGGAAATATTTTATGATCTTTATGTCAGTCGCGCAGGTTTATTTGACCGTGACCTCATTTTCACGGTTCATTGCACAGTGTTAAGTTTTTGTGTTTTGGTCTATTTTTCTTAAACTATAAGTAATAGGTCAACTATATATGTTGTATAGAAGCATTGTTAGCTGTACATGTCTGCCTGGCATGGTTCATCTGACCTTGACCTAATTTTTAAGGTTCATTGGTCTTTGTTTAGTTATCTTGGTTACTGTTAAGTTTATGTGACAGTTGTATTAAAGCTTAGTTTTATACTTAGGACTATCAACATAGTATCAATGATTAGTATAGAAGGCGAGATATTTCAGCGTGTGCACTCTTGTCCTAACTCAGATTGGCAATGGTTATCACGTTGAAAGTTTAACTATGGTTTGTCCTGACTTAGATTGGCAATGGTCATCACGTTGAAAGTTTAATGGTGGTTTGTCCCGAATTAGATTGGCAATGGTCATCACGTCGAAAGTTAAACGATGGTTTGTCCTGACTAAGATTGGCAATGGTTATCAAGTCGACAGTTTAACGGTGATTTGTCCTGCCTTAGATTGGCAATTGTTATCACGTCGACAGTTTAACGGTGGTTTGTCCTGACTTAGATTGGCAATGGTTATCACATCGAACGTTTAACGATGGTTTGGCCTGACTTAGATTGGCAATGGTTATCACGTCGACAGTTTAATGATGGTTTGTCCTGCCTTAGATTGGCAATTGTTATCACGTGGAAAGTTTAACGGTGGTTTGTCCTTGCTAAGTTTGACAATGGTTATCACGTCGAAAGTATAACGGTGGTTTGTCCTGACTAAGATTGGCAATGGTTATCACGTCGAAAGTTTAACAGTAGTTTGTCCTGACTTAGATTGACAATGGTTATCACATCGAAAGTGTAACGATGGTTTGTCCTGACTAAGATTGGCAATGGTTGTCACGTGGAAAGTTTAACGATGGTTTGTCCTGACTAAGATTGGCAATGGTTATCACGTCGAAAGTTTAACGATGGTTTGTCCTGACTAAAATTGGCAATGGTTATCACATCGAAAGTTTAACGGTGGTTTGTCCTGGCTAAGATTGGCAATGGTTATCACGTCGAAAGTTTAACGATGGTTTGTCCTGACTTGGATTGGCAATGGTTATCACGTCGAAAGTTTAACGATGGTTTGTCTTGACTTAGATTGGCAATGGTTATCACGTGGAAAGTTTAACGGTGGTTTGTTCTGACTTAGATTGGCAATGGTTATCACATCGAAAGTTTAACGATGGTTTGTCCAGACTAAGATTGGCAATGGTTATCACGTCGAAAGTTTAACGGTAGTGTGTTCTGACTAAGATTGGCAATGGTTATCACGTCGAAAGTTTAACCGTGGTTTGTCCTGACTTAGATTGGCAATGGTTATCACATCGAAAGTTTAACGGTGGTTTGTCCTGACTAAGATTGGCAATGGTTGTCACGTCGAAAGTTTAACGGTAGTGTTTCCTGACTTAGATTGGCAATGGTTATCACGTCGAAAGTTTAACGATGGTTTGTCTTGACTTAGATTGGCAATGGTTATCACGTCGAAAGTTTAACGATGGTTTGTCCTGACTTAAATGGGCAATGGTTATCACGTCGAAAGTTTAAAAATGGTTTGTCCTGACTTAGATTGGCAATGGTTATCACGTCGTAAGTTGAACGATGGTTTGTCCTGACTTAGATTGGCAATGGTTATCACGTCGAAAGTTTAACGATGGTTTGTCTTGACTTAGATTGGCAATGGTTATCACATCGCAAGTTTAACGATAGTTTGTCCTGACTTTGATTGGCAATGGTTATCACGTTGAAAGTTTAACGATGGTTTGTCCTGACTTAAATGGGCAATGGTTATCACGTCGAAAGTTTAAAGATGGTTTGTCCTGACTTAGATTGGCAATGGTTATCACGTCGTAAGTTGAACGATGGTTTGTCCTGACTTAGATTGGCAATGGTTATCACGTCGAAAGTATAACGGTGGTTTGTCCTGACTTAGATTGGCTCAGATTGAAAATGGATAACACATCGAAAGTCGCCAGTTGAAAGTTTAACAGTGGTTATACTTAATAGTCCTCAATTTACATTGACAATGTTAATCACGTCGAAAGTTTAACAACAGTTTGTCCTGACTTAGATTGGCAATGGTTATCACGTCGAAAGTTTAACAACAGTTTGGCCTGACTTAGATTGGCAATGATTATCACGTCGAAAGTTAAACAGTGTTTTGACGTAGACGATTTTCTTTTAGAAATTAGCTTTTACATATTTATATGATTAGCTATAAAATATTACGCATACAGTTGGGCAACTTAGTTGATGGGTTATAACTTCCATTTAATGCATTTAATATTATCTATATGATTTTCAGGTATCTTGTAAGTAAAATAATTCATTGTACAAAGAATATAGAACGCACATAATGCACATGCAAATGTAAAGGTATTTAGCTTAGCGATGACGTCACAGAATACGTTTGACGTTACAAAACGACCTTGAGCATGATAGGGACTTTTGTCAGACAGACAATATTATGGTGTAAGCTTTTTTGCACGAATATGCATGATAACGTATTATTTATTGACCCTGTATAAATTAAGCATGGTTATTTTATGCATACATATTTATTATTCACATTTATATTTATTGTCAAATGGATAATGGATGCATGATTTTTAAATTTCTTTAGGTATTTTGTAAAAAATATATAGACTATCAAAAAACACAAAGACCAAAACTTAAAAAAAACACAGTTATTTAGAAAAAAAAATATATATTTGTAAGGGAAATTCATGCATAATTGAAAATGTGTTAAATTCTATTGAAAACAGAAAAAACACTATTTCAGTGTATTCGATTTTATAAATGTCTGAAATAATCACATAGAAGATACTATTTACAGGACGATAGGGATACACCAAAGTGACCATATTTTCATCCATACTTATTTAACCTATTGTAGTTGAGATCAACCAGTGGATTTTTTTGTGGCAGATCTTTGTTTGTTTCTGTTTAGTAAATACCTTCTAATGCCCTGAATGCTTTTTAAGATTACACATATAACTACTCTTTTATACTCTTTGGTACAATTTTTATGATGTATCAACAGTACCATATTTCATAACAATCATGATGTATTCTGCTGTAAGCATTTATTGCGTATTTTATAGATATATGTTATATTGATTGTCTCCAATCTATGACTTCCAATGCTCATGCTCGTAAGGGTATTTGATGTCCAATTATATGTCTATATTCATGATTGTAGTCTTATTTATTGTTAAAACACTTCTCTAAAGTCACACGGTGTTTAATTTGGAAAGTCTAATGATAGATTATTTGTCATTTCAAGAATACCTACTTAAGTCTTTTAAGATAGGGTGGAGGTTAGGTTTTGATGATTTATTCTTCTGTATTATGGCACTCTTACTTGTTATTAAGACTTTTTATAGTCTACATTTGAAAATGTGTATTCCATTGTCCATGGATTTCTTTTATTCGTTTCAAAACTGTTTACAAAGATTACAAAGTTTTGGCAGACTAAAACACTGTCAAAATTTCCACACAAGAATACTTTTTCAAGGCAAAATTTGTTTTAAAAACAACGTTTTTTGTTTCATTAAAGTTTTTTATCAGCCGCAATTAATCCATGTCTAGATCTTATAAAGCAATTGGTCATCTCTGTTTTTTTTAATAATTTTGTGGACAGTTTTAACTCCATAACAAATTATGACAGCATACATGTGTATTATATATAACCATTCTGTATCAGTGCAGATTACTTATGTAATGTTATTGAAACTTGGTATGAAGCTTTTGTATGATGAAAGAATCCAGAGTAAAATTTTATAAAATATTTGTTTCCCAATTTCTCGTATTTTACTGATAAATAGACTTAGTTTTTTACACTTTTACACGAAACAATTTTAATTTCAACAAAGGATTCTGTGGAACCCTACACGAATTGTTTCTTCATTTTGGTCAAAATTATATTTACATCTGTTATACTCCTATTAAACAAGTGATTTTATTCTCCCCAAGTTAATAAAAAATTGAAGATTGTAATTTATTGAGTTTTGTGATATATTAAAGTCATTTGTCTACTTGCCTGTCTCACTATCATCGTTATAGTCGACCGTGAAAGTTCACAATGTTATACTGCCTACGGTGAAATTTCGCCTTGAAGCATCAATGAGGGGGGCAAGGGGTTTAACTGTTATGCTGTTATGGGGCATTTTAATTCTTTGTTATCTGTTATTCTGAAAATATATTTACTGTTAGCTGTTATTGACTTATTCTTTGTTAGCTGTTATAGGACTATTATCTATTTTGTTATCTGTTATTGTGAGAATCTATTTGCTGTTAACTGTTATTGAAAATTGGAATGTTAGCATTTTGACAGCCAATCTTCCATAGAAATTGAAGATAATTGAAAATTGTGATTTGAATGGATAATAGTCTCATTGGCACGCTTACCACATCTTCTTACAATGTATATCTATTGGGGTCTTTCTACTGGTAATATCGGGTGGCCCTGTATTTGCAGAAGAATTTCAGTAACAAACATCACATAAACATATAAAATCAATTGGACCGTGGACCATTCCAGTATGTATTATTATTATCCTTTGTAATAAATTCCATTGTCTGTGAACATGTATCATTTTGTACAAATTATAATTCACTTATTACTTGTACAATAATTTATAGTATGGATTTTGTTATAAAAAAAGCATTGGTACACCCTATAGATTTTTTTATTCAATGACCACATTATAATCTTTATGTTGTACTATTACACCACTGTCCCTGATTAGGGCAGGATTGAACACCAACTAGCATGCTAAAGTTGACGCAGTCACATTCTGTATGTGCCTACTTCCAAGTCAGGAGCCTGGATTCAGTGGTTGTAGTTTGTTACTGTGTTACTAAGTTTCTCGTTCACTATTTTGTGGATAAATTAGGCAGTTAGTTTTCTCCTTTGAATTGTTTTACATTACTAAGTGGTGTGGATTTGAATTATGGCTTTGGGAATTATACAAAATCTTTTTCTTTTAGCATTTATATTATAAGTGCTACTCCCTCTCTTTTCATTTACATGAAAGAGAACCCTGACCACCATATTTTTAAAAGCTTTTTAACTGCTTCACATGGCGAAAATTGAAGCTCAGAAACCATTGATGCAAATACAGATGTGTCTTCAGTTTAATTTTTCGACAAATACCCTTTTTAAAATCCTACAGCTTCTCCAATGCTGTACCCAAATTTTCCATATTCTATAATTTCACATAAGATACATGTACATGATTGGTGTTTCACTTGGTGTCATCCAAATTTTCACTAGGTCCAATTTCTATTATACTATCAGAATTGTCACTTGAGTCAATTTCTATTATCAGAATAACCATAACTGGCATGCGTGTTTCAGTTACATATGTCCTGTCTCCACTGATCTGGGTATTTTTGTATTTTATAAGTAAGTTTTATCATGAGGTCAAAAATAAAAAAAATATATTGTGCATCAAAGTTTTTTTTTATTACTTGTAAAGTATATATATTGCTTTTCAGAAAAAAAATTTAAAAATCAAATTGATAATAAAGTGTCACTGGCTGCACTATTTTCAAAATTTAATAAAAAAAACCTAAATCATTAAGAATTGATCCCTCAAATGCCCTAGATTAAAAATATCCCTATATCAAAAACAGAAACTAGAAATTTCGTTCAGAAAAATTCAACATCCATGCTATAACTTATTTTACAAGTTACGGAAAAAAATCAACCAAGGCAGAACTGCCTCAGCGGCCGAAACGTCTTGTTTACACAAATTACAATTTTCTAGGTCCATACCACAAGTTATATACTAAGATCTACGAGTCATCTACTGGATTGGTCCTGGACAGATTTATTTTCATATTTCATTTACTGTTATCTGTTATTATCCCTTTTCAATTCCTTGTTATCTGTTTTTCACCAAATCAATTCACTGTTTTGCTGTTATGGGTACCCCCTTGCCCCCCTCATTAATACGAAACTGAAGTCATTTTTTTTCTGAATTATTTTGTTGTCAAATAATATAAAATGTTTGTATATTTGGTGCAAGTTTCAGCGAATCAGTTTAATTTTTTGTGGGAGGGTGTTACTTAATTTACATCTTTTGTTAGAAATCAAAAAACGGAATATTTTACAACAAACGTAATCATAAGACAGAAATAAATGATAAAACCATCTTACAAAATATTAGCAACAGTAAACAGACAAACAGACAAACTCATAATACATCTGGTAACAACAGTGCATTATAATCATATTTACAGATTATTAAGGGCTCGACAAAGATGTAATTCAGCACCTATAAATGCCTACCAGAAAAGACGAGATGTTCCGATCAAACGTAAGTTGTTTAGAGGTAATGGCAAGAAAACTGGTGAAGTCTCAAGCTGATAAATATTCTTAGTGTGATCGATGATAAGATGTTAACCAAAGGAACTTATATATAACTTCAAAGCAGATTTGCATTTAATAAATAGCAGAAAAGTTTATACAAATTCAGTCATGGCTCTGTACAGAAAGTTTTTAGAAAATCTTAAACATTGCTGGTTATTACTACAACATAAATTCTAGTGCCGTTACAATTTCACGAGGAATATACTGTAGCTTATGATTTTTTTGTGTGTAAGGCTACAATTAAACAGGTCTTGTTTTTGTTACAGTACCATGTGGAAACCAAGGAAACCATGGAAATCAGCCTTTGAGCAGAGAGTAAGTATCACGTGATATTATACATTTGTCAAAAAACATGGAAGCCAGACTTTTAGTTGTGAGTAAATATTACGCGATATCATTTTGTTATCTGTTTCAAACCATGGAAGCCAGACTTTCAATAGAAAGTAAGTATCCCGTGCTATTTTTATGTACTAGTATAGATCTGCCTAACCCATATGATTATTAAGACTATATTACACGTTTTTTGTTAACTTGTGTATGTTATATTTACGACAAATGGTCTAAGTCTAGATTGCAATAGAAATTACTCATTCAAAAAGAATTTAAATATAATAATTTTTATGTAATTGTGATTTAGTTATTTGAATTTATTCAATTATATACATGCATATATTTGTTTTCCATTTTTAGACCATCTACTGTAAGTTTATCTGTTGAAGGAGAATCAAACCATGCTTTCTTGACCGGTGCAAGATATAACAGGTATTATAATAACACATTAATAAATATTCTAGATATTGTATTATCAATATATAAAATAAGCATAGTGTATTACTGGTTGATAGTAACGTTCAGATCAAAGAGTAACACGACATAAATAAAAACCTGATCAAGTTAATGCCAAGCCCTTTAGAAGAGCAATGATAGGATAACTACGTCAAGGTTATTCAAGCGTTGCTTATCTTTAGTTATATGCTATAGGTTGCACTTCTGTAAATATAAACAATGCAAATCCCACTCCTTTACAGCTACAACTGTGCCAATTTTACTTTGAAGTTTCGTTAAAAAAGAATTTTGTTTACAGTCATATGAAACGAGTGACTGGTGAAAAATAATGTTTATCCGTTTCTTGAACCAATGCGTGTATTTATCATAAACTTAGTCTTATGTGCACGATATTATCACTTTTTTACGCAAAAATATCTTATAATCGTCAACTTTTTTTCTCTCTCTGTCTGTTATGAAGTGAAAATATGACTGCTCATTAATTGTCGTAATTTAAAGCCGTAGTTTACCGATTGTCACCTTATAGTAAACAATCAACAAAGAAGCATGGATATTGAGAACGTGTATAACATGTTTAATCAGATAATAGTTTATTTAAATGACAGATCCATGCGTATTGCGATCACCAAATGTGTACCATGGAGGGTCACTCTAAGGTTACTTTGAATACGGAAAATTTATCGGCAAATTTCTTCCTGGAAGCAAGGAATTAAAAAAAAAAAATTCTTCTAAATGTGGACAAATTAAAAACATTTCTTCAGAAAAAAGTATATGTACATAAGTTTAATAATGACAACTATCCATTTTGTTATAAAAAACATATGCATCATTTTTTTTATAATTTGAGGTTCCATATAACTTTAATTAATGGATGTGAAAAGTTTCAATATTCGTATTATAACAATTACTTTACCGGGCCCGTTTTATTGATTTGAAGAGTTTCAATATTTTAATTATAAAAAATATTTCACAGGGCCCGTTTAATTGATTTGAAGAGTTTCAATATTTGAATTATAACAATTATTTTACAGGGCCCGTTTAATTGATTTGAAGAGTTTCAATATTTGAATTATAACAATTACTTAACAGGGCCCGTTTAATGGACGTGAAGAGTTTCAATGTGTATGGTGTGTACATGCCTCGTAGTAATCCACTTGACTGTTTTATGAGTGGCCCAGCAATGTCTAGATTACGAGAACGTAACGAGGAATCACCCGGTGCTCCACCTGGTTAGTATACACTTTCTAGAATATCATATCATGACGGATGTCCGATTCTGGTTGATGGGTTTCACAAATAAAGTTTATCGAAGTCCAGACACACACAAACTCATTTCAAACGCACGCTACTGATTTTTAAAACTATAGCCGTTATCAATTGCAGAAGACTTTTATTTAATTAACTTCATTCATTACTGAAACAGAAAAAAACGATTTATTTTGTTTCAAAGCAATTGTAAATTAAATTTACGAACCAGGATGGATTTTGAAGCCGACAGACGACTGACAGATCAGCTTCTACATTGGCATCTTCTCCAAGTTCCTGTGATTCCGTACCACTATTTTTAAGAGGTTTATACATATCTCTATATGCGTATTTCAGCGTTGATCCTTTTGTGTTTAATTTTATACTGAATATAGAAAAGCTGAGATAGTTAGTATGTTACATACATGTATGGTTGAACTGAAATAATATCTTCCTGTTTATTTTTATCGACTTGGTATCGACTTTCTATACTTTTGTTGTAATTTAAAGTGATTTCCTGGTGAATTGTTATTTTCTGAAGGAGTGACACGAATTGTTATTTTGTAAAGGAGTGACACGAATGATGTCAGTGTGTTTAATTAATTTGTATATTTATATCTCACGCTATCAAGTAGCGGCAGGGGCGTAGCTACCTAAGGCTCGACTAGGCACGTGCCTATACATATATTTGCCGATTATACCCCCTTTGGAAAAAAAAAAAAAAATTTTAAATTTAAAATTTTAATTTTACTGCGTATCATTATTTATACATAACCCGACCGTATTCGAATCCCGATACTAGTATCCTAATGGATAAATTTGTTGTTCGTTCGAAACGAAAGAAAGATGAAGAAGAGAGTCAAAATTGTCAGACTAGGACTGCAACTGGCGATAGTGGAGAATCATCTAAGACTGAAGCTTCTCCGACAAGTAATACATGACAACGTCATGTACACAACACCATCGCCCTTACCCAGATATCGGGTCTTTACAACACCAAAAAACAATACCCGACTTCTTGGTGTCCTTTCGACTTTCAAATCTATCTCTTCTTCATATACACCGACACCGACACCTCAATGTTGATGTTGATGCGAGTACAACTAATTTTATCGGCAGAAAAAAACGTCGACTTGACTTTGAGTAAATGTATCATTGTCTTTGTGTATGAAACTGGATCTGAAAGTTATCAGTCATAAAAGTTCAGAAATATTAGATTTGTTTAACCAATTTTTGCCCAAATTTGAGATTTTAAAAGATTCGTTCAAAAAAGTTGAAAATCTTTTCCTTTGACCCTCTGTGGCCAGTGGCGTAGCTGGGTCATTTTTACGTGTACGGCCGAAACTTGGCGAGGGATATGAGGGGTGCCAATCGTTCAGTGTTAAAGCACCTGCTGGTAGTGGGTTCGAAAGGGAATGAGATACCATAATGATTCCTGTCAGTAAAAAATCATTGATAGCAACATACTTTTGAATCTAAATTGTTTGTTTGTTTTGGTTAAATCTTGTAATATGTTAACTTATTCATCGTGTTAAACTGGAAGCTATCCTAATGGTCATTGGTTTTAGAGAAAACGTCCAAACCAATATTACTTTTAAATAAGTTTAAATGGTGCCGTGATCGAGTGAGCATACAATCCACAAAAGCACCTTTTAATGAACACGAAAACATATTTCTAAGAGGTGCAATATAAAAAAAATCTGGAACACCTAGGATTTCTTCCCACAAAAAGTGACTCAATTTATCGTTCCTTTAAAGGGATTTAAAAAAAAATCGAAAATTTTCTTCTGATATTTTTTTTTTTGATCTGGAATATTTCACGACAATCTATGAAGGTTTATAAATTGAGCATGTAAAACAATTAACTGCGTAAAGAAGAGTCCGGCTATCCGGCTGTCTATCAGAAAAGAACAAAAAATGAACGAAAAAAATGCTTTCAAAATCTTAGCTTTAGACATAAGTTATAGAAAAAGCTTCTTCGGTATTTTCATAAAATTCGATGAAGGTTCGACATGTAGTTCATGTAATTGAGAAATAACAAAATATACGCCCAAACTGCGGCCACTTATTAATTGCAGAAAGAAATACATTTTGTCCTTAAAATGTGGGAAAATTAAAGGTATAATTGCATTATTATATTGCTCTGAATACTCTTTTGATCATAAACAGTTTCTGTCCAACTTTCATAAAATTTCACGGAGAGTCATTCAAAAGACTTTATCCACATTCAGAACCTAAATGTTGACGCCGCTTTGTGTGGCTTTTGGGACATAAATCACTGGTTACAAACAGCATATCGAATCTGAGCAGATAGTGAATTGCTTTAAATATAAGAAAAGTTCGTAGAATTCATAGTACTAGATTCAGACTTTTACAAAAGATTCGAACAAATATATTAAATGATCTATTTGAGTAAATTTAGTCCCTTTTTATTCAAAATTACAATCCATTGAAAAAAAGAAGCACAAGGCTGATGTGCTTTTGACCAGTTTTTCTTTTTCTATGTCGAATATTTGTTTTATTTTCAAAATTCAAGTGTACGTCCGGGCGTTTTGACGTAAACGTAGCTACGCGCATGGTGGCCTTAATCTAAAACTAGTCTGATCTACACTGGGCATATTGTAATAATTTTTTTTTCTTTCAGATTTTTGATTGTACACTACTACGTTAATTCAGGTGTTAATGTAAAATTATTCATAATTCTTCAAACTTTTCTTCATGAATATTATCATGATAAAAACCAGTAAATATGATATTTTTGTACACAAAATTATGCAACTAAAATGCTGAAAACCGTTTTCCGTCGGGGGGCCTTCGGCCCCTGAACCCCCTACCTGGCCATGGGCTCTGCCCTGGACCTGCAGGGGGCCTTTAGCGACCCCCAGACCCCCTGCCGATTTGTGCCTACAGTTGATTTGATACCTAGCTACGCCCCTGAGCGGGATCCGTTTGTTCGTCATTCAGTCGGTCAGTCTCACTCTGTCATTCCACCGGTCAATTCATTTCAGGATGCTTACTCAAATAACGTATATCGATTGCATCAGTTTCATATATTTTCACATATAAAGAGAGGTAGACCCCGATTGATCTGGATGTCCCCTCATCAAAGGTCACGGTCGAAGTTAAGTGCTATAAAGTGGTTTCGGATGTACAATCAAATACTTTAAAACATTGGATTGCAACCTTACCTAGATAAATAGTCAAATATAATAAGCGAAAAATTACTAATGATTTTTAGGCTAATACATTAAAGGTCCAGGTCGTGGATACGAAAAAAAGACCGCTGTTACTTACTTGAAGCTAAATCAAATACTACATATGAACATAGATAGACTAAGAGTCATATATAAGGACAGGAAGACGCCGGTTTATTTTGAGATTGCTTTGTGTTTTCATCCCTACAGAATCGTTTTGAAAACAAATCTGGTTAACAATAAAAATATTTCACGTGAATAGACAAAATAGCAATGATGTGATACGCTTGGTTTGATTGTGCGTTATAGATTTAGTTTTGTTAATATTCATTGAATTTACCCTATCTGCACGGGAAATGCATTTTTTGATTTAATAGTTATGGAATGCATTATTCGATTTAATAACTATGATTATTTGTATACCCCATTTATGGGCATTATATTTTCTGATCTGCGTCCGTTCGTTTGTACGTCCCTCTGTCCCACTTCAGGTTAAAGTTATTGGTCGAGGAAGTTTTGGATGAAGTGGAAGTCCAGTCAACTTGAAACGTAGTACACATGTTCCTTATGATATGATCTTTCTAATTGTAATGCCAAATTAGAGTTTTTACCCCAATTTTCACGCTCCATTGAATAAAGAAAATGATAGTGCTGATGGGGCATCCGTGTACTATTGACACTTTCTTGTTGATATTTTAAATATCTTGCTAATAATGTAAATTTGAATGAAGAATTTTCTAATTTATAAATTTGAAATGTATTACCGATATATGTATAGCATTATATGTGTGCATATTTAGTATAGAAAAACGTATATGTTGTAGTTAATAACAAAAGAATATATTTATTTTAGATACACCTCGATCTGATGATGACGACACAACAGACGAGAAAGAGACAAAACAAAAAAGACCAGCAACCGCGCCTTCTAAAAGGTTACTATCTTCCTCAACGCCATCTGGCGGTCGTCCCCGAAGTGCACGAGTTGATTCCATCGTTCCTTCCATAAATATAATGCAAGATGAAAGTGAGAACAAAGAAAATATTGCTGTTAACAACAATTTGGTTGAAAAACTAATATTTTTGCAAAATGGGTTGTTTATAACAGGTATCATTGTGACAGTGCCGGTAGTGTAGCTAGCTGCCTCGTGTATATATTAGTTAGAATGTCTTATCTCATAATGGTTGTTCATATCTCCTTGCTTTTACTGCGCTTGATATATATTTACTGATTGTTCTGTGTGCTGCTAACTTACAAAATATATCTTAATATCTGATTTATTCTAATTGTGTGAAATTCCGACATGTATAATATAATTACCTTCATGCATAGTTTTGTTGTCGTTGTCAAAGTCATTTCAAACCAGTCACATGCATGTACCAACCTTGATGTTCCAAACCAGTTAAATTATTGCTTTATTAAAACCCCACTGTATCAAACAAGTCAAACGATCGTTCTATTTAAACCTCTGTGTATCAAACAAGTTAAATTATCGTTTTATTCTAACCTTAATGTTCAAAAATAGTTATTCAAGCATCAATGTTTCAAACCAGTCAAATGGTGGCTTTTATCAAACCTCAATTTTTCAAACCAGTCATGTAATTGCTTTATTCAAAACTCTATGTTCCAAACCATTCCAAATGATAGTTTTGTTCTAACTGCTAAATTTCATACATGAAACGATCGTTTTATTCAACCAACAATATTTCAAACGAGTCAAATGATCGCTTTAATCAAAGTTATCTTCCAAGTCAGTCAACTGATCGCTTTCTTCAAAATTCTATATTCCAAACCAGTGAAATAATTGCTTTATTCAAATCTTCATGTTCAAACTAGTCAAATGATCGCTTTATTCAAACCTTAATGTTCAAACTGGTCAAATAATTGCTTTATTCATATCTTAATGTTCAAACTAGTCAAATAATTGGTTTATTCAAATCTTAATGTTAAACTAGTCAAATGATCGCTTTATTCAAATCTTAATGTTCAAACTAGTCAAACGATTGCTTTATTCAAATCTTAATGTTCAAACTAGTCAAATGATCACTTTATTCAAATCTTAATGTTCAAACTAGTCAAATGATTGCTTTATTTAAATCTTAATGTTCAAACTAGTCTAATCAAATCTCAATGCTTTAAACCAGTCATATAATCGCTTTATTCAAATCTCGATATTTTATACCAGTCAAATCATTGCTTTATTCAAACCTTAATGTTTCAAACCAGTCCAATGATCTTTTTATACAAACATCAATGTTTCAAGCCATTTCCATTGCCTCTTTATTTTCCAACCTTGGTGTTTTGTGTCATGTACACATGACAATAATTCAAACATCCATGCTTCAAACCTGTTACATAAATTACTGCTTAGTCATTCCCTGGTTTTCCGAAATAATTAAGGAATGACTGTCATATTTTTTCTGTCTATGAAGAAATAACATAAAAAATGTGGTGCACACTGAATAACGCGCGTAGCGGGTTATTCAACAGTGTGCACCACATTTTTTATGTTATTTCGAATAGACAGAAAAAATATTACAGTCATTTCTTATAATTTAATTCTAAATCTATTTTAAACCGTAGAAAACCATGAAAAAACGTTGATGATTACACGGTCACATGACTAAGTTATGTCTATGGGCTGATAACAAAATAACGTCAGCCAATCAGAAGACGCGTTACATCCAAAATTAAATTATTAAGATTTAAAAAAAAAGAATTCTCTTTGATTCTGATTCATATGCGATAAATTGAAAGTCTATAATTTTAATATACGATTTTAATTGCTAACTCACAGACAGTTATGTGAAAGAGGGAATCAAGAAAGTAGTGATTATAAAAACAATTTAAAATGTGTGTTTGCATTGCTTAACAGAAACTGTATTTCATTATAACTCACAACCACTAATTATTATATACTGTTTTATATTTACTATGGTCTTTTGTTTCTGAAAAAACTTTTTTAGTTTGAATGATTTTTTCCGTGTAAAATGTTATTTAATTCATCATGTAATTTTATTCTGATCGTTAATAAGTTTTTCTTGTTTTTCTTTATATTTTCTAAGACATATTAAAGGCGATATTTTTTTGTTGAAAGTAATAAATATGAAATTTTTGTTTATTTAAAGGTGTAAAGTGACTTTTGATAGTAAATAAGTGGCAGTAAATAGAAAATATATAATTTTCGTACGTTAATATAATTGAAAAAAGTATAAGTACCAGTTAAACTTTATGAATGTAATATTTGGGATAAAATATTAACCAATAATACTTGTTTACTTTGTAGGGAAAGGCGTCATCGTTACGCTGAAAGGATTTAAATCTCCCCCTCCACAGAAAAAAGAATCAATTCTTCCAAGTGTGACTGGCGTGTCTGTACCAACAATGAAATACAAGAAATCTCGTAATATCCCCGACGATTCTTCCATCATAAATCAACCTCCTCCAACGCCAGTAGGACAGTTATCAGTGAAAGATGAAACAGAACATCTTCAATCTCCTATACAGGAAGAGATTACTGCTCATGCGCAAGATGTGTCACAAACATGTAACAAGGATACTGACCAATCAGATACTCAAACTAAAAACTTGGAAATGTCCGTTAAAATTATTCAACTTACAAGTGATCCAAATGAAACTGCAGTTGTTTATGATAAAGTAGAGAATGGCGATACAAACACATCATCAACAATTCATCAAACACTTTCACCAGAGGAAAATAACGAAAGCAGCCTTGAAAGACAGAAAGTGACTGATGAAGCTAAACCAAAAAGTATGGAAGTACGCCAGGACGTAAAAGGCATTTCCGGAAATGGCATCACAATCGCAGAGACAAATGACACCAATACTAGTAATAATATAGAAAATCAAGTGAAAAGCACGACATTTATGACAGACAAAGAGGAGACTACAGAAGTTAAACATGTTTTAACCATTCCTAATGCTAAATTAGAACCAGAATAGTATATATATTTCACATTTTTACCTCGATAATATGAAATGAACTTAATTCTTATCATTTTATTCTTGTTTATAGGAAAATAAGTTTGAGAGTTCGTATCATATAGGCTGCATATTTTCGCCTTTTTAATATCATGAAGGGAAAATGTATAAATGGTCAATCTATTTGTACATAAAAAAAGCTTAGCAACAAAAGAAACTAATCATTTATCACCTCCAAAAACATTTCCATTTTTTGAAAATTGGAAACATAACTTAAACAAAATCAGACAATTTCTTAACATAGACTGAAAAATGAATTTTAAACAAATTGTAAGAAGTTTTGATATTTGTAATGCAGAACACACTACTACACAATACTTTTGAATTTAGTGTTTATGTCAGATCTTTTTAATTCAATAAGTGTGACTTAAATTGGAATTACGGGGAGGGTCTTTTTTTAATTTCGGCCCTTCTTCATGGTCGAGGAACAAATAGTGACACAGAATGTTTTTTTTTATTTAGAATGTCTTGATATTGTCGTATACCTACACAATCGTTTTATCATACCGACTAAAATATGCGTTAATGGCTTTTTTTGCTATAAATTAAGCAATAGCTGCATTGCCAATACATCGTCCTTAACCTTATATTTTACATTTGGTGTTGTGAAAACAAAACAGTATGTTTATGTTTCTTCTCTAATATGTATATTTATTGTTGAGCAATGTTTGATGTTTACCTGCATAGAAAGGTTTATACGACACACACAGCAACCAAACACGCCAAAACTCAGTTTCTAGCAGTATTTATATTTTTTGTGCTTATATTGGAATGACTGAATGTTGTTCATTTGCTCAAAATCCCTATAGTTCATTCTGTGATAATTGATTTAACAATGTTGATTTAACTAATAAATTTGTTGAAAATTTGTATAGTTTATAACAACTACTTCACGCTTGAAGGTGGATAGTACATTATTTATTTACATATAAGGTTAAGTATACCGCCGACTGTAACAACGTATGAACATGATGGCAAGGAAAGCACACATAGGGCTCTTAATCGCACTGGTACAAGAACCGCGACGGTGGCATTGTAAGATATTTTAATAAGTGCGATGGGTTACATACATTTTAATTATAATGTTGTTTTCATTTGTTCATGAGTTTTTTGCCTATGCTCAATTTGAATGGAAAGAGAGTGATGACTTCTTGTATGCATTTGATTAACTATGTCAAAAAGGGGATTGATTTCGTAAAACATAGGGTCCAAGTAATCTCTTCAACTGATCATGCCCCCGACTTCTTCCGTCGCGTAATTTAGAACAGATGTTTTTGTTCTTCTTGTAAAATGAAGATATATACTAGTTATCTCTCTTCGACTTTATAAAATTATTTAAAAAGATCCGTAAAGACATTTCTACTGTTGTACTATAATGTATCTAGCTATGACTTTGTAACATAAAATATCTTATAAGACGGCGGATATTTAAGTAAAAGGACGCAAACCGACAATTAAAATGTTATGAACTTAGTATCACATTCAAATTTATTTTTATACAATACAAGTACCATATTTCATATCTGTTGTCCTGTTTGTTAAAAAAAAAAATATAAAACACGAATTGTCTTTTGTAAAAGATTTTAAGTCGAGCCTGCAACCTCTGTCGTAGAAGTCTCGGTAGTGATCCAGCGGCGGCGTGACCATACTTCTTTAAAACTTAAAATTACAGAAGGTAAAAGACACGAATCCTTCATACTTTGTATAAAGATGCCTTGTGTTATGAAGTTATGTCAATTGTACTTCATTTTCATTGTTCAGTGAATACTTGAAGAAAAAGGTTACATTATTTAGTATTTCTCTCTTATTATGAGTAATAGGATAACGATATTGGGTATGTGCGTACTTTGTAAGGGCCCCATGCCAGTCAGACATTTTTTACTTGACCTCTACCTCGTTTCATGAACTATAGACGAGATTAAGTTAAGTTAAATAAATGTTCACAAACCGTAGACATAGATAACCAAACAGACATATCAATAATTCACATTTATTCACATCACTATAACTTGAGGTTAAGATCAGGGCGTGATATCAGGATATCAGAAAATTAACAGTCATATTGGATTTTACTCTACTCTGATTGCAACTGTTACGTATTTTGATATTCGATTCGATTGTATTTCCCTCGTTTATCTCAGAAGTAGATCAAGGTTTGTCAGCAGCAAATAACCCTATAATACGATTTACACGGAGGCGACAATGATTATTCAAAACATAGCTTTCAAATCAATATCTCTCTCTTACAAACTGGAGATGCAATGTCTGTTTCAGATTAATGGCTTGCAAATAAAAACTTTGGACTTCTTGGGATTTCCATGTATGTTAATATCCGTTCTGTACAATCGATCACAATTACAAAGTTGTATAGGACATGCTAATAAAAACTAAACAAAGTGTTTAAGATCTTTAACAGCGATGACTTTTCTTTAAGAGACGTTATTTATTACTTCGTGCATTTTAAAAGGTTTAGCTAGCTATAAAACCAGAGTTTTCCACCATTTTCTACATAGGGAAATGCATGTTTTAAGGCAGGACTACGACAGCTGTTTTCCAATTATTTGATGTATTTGAGCTTTTGATTTCGCCATATGTTAATAATTTCTGTTTTGAATTTTCCGTGAAGTTTGGTATTTTTGTGTTATTTTTTTTATTATGCCTTATATGGTATTTATCCTGTAATCAGCTGCTTTGCTATTATACAAGTGTACAAGTAATCTTATGCTACATTCCTGCAGATGACAAATTATTGTCTCCTGTATGAATCAACGATAATTTTACAATTGAAGTAAATTTTCGTGCCTTTTTTTAGCAATGCAGATGTCCTCATAGTTCAAAAAGTAAAATCTAAAAAAATACTGAACTCCGAGGACAACTCAAGGACAAGTATTGGGACCAAATAAGGAATTTAAGATTTTTAACCATTGACATAAAATAATCCAATAAAATTTAACTTTCGAGCCTACCTTTTTTTCTGTTTATGAAGATTGGAGATGTTGTTTGTACATTTATACTGTATAATTTACCGGACATATAATTTAAACGCAGATTTAACAACCTCGAATAATATAGACGTTGCTTTGTTCGGTATTAACGTCTGAACTAGAAGGTAACACTAAATTCAGGATACTCATGCATATATTCCTCCAAAGTCATAATTTTACGTATTATTTGTCGAAACTGTTTGACATTCCGTTAGTGCTTTTAACACGTCATTCAAACAAACACCCAACGGTACAGGTTTGCGGGGATGTACGCATTTTATTATACCTATTGTATATATTGTTCTAGACGAAGACTAACTTAGGTAATATATTAACCTTAGACCAAGACAATTTATCCTAAACCTCTTCATAACATATATATTAGTTACAGGAAACGTCGTGAAAATATCTACAAGTCCGAGGTCGTTTATGCAAAATATACATAACATTTAAAGTGGCGTGGTATGTATATGTAGTAAAACGAGTTACCAAATTGCTGACAATTTGGCTTTTAAAAAGTAAAATTCATCGTATACTGGTATGGAAATTTGACAATTATTTTTTATTCCTTCTCATGTTGGTCTGGTTGTTTGAGTTTTGTTGGAGAGAGAATATATTCAGCCGGCGGAGTTTTACAAATAATGTAGATCTTGTGATCTATTCAATAGAAATATTATTGACGTCTTTTAGATTAAGGCGACAGTAGTTTACCGATGTTCAAACAACCTAAATCTACTAAGAAGAAATAAATCCAGATCCCCCCATAAATACAGATACAATATCACGTACTCCAAGGGAGCAATATCGGGTGCATCAACAGGATATCCGTCTCCATCTACAATGTATACATGTTCAAGTGTAAAAAAATTGAAACAACACGTTTAATAATTTCATGCGTCCGATGCGCTTTTCTGGATTTACCTTCATCAGGAACGCTCAAAGCCAAACAGTTGAAATCCGAGGATGCATACGTACCGAAGAGCTTTATAACAAAAATACCTAAAATAAATAGCTAAATTCATCTAAAGTCAACTTTGCCTGAGGGAGCTGAAACCTTAGGTTTCTTAATAATAATTTCAAAATTTGTAAACGGACAATTTTAGAAACGTTTGTTAAATCATGTCAATACCGAAGTACTGACTACTGAGCTGATGATACCCGCGTGGACTGATAGTCCACCAACAGAGGTATCGACCCAGTGATGTAAAGAATGGAAAACAACACGTTTAATAATTTCATGCGTCCAAAGCGCTTTTCTGGATTTACCTTCATCCGGAATGCTCAAAGTCAAACATTTGAAATCCGAGGGTGTATAAGTACCGTAACCGTTGAAGAGCTATATAACAAAAATACCTAAAATAAATAGCCAAATTCATCTAAAGTCAACTTTGCCTGAGGGAGTTCTTAGTTTCTTAATAATTTCAAAATTTTGATTTTCTTAACCTCCTCTTTCGTGAAGGATGTAGTGTTATATATACAAGAGTCTCAGTTTTTCTGTCGATTTTCTAGTTCTTTAGTCACTTCTATATATATATATATAATAACATTTTTAGAAGGCTTGCTGATGGGGAAAAAATATCTTCCGTTGAATAGATAAAAGGCATTCACAACCTATCATTTTAGAGTAAAAAATCCGTGTGTATATTGTACGTCGTTAATTTTGAATGTGCATCTGAATGTATGAACGAAATGAATTGATTAATTCAAATCATCGGTTTAGTTTAAGTTTGTCTTGCTCCCATTTTATCCGTTTTCTTCATTGGTCCTTATCTCAATACATCAGCAACCTTGCGTTCTTCATAGGTCATCATGTCAATCCACCAACAATCTTCAGTTCTTCATAGGTCATCATGTCAATCCACCAACAATCTTCAGTTCTTCATTGGTCATCATCTCAATGCACCAACAATCTTCAGTTCTTCTTTGGTCCTTATCTCAATCCAACAGCAACCCTTCATTCTTCATCATTTCAAGCCACCAGTGAGCTTTAGTTCCTCATAAATCATCATTTCAATCCTCCAGTAAGCTTTAGTTCCTCATAAATCTTCATCTCAATCCTCCAGCAACTTTGAATTCTTTATTGGTCATCATCTCAATCCACCAGCAACCTTGCGTTCTTCATTGGTCATCATCTCAATCCACCAGCAACATTGAATTCTTTATCGGTCATCATCTCAATCCACCAGCAACCTTGCATTCTTCATAGGCCATCATCTCAATCCACCAGAACATTGGGTTCTTCATTGGTCATCCTCTCGATCCACCAACAAACTTGAGTTGTTCATTAGTTATGATCTAAATCCGCCAACAATATTACGTTCTTCATTGGTCATCATCTCAATCCACCAGCCACCTTGCGTTCTTCATTGTCATCATCTAAATCCACCAGCAAACTTGCGTTCTTCATAGGTCATCATCTCAATCCACCAGCCACCTTGCGTTCTTCATTGTCATCATCTAAATCCACCAGCAAACTTGCGTTCTTCATAGGTCAATATCTCAATCCACCAGTAACCTTGCGTTCTTCTTTGTTCATCATCTCTATCAACCAGCAACCTTGCATTCTTCATTGACATCATCTCAATACACCAGAACCTTGAGTTCTTCATTGGTCATCATCTCAATACACCAGCAACCTTGCGTTCTTCATAGGTCAACATCTCAATACACCAGCAACCTTGAGTTCTTCATTGGTCATCATCTCAATACACCAGCAACCTTGCGTTCTTCATTGATCATCATCTCAATCAACCAACAACCTTGAATTCTTCATTGGTCATCATCTCAATCCACCAACAACCTTAAGTTCTTCATTGGTCATCATCTCAATCCACCAACAACCTTGAGTTCTTCATTGGTCATCATCTCAATCAACCAGCAACCTTGAGTACTTCATTGGTCATCATCTCAATCCACCAGCAACCTTGCGTTCTTCATTGATCATCATCTCAATCAACCAACAACCTTGAGTTCTTCATTGGTCATCATCTCAATCCACCAACAACCTTGCGTTCTTCATTGGTCATCATCTCAATCCACCAACAACCTTGAGTTCTTAATTGGTCATCATCTCAATCCACCAACAACCTTGCGTTCTTCATTGGTCATCATCTCAATCCACCATCAACCTTGAGTTCTTCATTGGTCATCATCCCAATCCACCAACAACCTTTAGTTCTTAATTTGTTATCATCTCAATCCACCAGCAATCTTGCGTTCCTCATTTGTCATCATCTCAATCCACCAGCAACCTTGAGTTCTTCATAGATCATCATCTCAATCCACCAGCAACATTGAGTTCTTCATTGGTCATCATCTCAATCCACCAACAATCTTAAGTTCTTCAATTGTCATCATCTCAATCCACCAACAACCTTGAGTTCTTCATTGTCATCATCTCAATCTAACAGCAACCTTGAGTTCTTCATTGTCATCATCTCAATCCACCAGCACACTTGCGTTCTTCATTGGTCATTATCTTAATTCACCAACAACCTTGCGTTCTTCTTTGTTCATCATCTCTATCAACCAGCAACCTTGCATTCTTCATTGACATCATCTCAATACACCAGCAACCTTGATTTCTTCATTTGTAATCATCTCAATACACCAGCAACCTTGCGTTCTTCATAGGTCAACATCTCAATACACCAGCAACCTTGAGTTCTTCATTGGTCATCATCTCAATACACCAGCAACCTTGCGTTTTTCATTGATCATCATCTCAATCAACCAACAACCTTGAGTTCTTCATTGGTCATCATCTCAATCCACCAACAACCTTAAGTTCTTCATTGGTCATCATCTCAATCCACCAACAACCTTGAGTTCTTCATTGGTCATCATCTCAATCAACCAGCAACCTTGAGTTCTTCATTGGTCATCATCTCAATCCACCAGCAACCTTGCGTTCTTTATTGATCATCATCTCAATCAACCAACAACCTTGAGTTCTTCATTGGTCATCATCTCAATCCACCAACAACCTTGCGTTCTTCATTGGTCATCATCTCAATCCACCAACAACCTTGAGTTCTTCATTGGTCATCATCCCAATCCACCAACAACCTTGAGTTCTTCATTGGTCATCATCCCAATCCACCAACAACCTTGAGTTCTTCATTGGTCATCATCTCAATCAACCAGCAACCTTGAGTTCTTCATTGGTCATCATCTCAATCCACCAGCAACCTTGCGTTCTTCATTGATCATCATCTCAATCAACCAACAACCTTGAGTTCTTCATTGGTCATCATCTCAATCCACCAACAACCTTGCGTTCTTCATTGGTCATCATCTCAATCCACCAACAACCTTGAGTTCTTCATTGGTCATCATCTCAATCCACCAACAACCTTGCGTTCTTCATAGGTCAATATCTCAATCCACCAGCAACCTTGCGTTCTTCTTTGTTCATCATCTCTATCAACCAGCAACCTTGCATTCTTCATTGACATCATCTCAATACACCAGCAACCTTGAGTTCTTCATTGGTCATCATCTCAATACACCAGCAACCTTGCGTTCTTCATAGGTCAACATCTCAATACACCAGCAACCTTGAGTTCTTCATTGGTCATCATCTCAATACACCAGCAACCTTGCGTTCTTCATTGATCATCATCTCAATCAACCAACAACCTTGAATTCTTCATTGGTCATCATCTCAATCCACCAACAACCTTAAGTTCTTCATTGGTCATCATCTCAATCCACCAACAACCTTGAGTTCTTCATTGGTCATCATCTCAATCAACCAGCAACCTTGAGTTCTTCATTGGTCATCATCTCAATCCACCAGCAACCTTGCGTTCTTCATTGATCATCATCTCAATCCACCAACAACCTTGAGTTCTTCATTGGTCATCATCTCAATCCACCAACAACCTTGCGTTCTTCATTGGTCATCATCTCAATCCACCAACAACCTTGAGTTCTTCATTGGTCATCATCTCAATCCACCAACAACCTTGCTTTCTTCATTGGTCATCATCTCAATCCACCATCAACCTTGAGTTCTTCATTGGTCATCATCCCAATCCACCAACAACCTTTAGTTCTTAATTTGTGATCATCTCAATCCACCAGCAATCTTGCGTTCCTCATTTGTCATCATCTCAATCCACCAGCAAACTTGAGTTCTTCATAGATCATCATCTCAATCCACCAGCAACATTGAGTTCTTCATTGGTCATCATCTCAATCCACCAACAATCTTAAGTTCTTCAATTGTCATCATCTCAATCCACCAGCAACCTTGAGTTCTTCATTGTCATCATCTCAATCTAACAGCAACCTTGAGTTCTTCATTGTCATCATCTCAATCCACCAGCACACTTGCGTTCTTCATTGGTCATTATCTTAATTCACCAGCAACCTTGCGTTCTTCTTTGTTCATCATCTCTATCAACCAGCAACCTTGCATTCTTCATTGACATCATCTCAATACACCAGCAACCTTGAGTTCTTCATTGGTCATCATCTCAATACACCAGCAACCTTGCGTTCTTCATAGGTCAACATCTCAATACACCAGCAACCTTGAGTTCTTCATTGGTCATCATCTCAATACACCAGCAACCTTGCGTTCTTCATTGATCATCATCTCAATCAACCAACAACCTTGAGTTCTTCATTGGTCATCATCTCAATCCACCAACAACCTTAAGTTCTTCATTGGTCATCATCTCAATCCACCAACAACCTTGAGTTCTTCATTGGTCATCATCTCAATCAACCAGCAACCTTGAGTTCTTCATTGGTCATCATCTCAATCCACCAGCAACCTTGCGTTCTTCATTGATCATCATCTCAATCAACCAACAACCTTGAGTTCTTCATTGGTCATCATCTCAATCCACCAACAACCTTGCGTTCTTCATTGGTCATCATCTCAATCCACCAACAACCTTGAGTTCTTCATTGGTCATCATCCCAATCCACCAACAACCTTTAGTTCTTAATTTGTTATCATCTCAATCCACCAGCAATCTTGCGTTCTTCATTTGTCATCATCTCAATCCACCAGCAACCTTGCGTTCTTCATTGATCATCATCTTAATCAACCAACAACCTTGAGTTCTTCATTGGTCATCATCTCAATCCACCAACAACCTTGCGTTCTTCATTGGTCATCATCTCAATCCACCAACAACCTTGAGTTCTTCATTGGTCATCATCCCAATCCACCAACAACCTTTAGTTCTTAATTTGTTATCATCTCAATCCACCAGCAATCTTGCGTTCCTCATTTGTCATCATCTCAATCCACCATCAACCTTGAGTTCTTCATAGATCATCATCTCAATCCACCAGCAACATTGAGTTCTTCATTGGTCATCCTCTCAATCCACCAAAAATCTTAAGTTCTTCATTTGTCATCATCTCAATCCACCAGCAACCTTGAGTTCTTCATTGTCATCATCTCAATCTAACAGCAACCTTGAGTTCTTCATTGTCATCATCTCAATCCACCAGCACACTTGCGTTCTTCATTGGTCATTATCTTAATTCACCAGCAACCTTGCGTTCTTCTTTGTTCATCATCTCTATCAACCAGCAACCTTGCATTCTTCATTGGTCATCATCTCAATCCAATAGCAACCCTTCGTTCTTCATTGTTCATCATTTCAATCCACCAGTAAGCTTTAGTTCCTCATAAATCATCATTTCAATCCTCCAGTAAGTTTTAGTTCCTCATAAATTCATCATCTCAATCCTCTAGCAACTTTGAATTCTTTATTGGTCATCATCTCAATCCACCAGCAGCCTTGCGTTCTTCATTGGTCATCATCTCAATTCACCAGCAACATTGAGTTCTTCATTAGTCATCCTCTCGATCCACCAACAAACTTTAGTTCTTCATTAGTTATGATCTCAATCCACCAACAATATTGCGTTCTTCATTGGTCATCATCTCAATCCACAAGCAACATTAAGTTCTTCATTGTTCATCATTTCGATCCACCAACAAACTTTAGTTCTTCATTAGTTATGATCTCAATCCACCACCAATATTACGTTCTTCATTGGTCATCATCTCAATCCACCAGCCACATTGTGTTCTTCATTGGTTACATCTCTATCCACGAGCAACTTTGCCTTCTTCATTGTCATCATCTAAATCCACCAGCAAACTTGCGTTCTTCATAGGTCAATATCTCAATCCACCATCAACCTTGCGTTCTTCTTTGTTCATAATCTCTTTCAACCAGCAACCTTGCGTTCTTCATTGGTCATTATCTCAATCCAACAGCAACTCTTCGTTCTTCATTGTTCATCATTTCAATCCACCAGTAAGCTTTAGTTCCTCATAAATCATCATCTCAATCCACCAGCAACCTTGCGTTCTTCATTGGTCATCATCTCAATCTAACAGCAACCTTGCGTTCTTCATTGTCATCATCTCAATCCAATAGCAACTCTTCGTTCTTCATAGGTCATTATCTTAACTCACCAGCAACCTTGCGTTCTTCTTTGTTCATCATCTCAATCCACCAGCAACCTTACATTCTTCATTGTCATTTTTGTTTAGGAGCACAGGTCACTATTATAGCATCGGGTCTTTATTTGTATCAGACAAAATAACAATATTTATTGAGAATTTTTGATTTCGAATTAGCGAGGATGAATTAATCTAACATCCTAATGAGGTTGAGAAACTTACATGCAACATAATTGCTGTAGTGTTCTCTGCCCAGATTTTTAATGGAAAATATTGCTTCTAAAGCTTTTTTGGTGAGGTAAAATTGTTACATTAATATCATTTTGAAACTTTGTTACATCTTACACAGAAAACTACGTTTTTCCTCATCTTTGGGTGCGGTTCCACGGGTTCAAATATTAATGGCCCGTGCTAAGCAATATCCATAACAATTACAATCAACCTGTACTTATTAGAATTTGAATCAGAAACGGTAGTGGTTTTGGGCTCTTTAAAGGTATAAACAAACAAAATTAAACTCCCAGGTAAGTTTTATAAAAACTGACAAAACAAACATTAAACTTTATCAACCAAAAGAACTATTAGAAAACAACTGGCATATTCCCAAAAGAGTGAATTAAGATTCGATAATAGACACAGTTCCCACTGTAGGTGGTGAATATTTTTTTTATGACCGTGGGTCCTATTGCGTCAAACCTTCGCCATTTACTTTGTCGTTGCATCCACAGGGAATTGCTATTGTAAATTCTCAAATACAGGAATCTGTAAGTTAGTAATATTCTGTACTCAATATGGGGTGATTTGTTGAAATATTTATTTTCTGTATAATTCTGGCTCTGAAGAAAAGAATGGTAAAATTCTGTTTATAGATTTATAGATAAATTCATTGTTATCAGGATCATTAGTATTAGCTCAGTCATCATTTATTCAATTGTGAAGTCGATCGTGTTTCACCTTCGCCGAGATTGATAAGTTCTCACAGAGTACTATTGAGTCCGTACACAATATAAGAAGCAGTACAATTGAGATCTTCATGGATATGTGTATTGTAGCATTTGGTGATAAAGTTTCTAAGAAAACAAGTAACAATAATCAGTTTATCACGGGATTAACAGTTTGTATGATAACATTTAGACTAGAAACAATATTGCAAGTTGTAATTGAATTCAAATATATCTGACTGTTCTTCACTAAGCTAACGTCGTATCGATGACATCTTTAAAAGAGGGACAAAAGATACCAGAGGGACAGTCAAACTCATAAATCGAAAATAAACTGACAACGTCATGGCTAAAAATAAAAAGACAAACAGACAAACAATAGTACACATGACACAACATAGAAAACTTAAGAATGAACAACAGAAACCCCACCAAAAAATAGGGGTGATCTCAGGTGCCCCGGAAGGGTAAACAGATCCTGCTCCACATGTGGCACCGTGTGTTGCTTATGTGATAACAAATCCGGTAAAAAGTCGAATTCGGTAGGTCACATTTATGAAAGGGAAGGGGATTGTAGTTACGACGTAATGAACATATCCGATATCATTTATGAAACGGTTATTTCATAACGGTCAACCAACTCGTGATGGCGTCCGTAAAATTTACGAAGTGATGATTTGAACTTCAATCTCCAGTTTTCTACGCTGTGTTATGTATACCGTTGTCAATTTATTTTCGCCTAAGAGTCAGAATGTCCCTATGGTATCTTTTGCCTTTCTTTTAAGATGATTCTATGGAAACCCGCATTTGTTTTGTCCATGGCAACATCCGATTGACACTTTTTTCATGGGCTACGTGTCTACAAGTGTGTTTTTTTTTATGAAATCTAAGGTTCGTCAGATTGAAGTCCAGCGATGACTACACTTGTCTTCGCCGATGGCGATCCAGATAAAACAAATGATGTTTAAAATAAACTGTTTACAGAGAGATATGTCTCGCCTTTTTGTAATTTTGATTATGCAAATGTTTTAATCAAAATAGCAATACTTTTTAAAACATCTTACACAAGTTATGAAAATATTTAAAGTCAATGAACCATGACTGAGTTACATGGCTAAACAATCTCAATGTAAATGAGATGTGCAAATGCTTATACAACTGCATACCAAATACCATCATGACCATTGAATTATTATAAGTTGTTCCTAAATCTAAATACAAACATTAACTAGTAAATTATAGAAAAGTTTCAGTCAATAAGAGGTGGTGGGACTTTATAATCTCCATGGAAACGATACTTGCAAATGCCAATAAATTTGCATACCAAATATCATTGATTTAACATTAGCAGTTCATCTTAAACTGATCTAATCACAAACTAATACATGTAAACCAAGATAAGTTTTAAAGTCATTAGACTGTGACTGAAGGGTGAGGCCAAATATTCTCCATGACAATGAGATGTACCAATGGTTATACAACTGAATACCAATTTACATTGGACTACCACTAATGGTTCCCCATAAACTGACCTTATCACAAACTAATACATGTAAAATAAGCAAAAGTTTCAAAATCAATAGACCATGACTAAGGGGGTGGAGCTAACTTATTTCCATGGAAATGAGATATGCCGATGCTTACACAACTACATACCAAATATCACTGACCTACCACTTGTAGTTCCCCATAAACTGACATAATCACAAACTAATACATGTAAATTTATGACGGATATTGTGATTAAAATTGAACTTAAAAAAACAACAGTCATAATGTTTTAAAAGTGCAACGTTTTGGTCAGTTATTCACAGAACATTAGTTTTTTTTTTTCTAATTGCATGCTTAAGAAGCTTTAATCAGTATTATTCTCATACTTTCCACGCCTTTGACCTGTTAAGTGCATGGAGACTATTAATTTATATTAAGCAAATAATTACGTTGTTTGATTGTTTCTATTTTTGTCATTATTTATCCGTTAGATTAATTAGTTATTCTTAACTATACATGTAATTAATATTCTGGTCTGATCATTCTCTAAATAAACAAACGTGATATTCAAACGACACTGCCCGACATAGATGTTCTAGATTTTAATCATAATGACTAGACAAGTTGTTGAATTGTGTTGTTACTCTATAAGCATATTTAAAGTTAACTGAACATGTAAGAAACTACCTAGGTTACAAATATAAGTAAATAACATTATTTAAAAAAAAAAAAACGACTGCAGCAGCTGGTTTGCACAAAAGTATGATGTAAATTTGACTGGATGAATCATGTTTCTGACAACCATTGGAGTAATTAATATTCTGGTCTGATCATTCACCAAATAAACAAACCTGATTTTCAAACGACATCGGACAATATATATGTTCTAGCTTTTAATTGATAGACTAGACAAAATATGTCAAGTCAGGAATAAGACAATTGTTGTCGTTAGATTTGTTTAAGCTTTTGATTTTGAATTTTATAAAGTTTTGGATTTCACTTTTAGTTCGTTAATTTTTCATGTACCAAGTCAGGAAAATGGCAGTTGTTGTTTTATAGTTCTTGTCTGTGTGTGTTGCATTGTGTTTTGTTTTTAAATCACTTCAGTGTTTCTGTATTGTCTTTGTTTTCCTCTTATAATTGATGTGTTTCCCTCGGTTTTAGTTTGTAGCCCGGATTTGTTTTCTCTCAATCGATGTGTGACTTTCGAACAGCGGTATATTACCGTTGCTTTTATTGATATTTAACTTTGTATACCCCCATATCCATCCGAGGTCTGTGCCTAAATATAATTAGCAAGTCTATTTAAACCTGGATTTGTAATATTTGTTTTGCGATCCGATGAAGTCACGTAGTGAATATGATGGATATCGTTTGCTGCCAACTGTATGTCTGAACCCGTCCTTTGTTTTGTAGCCTTGTAATTGGTTTGTATGTTTCTGATACTTGATCAGCTTGACAAGTGTCAATGATGAGTAGAAATCGCTCTCCTACTTGGATCTGTAGTTTTAGTAGGGTGCGTATTTGTCTCGTTTTTTTTAAAGTGATTGTAATGTTTATTATTTTCCGAATTATTTTCTCACTAACTCAAAAGAAATAATCCTTTTAGGGGGGTTGTATCTAGAAGACAGAAAAGAGAAACAAACATGTTTCCTCATTCAGTATTAAAGATATTCAGTAATAGATTCAGATAATTTTTTGCAGGTGAGGTTTGACCAGGATAACCCAAATATTTTCAAGATCTTTATAAAGAGTGCCTGATTTTATTTTGTTAAAGGAAAACTAAATTTGAAACATGACATAATGAACAATCTTGTACAGCATATATATTTTCTATTTAACAACCATTTTCAAATTACCAGACGATAACTTTCATCTCATGATTATGTTCCATTTTTCCTAGTCGGCCAGGTTCGTTGATTGACGGCAACAAACAAAACCAATACATCTATACTAAAAGAAATATTTCACCCAAATTTTGTTAAAATTTGTCCAGTTTGGGCGTGATCCAATGGTCGTAACAACATCCCTGTTCTCTTTTCGTCGATTGATGTATCACCGAATTTGTTTATAATTCCGGAGCATATGAAATCACACCCGGTTTTCGGTTATAGCGTTGTTATTTTCTCTTCAACATATGAGGTATACCTTCCGCTTCTTTATTTAACCCCGAGGCTATGTTGACGATTACCGTCTTGGATACTACTTATAACAATTACAGTTTCAATATCTAAAAGGCAATCGAAAAGAATATTTTAATAACTTAGAGGTAACAGCATTTTGTTCTTCACAAATCCATAATTGGTACCTACAAATTTAAATCAAGGTTAACACAAAACCCGAGTGTATCACATGAACTCCATACCAAGCGAGAATGGAGATGTCAGCAGGTCTAACGTCTCTTGCGATTAAAAATAAGTTGATACGATTGTTAATGATTTAACTATATATTAGACCAAGGGCAATTTTGTAAATAATTATAGGTCGCGTATGGTAAGCAGTCACCTTCCGCCTGGCAAATGCAGTCAGTCAAAATGTAACAATATGGAATAATACACAATCGAGCATTCTGATAAAAAACGATTATTCAGCCACAAACTTTTAAAAATACACTTCCAATTCTAGGTGACTGGCAGAAAAGTATGAATTTGGCATTCTTCTTGTTGACATTGAAGGCTTCTGATACGTCACAAACAATAAAGGAATGTTACAATCGTTAAGTATATTGATGGTCTAAAGCAAATTTAATAAACACATATATAAAGCCACTATGACCAAAATGAGTTTCAAAAGGGACCTCAATACAGTTGCAATGTTTTAAGATATTGCTACTAACATCATTAAATCACGACAAGGACATGTTTACTGATTAAGTAAATTTGAACAATGCATTAAAGCATTTATCCTTTTGTGGGTCTAAGAGATATTTCTAAGATGTCTAAAATGTTTATACATATAAATGTTAGCATAATTTTTTTAATGAACATAATGATTGGATTAGGGGATTCAATAAAACCCGTTGATATTGATATCGCAATATTGTTATTGAGCAACAACCAAAATGAAGTTGTCACAACGAAAAGCTAAGTTGCAAAATATCCAATTTTAGTCGTAGTTCTATGAAATTACTTTCTAATAATCAGGTTTAAAGCACCATTTTCTACTTTAGAGAATGCCTGTACAAAGTCATGAAATGACCGTTTGATGTGTTTGAGGTTTCGATTTTCCATTTGATTAGAGACTTTCTTTGTGAATTTTATAAAAAGAAAAAAGAATGCCTCTGAGGACCGAATGCCCCTAATCAAGAATTGTAATTTTCCAAGTTAAAAGAGGATGTAATTTTAAAACGATCAATGAAGCACAACAAAAATTCGAACTCATCATGCGTTTTGCTGTTCTTAGCATTGTATATGGGTTTCGTGAGACGAAACTTAATTTAGAGTGCGGAAATTAATTGGGACGGAGGGACTGAAGGAAAGAAAGATGGAAGGACGGCCACGGCACATGGGTATCACTTGAGGCCGGCTGGGGTATATAACTAGATGCTCTTAAGAGCCTGTGTCGCTCACCTTGGTCTATGTGCATACATGTATTAAACAAAGGACACAGATGGATTCATGACAAAATTGTGTTTTGATGATGGTGATGTGTTTGTAGATCTTACTTTACTGAACATTCTTGCTACTTACAATTTTCTCTATCTATAATAAACTTGGTCCTTTAGTTACACAGAGGAAAATATTTTGTAAAAATTTACAAAAATTTATTAAATTAATGAAAATTGTTCAAAAATGACTATAAAGGGCAATAACTCTTTGAGGGGTCAACTGACCATTTAGGTCATGTTGACTTATTTATAGATCTTAATTTACTGAACATTATTGTTGTTGACAGTTTATCTCTATCTATACTAATATTCAAGATAATAACAAAAAACAGCAAAATTTCATTAAAAATTACCAATTGTGGGGCAGCAACCCAACAACCCATTGTCCAATTTATCTGAAAATTTCAGAGCAGATAAATATTGACTAGATAAACAATTTAACCCCGTTTCAGATTTGATCTAAATGCTTTGGTTTCAGAGTTATAAGCCAAAATCTACATTTTACCCCTATGTTCTATTTTTAGCCATGGCGGCCATCTTGGTTGGTTGGCCGGGTCATCGGACACATTTTTTAAACTAGATACTCCAATGCTGATTGTGGCTAAGTTTGGTAAAATTTGGCCTGGTAGTTTCAAAGGAGAAGATTTTTGTAAAAGAAGTACAAAATTAATGAAAATTGTTCAAAAATGACTATAAAGGGCAAT
Source organism: Mytilus galloprovincialis (assembly GCF_965363235.1). Lineage (NCBI taxonomy): Eukaryota > Metazoa > Mollusca > Bivalvia > Mytilida > Mytilidae > Mytilus > Mytilus galloprovincialis. Next base: position 9,565,999 of record NC_134840.1, read on the forward strand.
AACTCCTTAAGGGGTCAACTGTCCATTTAGGTCATGTTGACTTATTTGTAGATCTTACTTTGCTGAACATTATTGCTGTTTACAGTTTATCTCTATCTATAATAGTATTGAAGATAATAACCAAAAACGGCAAAATTTCCTTAAAATTACCAATTCATGGGCAGCAACCCAACAACGGGTTGTCCGATTCATCTGAAATTTCTGGGCGGATAAATCTTGACCTGATGAACAATTTCACCCCATGTCAGATTTGCTCTAAATGCTTTGGTTTCAGAGTTATAAGTCAAAATCTACATTTTACCCCTATGTTCTATTTCTAGCCATGGCGGACATCTTGGTTGATTGGTCGGGTCACTGGACACATTTAGATACTCCAATGGTGATTATGGCTGAGTTTGGTAAAATTTGGCCTAGTAGTTTCAGAGAAGATTTTTGTAAAAGTTAACAGACGACGACGACGACGACGGACGCAAAGTGATGAGAGAAGCTCACTAGGCCCTTCGGCCAGATGAGCTAAAAAGTGAACAAATATCCACTAATATGGCAAAATTCAAAAATATAAAATTAAATACAGAAACAAGTTTATTTCATATGAACAATAAGTAACAAACAAATGCACCATCTGAAAACATCACAATACTGATGAAGCTATCTATCATAATTCATTATCAACACCACAACTTTCATCACAGAGGATTTTATACTCAAACCAAGAATTCTCTTTGAACAAATGTCACTGTATATCGATAAGACAAATCTCACATCGCTTTGAAATCTTTTTTCCATATTTATGTAACGAACACAATTCTCTTACAAACGTAGTTTGAAATCTATGTTTAGTGTGACATGTCACATGAATATTTAAAACTTAATGAGATGATTTATAATAATAAAATCACATCTAGGAATTGATTTATTTAACCCGTCCATGTAAATATGGATTTTCATTTTACATAAATTTGTAAATATATACAACTGTTGAGTAACGTTATGAGTTTTGATAATTTTAATGACTGTTTTTGTCGTTTATTATAGTGCAGATCTTTTACCTAATTTACGCAGGTCTATTTAACATCAATCAAGAGTGTTAGGTGGTAAAATGATACGAACAGACACATTTACATTTGTGACAATGTATCACTTCCCAAGCATTTAATACTTAATATGATTAAGGGCTTTTTTCAAATTTCCAAATCGAAAATAATTTCTGACAGCTATATAATATCTCTGTAAAATATATATTCCACAGCAAGTTGTTATATTTATTATAACCTGTATCTAATCTATGAATATCTTTGATACTAAACTTTGAGACTTGGTTAATATAAATACAAATCAGACATAAGTCATTCCTAACAAACACTTAACAATTAGTTAAATAACACAGTTATTTTATGAATTACGGCCATCAAAAGTGCAAATATCAACAAAGGAGAAATTAACTGAAAGGGTTACAGAAAATACTGAAAAAAAAATATTAAGCAATATATATTTAAAATATCTGTAAGAATAAAGGAATAATTTTCTGAACAGAAAGGGGAACTGGTTCCAGAAATAAAATTGTAGAGACTCAATAATAATATGATAACGATTTAGTAAACTAATAAGACACAGGAAACATATTTTACTTGTTTGGCTTAATAGGTATTTTGATGTGAGCGTCACTGGTGGAACTTGTATAGACGAGGCGCGGATCTGGCGTGCTGGGTTATAATCCTGGTACCTTTGATAACTACATTTTCAGCCATCAAAATGAAACCTTGTTTTCAAACTTTTGAAATAAGATATAAAGCAAGATTTTATAGGCTTCAATAGAGCTGATATACAAAAGATATGTATTGTTTGTTAATTTTGCAGGAACCTAATCAATATATTGTTATCAACTATTGGGGAGAAGTTTCAGATGTGTGACATCTTTTATTCAGACAACAGGAAAGAATGCTTAAGCTTATATTGTCTACATGTCATATCTACTTTATATTTAGAGCAGACCATAACACATATTTCTATTATACTTTCTAAACAAATCTTTAACAACCTTCGCACATCAACTATCATACATGCTCCTATTTTCATGTACTAACGTATAATAAAAATTATATAACAAACAAACAACACCTTATTTTGGCAAACATACTATTTAACATGTTTGAAACGACTATAAATTGACTATATTCTATGTGATTTTGCAAAATCAAAAACTATAACAACAATTTTCTCGTCCAGCGAGTATTAATAACAAATTTGTTTGCTACTTCTGTTAAAAACTTTGTATTCTAATGGACATATATCTATACAACATATTGTAATCTATTACAGCTAGAACTCAGTGTTTCATTTTTGATGGATATGTCTAACTGTTTAGTTGTGAGATTTTTGAAACTTTACGTTTTCAGCATGTTTCTATAAACGTCACTATGGCTTTGTTATATAATATGAATAGTATTGATTTGTTAATCTGTATGAATTATAAATCATCACATTTCAATACTTATATTGGGCAACGACCCCTCCGGTCTTTGTACTTTCCAGAGTGTCTTACCCTCCTTTTTTATTACCAGCCATCATACACAAAAAATCTAACTTAAAAAGTTACAATACTAATTAACACAGACTTTCCACATCGAGATTTAATCAGACTATAATGATATTATAAACCCTCATGATATTTCGTCTTCACTAAAGTTTGACGTTACGGCTCAGCCTCATTACGGCAATGATAAATGACTTCATGGATCACTATTCTAAACACGTTTAGAAAGGTTATTACATCAATACATTTTTAAATGCTATGAATGATAAATTATATGGCATCAATACTGACATTTAATGTCATATGTAATGTTTATGTTAAAATGCAGACGTCATTTCTTCTTTAATGGCTTCCCTGAGAAAAACTGTCTTTTGGCAATACGCCAACCCGTGCAGAACAATTGTTATTAATGAGAATTTGTTTACTTGATATTCCTGACAATCATAAAAACAATATTTGTTCTTTAATACTGGATAATGATTTTTCTAAAGGATACATTTAATAATAACGGCCATTTTATTTGGAAAACTTAAAAATCGTTATGATAGGAAAGTGACGGTTTATGTTTAGGACTCTTTGCCATTGAGCTTGATTCACCTCCAAAGTCATATATTTTCTCTAGTTTTCTTTTATCTTTCTCTGTTACTTTTTTCTTCTCTTTTCTGTCTTCTGTTGTATTACTCTGAATGATTGCCATCTTTCCTTTATCATGTTTTTCTGAAAACTTTTTCTTTTCAGATCTTGAGAACACGAGGTTAAGGTCATTTATCTGTAGCAGACGACAATTACCTTCACACACAGAATGAAGTCGTTCATAACAGAATGTCAATTCTGATACGGACTGTATTGCTTCTTTAGCGTCTTCAATAATCACAGTTTTGATTGTTTTGTCTTTCAGTAAATCACCAGTTTTCATATGCAGTAACTCTGTAACGTCCTTCAGAAGAACAACGTTTTGTCTGAAGATAAAAAGGACAAAAATTAAATACACCGATTAGTAAATAATAACCAAACTATTAAAGGTTTTAGCATGTTTAAAAAGTGTTGAAGTGTCAAAATTTTAATATTTAAAACAATAATTTATATAAGCAATTTGGGGGGAAAATCAGTTAACGCAATATTTAAATAAAGGCAAACCATTTTAGTGTCTATTGTTTAACATTATTCTTGTATTTTATTTTTAGAATAAACAAGTAAATAAAATTTAGACAATAAAACAATTTACAAATATATGATAACGTTTGGACAGTTGTATTTCTTCTTCAGATTATTGTTTTTTTTTTTTACTTCTCCAAATCACGTAACAAAAATCATTAAATGAGATTTACAGACCTAGTTCCAGCTAGTATCGATCGAATTGAAGAACGTAAATAAAATACCACAGACATTGTGTAATTAAATGTTTGGCAGAATGCCAAGATATTTGTACTTTTATCAGATACACGACGTGCAAAAACGTAAATCTAATATAAATCTAAATATGCTAATTGGATCATAATATGTTCATTTTCATCGGCGGAATGACAACTGATTTGATTTAGAAATACATTAACATTATTCAAGTTCAAATTATGAACGTTTAAGCATTCTTTTCTTATTTAAATGGTGTTACACCAACTACACTATAATTTAGTTTTGCGCAATCGTATGAAGAAATATCAAAAGACTAATTTTCTGTCAAGCATTCTAGTTTTTTTTTATATCTTCTCCAGATAAGGAACCAAATTTAAAATGAAATGTAATTAATGCAACAGTACTTTACCGATGTTTGAATCTCGTTAATCGTTTAGTAAGGAGATAAATCAAAGTGAGAAACAGAAACTAAGGAAATTGCATCAACTCAAAACGGAGCAAGATACAAGGATGTGTCGATATGTTAAGCATCTACACGCGTTCATCCTCAGCCATATGAATTTAGTCAAAATGTCACAATTGGGAGTGGTTCCACGCAATGATGGGCAGCTCTTCGTGTTCTCTCTACATGCTATTTACATTTAAAAATACCACAATGTAAAATTAAAACCATGTACACGATGGTAGCTGAATTAATTTGGGAGTTCTTTTTATTTCAGATGGCATTCGTAAGAATGTACACAATTATCAATACTATATAAAATATAGAATTTTCTATGTAGATATATGAAAATGTGTTCATAAGTCACAGCTTATGGTTTAGTGCATTTCTGCACGAAGTTAATAAATACCATTCATATTATTAACACTTTCACATGTTATCACCTCATTAAAAAATAAAATTGAATGATGTACATTACAGGTATCAGTTTTCATCTGTTCCATCGGTTTTTTGTTCAAGGTTTGTTTTTAATAAAATATTAAAAGTAAGGACTAACTATCTGTCACTACAGTATTGACGTTGTCGAATATTTTTGTTGAGATCTCGTAACCGGAAAGTAATTCCAAAACTATTAATAAAATGTCCTTGAACATTCTTTGAAAGTCCTACATCAATTATAAACTGATCAGCTGTTGTTCTAATATCCCGGTATGATACAAAAATCAATGAACAGATTAACTTATTTTTCTTTTAACTCTTATTTGCATTCTAAACTCATGCTAATTTCCAAGTGCTATTAGGTTGAGTTTTTTTCAACGACAATTATCTTTGCCGCATTCAATGCTTTTAAGATAAAATTAAGATTCCATGCAAAATCGAAATAGTATTAGAAGTTAAACAAAGGTACTTCCGAATAAAAGGTATAGCGTTTTATCATGTGATGACAAGTATGCATGTATATAAACACGTAAACGTGATTTGCATGTCTGCTTAACATTAACCGTGCAGTCAAAAAACAAAGTTAATACGATTTATTATATTGTGTTTCTTGAATAACATTTAAATGGAAGGGATGCTAAACGCTACTGTATAAATTCATATCCTTTGCGGGAGGTTTACCTAGCATTGAATCAGTATCAACCCACCATTTGTTCTAAAAATGTCCGGTACCAAGTCAGAAATATGGCATTTGTTACCAAATAGTACGTTTCTATGTATGTTAGCGTTTGTTTTTTGTTGCACTTCAGGGTTCCTGCTGTTCCTTTGTTTTCAACTTATAGCTGGTGTGTTTCCCTCGGTATTAGTTTGTAGCTCGGATTTGTTTTCGCTTAATCTATTTATGACTTTTTGAACACCGGTAAACTACTGTTGCCTTTATTTAAGGTTACACGAGGAACTTGACATACCCTATTTATTATTTTGATACCCGTAATTGTGCTGAATATTTGAACGTTGTTCTATGTGGTCTGTATATAGATTAAACTGAAACGTGTTTGTATCTTATCTTTTTCCCCGTCCTATGAGGGACTTAAAATGAGTTCATTAGAGTATTTTACTCACCTTTCATTTGAGATCGGATGAGTAATTGAAATTTCTTGGAATAAAGGAGTATCGCTTTCCATAAAGATACCATCATCGGATTCTGGATCGGAGGGGATATCGTTAAAAATACCACCTTCTATCATCGCTGAAATAGATAAAAAGACATGAAAACGAGATATACTAGTGTAGAACAGGCAGCGAGACTGACGACCATGGAACAATAGATTGTCCTACTTAAAGCACAGACATTTTCTTATTTATTATTTTAATTGTCTAGAGTGTATGTAAACAAGTGTGATAATACTGAACTAATCTATTGGTCAACACTTAATAATGGCCTTTAAAATTGACAACTGTAATACATTTCTCAACTTAAAATGTCTGAAAAAAAGTGTCAATAATAATTTGATGTCAGATGTTGACTTATAGACTTGCTAAGTTGGAATATGTTGATTTTGAAAACTTGCTAGTCCAAATTTAATTTAAAAGACAAGGACAAATAAAAACAATTTTTTTTCACATCGAATCATTTGTGATATGATTTTTTTCAAAAGTTGATATTAAATTATACCTTATATTCTAGCAATCAAACTGCACATCCCCATATACAAAAAAATGAATACATTTAGTGTCCTCCTGAATATGGCTTGTCATTTGGTACTGCAGGGTATGTACGTATCATGCAGTCACCCTTGTTTGTATTGCAGTTTTGTGTTGCAACTATCTTCAGTTTTCTATATGTTTTCCAGAATTTTGTTTGCTTTTGTTTTTTGTGCTTTGCATCTTTTTAAAATATCTTACCATTATCTTGAAAGGCGCAAAACTCCCATACAGACAAATCAGATTCCTCATTAAAACCATTGATATCGCCTAAATAACCTAATGAAGTAAAGAAATAAAGACTATAAACGTTAAATCTGGATGTATTTCTTTCAAAAAGATGTGTATAAAGTTTTGTCTCACAATCATTATAATATTTCTTATCTTTTTTAACAAATTAATCATAGTTTAAGACAGTCGACATTAATTTCCATCATATAAATCAATTAAACTTCAAAAGCCACTTTAAATCTGGATTATGTAAAGTTATAACGCCTGTTGATGTTATGTTTATATGTACAGTGTAATACTAGCAATTGGTTTTAATTTATAAAAGCACAAGTTGTGAGATCTCATATTTGTCTTTGTAAAACGTTTAAACCTACTATAATTGTTATCTTAAATATCTTCCAAATTTGATGAAAGTTCCATTTCCCATTTCTTTTGATGTAATTTTAGCCTGACATGCATAATACATAATACGAACCTTGAATGAGAGATTTCATTTTCTTGGAATGTGATATTTTGAGGGGAGTTTTACCACCATACGTTGATAACGTTGGATCTGCACCAAATGACAGAAGAAGTCTCACCAGTGGTACAAAGTCATTATCAACAGCATCATGAATTGGCCTGAAATTGTTAAAACAATAAATTATCAATAGTTAGATACATAATCTGAATGATAACACTTTATGCATTTATGGAAACCAACATGGACCAAGAGCGTCTGATCGATTAATGTTTGTGATACAAAAAATATTCAAAAAACCCAACCATAACGGGTAGTACATCGAATCATCGCAGCTGTATTTCCATGATTTCTATACTCTGGAGCAGGAGAAACAAAAAGTCCTTAAATTAGTATAATTAAGGACTAAGGTAATATGTAATAAAATAATTTAAACTTTGCTTACTCTTGGAAACCGAATGTTGAAGTTTTAAACATCCGTTCAAACGTTAAGAATGTGGCGGGGTCAAGTATGTTGTGAGCGCTCGGCCATCGAATAACAGGGACCGCGATATTACATATAAAAAAGAAGATGTGGTATGATTGTCAATGAGACAACTGTCCACAAGAGACCAACATGACACAGATATTAACAACTATATGTCACCGGACTTCAACAATGAGCAAAGCCCATACCGCATAGTCAGCTATAAAAGGCCCCGATAAGACAATGTAAAACAATTCAAACGAGAAAACTAACGGCCTTATTTATATAAAAAAAAAATGAAAAAAAAAAAAAACAGATATGTAACATATAAAACAAAGGACAACCACAGAAATACAGACTCCTGTACAGCACATCATGAGAAGATCAATATGTAAGAGTCTGCTGAATATGGCTCGAATCCGTCCGATTGGCACGAAGCACACAAACATCAAGACAAAAGAAATCAGTGGAGGATCCAGGGGGGGGGGGTCCGGGGGTTGGAACCCTCCTTTTTTGGACGATCAATGCATTTGAATGGGCTGGATCCGCCACTGGAAATAAAGCACCGAAATACGAGTACTCGATACTACTGAAATCTGGTGCAATGCCAACTACAACTTGTAAATAAATAATGTTCTCCTAGACTTAAATATCAACTAGAATACATCTAACGATTGTTGTGTATAGATGTGAAAACATGCTGAGAAAAAAAAAACACCTTGTGTAATGCCAAAATACAGAACATAGTAGTGTCAGTATGTTTTATACTGTTATCAAATACATTTCAGTTTGTGTTTCAATTATTTAATTGTATATCGAATAAAAAACAATATTCAAAGAGCTAAATGAAAAACTTTCAAGATTATGTCTATTTAAATGATTCTTTGGTTTATACATTCTGAATTCCGTAACGAGCTTAAAAACATACAGGTGTCTCATTACGTCCATTTTCGTTAGAGTATAATTTATCTAATTCAAGTTTAGAATATAAATCAAATAAAATATTAAAACTCGAGTTTAAACATTGAACTACCATCAATTACCTACAAGATTAATAAGATTGAGAGGCTAAATGTGTCATGTATCATCATTATTATCTTTTATCTTTGTATTTTTCATTTTAACTGTATCGGTAATGATTCTTGGTTTGTATTTACGGTAACTTTTTATTTAGAACAAAGGTGGTCTATAGTCACCAGTACATGAAATGACAACATAAGAAATGAAATCAAGCACATCAAATAATGATTATAAATAGGTATAATATCGTGTGAAAACATTTCCTGATATCTTAATAGTCGATTCAAATTCTTCTGGATCCAAACAACTGATGAACGACTTTGGACCTACAGCTGATATCGACTAATACACTCACTTCGTACATAAGTGTACGACGTAAACGTGAAAATATGATACGATTAAATATACTGAATGACCTAATTGAAGTGGATGTCTTGGGCTGCCGGGAGACGTGTCAGACAGTACAAATACCTAATAGTAGTAACGGTTATTAATTATACAATATTTGTATATTCAAATGCACGACTATTCAGGAAATGACTATCGACACTGTCGTCCATACCTTGGTTTTAATATTAGTTGTTTCAAAGCTATTATATTTGCACATATCATTAAATGGAAATAACACGCAGGAAGCGTTTTTATGTATAATTTAGAATGATATTTAATTTTGGAAAACATTCTATTTCTACTTCAAATAGAAAAATCCTCGTTCAGGAAAAACTTAATTAAAACAACATATATATATATATGTTACAGTAAATAGGTGAAATTAGGAATTACACGTAATTACTAAACATTTCAGTAAATACCTGTAATTAATAGCCAATTTAGTAATTACATGTATTTACTAGTTGTTTCAGTGATAACTGGTATTCACTGATTTTTTTGGTCATTTTTACAGCTATTTACTAACTTGATATTTTTGTTATAAAATTAAAGATATAATTCAAGATACCAAATAAGAAAATAAAAGGGTATGTATTTAAGGGCTTACTTAATCAAGGATTACGGAATATAAGGCACATCAAAAGTGTATACTATTTAGTGTTTGTAACTGAAACTGGAAAATGGTTATTTTAACAGTTTATGAACTCCCTAAAAATCATTTTCCGCGTGCAAGACAATGATATCAATCCACTATTGAGAAATGCATTAAATTGTGAGAAGTTTGTAGGCAACTTCGTCACCTCTTTTTGCGGATAGACATTCGATAATGCCAAATATGGTTGAATAATCTTGATAGTGTTCAAAATCTCATAATTTCTTTAAATCAAAATCTCCATCAGGCATACTTGCCCAATCCCACAAGTTAAATTTCTTTTACAAAATGGGTTTATTTAAAACTTCTTTTGTCAGACTGTTGCGATGATGCTCACATTCTTCACAACAAATTTATACACTTTGATGGTGTTAAGAGTCACATTTCATATTTCTGTGTTTCTCTTTTTTATGAGTTTTCAAGACCTCCAAACTTAAGCTCATAAACCTGCAGCAAAATTTTATCATCGTTTTTACTAGTATAAAAATCATCTTTTTGTGGATCGTATAAGTCAACTAATTGGTCCATCCCTTTTGTATTACTTTCAATGTTGTCATTCTTATTCTTTTTGTCGAAATGCGACTATTGTCGCAAAAGCGTATTGTCGCAAAAGCGAGAAATAGCAAACAAATCTGTCGTCAGTAGCGTCCACACATATTCACTATGTGGTTAAAGTTCTTTACATTTTGATAACATTCTTAAATTATCCTGGATTTCTACCAAATTTGAACAGAAGCTTGTTTATGATCATAAGATAATTTTCAAGAAGTAATTTTTGTAAAAATAAAATTATTTTTTCCGTTTTTTACTTATAAATGGACTTAGTTTTTATGTCAGTTAACATTACATTCACATTGTGGTTAAAGATTTTAGAATGTTAATAACTTTCTCAAAATATCCTGGATTTCTACCAAACTTGGACAGAAGCTCGTTTATGATCATAAGATAATACCCAGAAGTGGAGTTTGTAAAAAAATCCTTTTTCGTATATTCCTTAATTATAAATGGACTTCGTTTTTCCCCCAATTAATTTTACATACACTCTGCATTTTTTTTTAAAACATTTATAAGATTTCATAAACCATTCTGGATTTTAACAAAATTTGGACAGAAGCTTCTCACAGTACTAGTCAAAAGATAGTATCTGGAGGAAAATTTTAATATTTTTTTCCCATTTTTGTTGATCCTGCGACTAACATCAAAAGTATATAATACATCGGTAACATATCTCCAGCTAGAGGTTAAATTAAAGGTCACATGCATACGTATTCTTTGACGTCCAATTATTCACTTGTAAGTGCACCAGTACCAGATTGACTGCTTAAAATATAATTTCACTATATCATTTTCATTAATGATTGAACAAAAAAAAATCTTTTTTTATTTTTTGTATATCTCATAGCTAATGCTCCTATAACAAAAAGGTACATTTTAGGCTAATCACTTTTTAAGAGTACTCACTAATCTTCTATAGTTGGTATTACCACAACTTTTGATCAGCTGACCATATTACGACATTGTTATAACAGTTACTAAATAGGTGTAAAAAATCATTTTAAAATTAGTAATTACTGGTAATAACTGGACCGTTTCAGGAATTACTTGTATTTACTAAGTGCATTGGGGATTACATGTAATTCCTAAATTTTAGTAATTACATGTAATTCCTAATTTCATCTATTTACTGTAACATATATATTATATCATTAGATTCAATAGTGACGAATCAGAACGGTTTAGAACAATTAACCAGATCAATTACGAACTCATGTGCATAACGTACACTTATAATGATAGCATATTATATTTAAACAGTATAGCTATCTTTATCGTTTAAACTCTTTACAAACCTTATTCCATCTTGAGAAGCACAGTTAACCATGGCACCATACGATAGTAACATACGGGCAATCACCATGTTCCCACTCACACAGCTTTCATGGAGAGGGGTATAACCCGCATTATCTCGGACATTCACGTCGACAATCCCAGTCTGCAGATAGGACAATGCCACATCCTGAAATACAACATTAAATTAATAATTCTGCAGCAATTATATTTAGTTATTGCCCGGTCACCAAAAATATGTTCAGACAATGAAGCTGACCCTGACAACGACGACATGATAGCAATAAACGACCCCCAATCTTTTTAAAGCTCGTATTAAAAGTAGACTGGCGTGACACATGTTTATAATAATGTATAGTCAAAATCTTTGACGAGGAAAATATTGACAATCAAATATATATTATAACGCCACATGAACGCTAGTTATCTTAATTCAAACAATTGTTCATGAGATCTGTATGTGGAAAATTGCAGAAATGTCTCTAGCATTACTAAGGGGGATAATAAATGGATAACTGACTGATTTAATAGCCACTGTATACCTAAAATTCATGAACTGTTGGACCTAAAAAATAATTTAGCAACTTTCCCAACATACACCTCATCGCAGCAACTGAAAAATGAAAGTAATTGAAGCTAATTCATATACTGTTACAAAGTGTTTGTGACAAAGACGCATGAATATGACAATGAAACATCAGACTAAAACACTTATTTTCAATTACAAGTACTTCCCTCAAAATCAATTAGTCTTAATATTATTTGCACAATGTACACTTCCCTAAGTCACTTGATTACGAGTGGGAGCCTCTTGATTTGCTAAAAACTTAAATGCATGGATTACAAAATATAAATAATTCATCAAAAGACTTCTCCGTTAACTCATATATCATGTATATGGAACAATGATCATAGACAAATTTAATAATTCATTTAACATGCTATCTTGCGTTTCGTATAATTATCATCATACTTCAACTAGTAATATGTAACATTATTAGATAACTCGGAACCCAGTGTGGACCAATGGCTGATAGAATAAATTAAATTATAGCTTGGAAATAGTTTGAACTAAAATCCAGTTTAACTCGGTCATGTGTACTGTATATGTTTATTGAAGCAGGAAATACAATTTGTATGTTTCCGCATGATTAGTTCTTATATGAAATGACTTCCTTGTGTTGATTATTTGTCCTCTAATGACCTTTATGTCTTACCTACGCAGTAATCAATACAAGTTATAAGATACAGTCACAGATAATAAACACGATTAATCAATAAGCCTAAGACGTTATAACATATTGATTTCATGGGAAAATGAACAACTCTGGGAGGGCAAACTGGTGTAAATCTTACACAGGGAAATTATACAGTACGATTCAATTAACTGAAATCAAGTGAGGACAATCTAATTTTATAAGAGAAGATGATGCGAACTTAAAATAAGACATGAGTTTTAGCGCATATATATTTAAAGGAGAATGAGGCTGTTTCTCAAAGTTTTAACTAATTTGGTATTCCAGACAAAGATAGAAAAGTACAATGGAACTATGTGAAATAAATGTTGAAGTACATTGCAAAAAGAAATCAAAGCACTGTAAGCGCTGTAGGCAGTTAACCAAAAACCAAGGCAAACATAATTATGTGGCGATGTTGCTTCAATTTTGTTTAAAGATTTAAAAGAATCACATAATTATTCATTCCCATGGTCGCCTGGCATTGGGCAAAGTCTAGTACACATTTGTTAGGTCTAGCAAAGTGATATGCATATGTGACGCCTATGTGATTGACCTTGTATGTCATTCAATCTTTTTGAAATGACAAACAGGAATGAATATGGTTTAGGAGTTGGTATTTCAATCTTTTACAAGTTCTCAAAACACACACAAGAGGGGGTGGGTGACCCTAAAGACTACCCTATATTTCATTTGATTTTTTATATAGTCCCATACATGAATATATATGATTTAAGGGTGGGGATCTCGACCGTTATCAACTTTTCAAACAGGAGGGGGTGGGGTGACCCCGTGACTTACCATATATTTCATTTGATTTGTTTTATTGTCCAATACATGAATATATATGGTTGAGAGGTAGGGATCTCATCTGTTTCCAAGTTATCAAACTAGAGGGGGTAGGGTGACCCTAAGGATTCTCCCTATATTTCATTTAATTAGTTCTTTTGTCCAATACATGAATATAAATGGTTTAATTTAAAGGTGGGGATCTTGACTGTTTCCAAGTTCTCAAACAGACAGGAGGGGTGGTGTGACCGCAGGGACTCCCCTATATTTCATTTAATTTACAGGTGGGAATCACAACTGTTTCCAAGTTCCCAAACAGAAAGGGTGGAGTGACCGCAAGGACTCCTCCTATATTTCATTTAATTTGTTATACAGTCCCATACATGAATGCATATGGTTGAGAGGTGGGGATCTCATCCGTTTCAAAGTTATGGGACTGTATAACAGCGATGTTGTGACCTCTCAACCATATACATTCATGTATAGAACTATATAACTAATCAAATGAAATACAGGGGAGTCCCTGGGGTCACCCCACCCCTCCTGTTTGGGAACTTTGAAACAGTCGAGATCCCCACCACTAAACCATATATGTTCATGTATTGGACAATATAATAAATCAAATGAAACACAGGAGAGTCCGTGGGGATCACTCCACCCCTCCTGTTTGAGAGCTTGGAAACGGTCGAGATCCCCACCCCTAAACCATATATATTCATGTATGGGACAATATAACAAATCATATGAAATATAGGTTGAGTTCGTGGGCCACTCTACCCCTTCCTGTTTGATAATTTGAAAAAAGTCGAGATCCCTAAACTTAAACCATATATATTCATGTATGGGACAATATAACAAATCAAATGAATTATAGGGGGAGTTCCTAGGGTCACTGTACACCCTCCTGTTTGAGAACTTGGATACAGTCGAGATCCTCACCCCTTAACCATATAATGTTGTGGGTGCAGTCAACAGTTTTTTTCTATGACGTCATATTTTGAGGGACCATGTATAATAAACCCTTAGTGGTGGACTGATTAATAAAGATACTTGTATAAAACTAGATATCACCGGAATCAGAATGTTCTCTAATTTATAATGGAATAAAAAAGTGTACTTTTAATAGTATAAAAAAGTGTTATCCAGAGAAACTGGGAAAAACATTGCCTAATTTAAGCTTAAAAAACCTGAAATCAGGTCATGTGCACACCCCTGAAGACATGATACCTGCATATTTTTCATAATCAAAATTGTATGAATTTCATGGTCTTTCAAAAAATTCATGCTTCAGGGTACGTTCGCCTGCTCCGAAAAGAGCGAAAGTGGCTGCAAATAAGTTTTCAATTTTGACTGCCAAAAAAAACAAACTGTTCCCCTCAAAACATGTATATTTAATCTATTTGTTTAAATTATTTTACTCATTCAACCTGCTTAAATTGAAGTTCATTAACATATCTTTACAACCAAATACAAAAAAACATGATACTTTTTCACCAATTATGTATATATAAGGGATTTCCCTCCATGTCTATTTTTAGTTGGGGAATAACCCCTAGTTTTTTTATACGAAACTGTTTATAGCACCCTGTTGTTTTTTCAGATACGATTTTACTCGAATTTACACATCATTTGTCGGCGATTTTCTGTATAAAGCTAGCGGTTGAACAAAATGAACATCGCTGTCATGAATATTAATGATGAAAATAAGCTTTGAGATCGTTTATTAGGAGACTTTGGTAAAAAGGTTTGCAAAGTTATTTTTTTATTTTCTTTCAAGTCGGGCATGTCGGGCGTAGCTAGTAACCGAGTCGAAAGTCCGCAGACCTCGGACCACCGCTAATTTGAACCCCTGCCTCCAAATTGAAGAAATACAAAAATTGTGTCTTCTAATTTAAAATTGCCGCCAACAGCATGAACAGTGCAACTTATTTTAATAGACTACTGACTACGTATTGACGACAAACAATATTCCTACGACTTTTGCCATTTGGGAAATCTAAACTACTTGTCTTTAGAGATTTTCGGCGATTAAATATTTCATACATTTGTTCTCTGACATCTTCGCCGAAAGCTCAGGGGAAAATTAACTACATGAGGAATCCTTATGTGCAACTTCAAAAGTTTTGGGTGATTCGACGATCATTTAAGGTTTTTCTGGTCATATTTTTTGTAATCAAGAATTAAAAGTATGGAAAAACTGTCAAATCAGTTATATAAAATATATATTATCCAGCTAAATAATAACAATGGGACGTATTTCAGCATTTATTGGGTAGAACACAAATCTAGGGTGCTCGCATAAGGCAGATTAACTGCCTAAAAAACAAACAACAAGACAAATTCAAAATGGAAAATTCTTTTATATCAAATAGAAAAGTTAAAACACATCAAACGACTGGAAAACATCTGTCATAATCCTAACTTGATACAGGCATTTTCTTATGTAAAACATGGGAAGTTAACAAAATTATTTAAAAATCCAAAATGCAACAAATCAAATTCGTTGTATTTATCTAACACGAAACAAAAATAAGAGTAAGAATCCCCGATGGAAAAAAGTATTCATCAAATACATGTTAAAATCTATCATAAGAACAATAAACAATAAAGGGAAACGAAGGCCATCATGATTTGACAAAAGTTTTTATGTTATATATATATATGTTTAAATTTCCCTTAAAATCGAAGACTCAAACAATTGAAACGAAAAGAAAACAAACGTCATATTCCCGACTCGAAGTCTTCAGTGTTTCTGTTGTTCAATTGTTTCCTCTTATAGTAGATTAGTATTTCTAGGTTTAAGTGTGTAACCCGTATTTGATCTCAATCGATTGATGACTTTAGAACAGCGGTTTGCTGCTGTTATCTTTATTGGTACAGACATTAACTTTCGTAGAAAATGTTTGATTAGACCTGGGTTTGTTTTAGCTAGTTAAACTTCTCACTTGTATGACAATCGCTTGAAATTCCATTGTATTGACAACAATTTGTGAACAGCAAACAGAAAAAAACAGATAATAATGTCAAAAAAGGGGCGCAACAGTCAACGTCATAACCTTAATCAACATAAATAAACCATTAGTTCTGCAAAGAAAAACAAAATACAGAATTGTTCAAGACATCTCCTTTGCTGAGAAATGACAGGCCGGCAAAACAAATTGTACATATGTTTGACCTTTTTCTAGCGTACATGTATACATTTACACATATAATTGTATATATGTCAATACAGAAACTCATTGAATCCCCATTTAATCTCATGTGCCAACGTCAGAATCGTGCAAGTAAACTTATCAAAACAATGGATATTAAAGAACTTATACTACAAAAAGCTTTTATCACGGTAATCTGATTTGAGGTTTTATAGTTAGTAGACTGTAAATAAACGGAAACAAAATCAATGGATAATAAACGTGAGTGAGTATTACTTCATGTCTGCGTTATAAACAGCAGCTTTATGATTGTCGCAGTGCATTAAGGGAACGATTAAAAACTACATTACACATTACTATTAACTTACTTCTTTTTTTATAATGTTTATAGTATATATATATATATTATTATAAATAGTGTGTATTATTCATATACATATTACAATAAACAAGATGAGTGCACACGCTGACGTGTCTCGTATTATTTACTGATAAAGATTGCATTTATGTTGAAAGTCTTTAAAATAAAGATGCTACGATAAGTATCACATAAACTTTACATTATCAATAATTTTTTCCAATTAGGTCAAGGTCAGCTGAACCCTGCAAAATGGACATGTTCGGTCATTTTAACGTGGTTAATTGATGTTTATAATATCACATTTCAACAATATTCAACGTGACATGACAATTAGGTCATGTTCAGAAAAACCATGCCAGACGGACATGAACTTGAACTAAAGATAATCATTCCATCTACAAAATACTATTGACTTTTAAATTATATATATATAGTATATGAGAAACGGACTGAACCATGGAAACCAACATTGAAGAAAAAAATGATGGAAATGAGGCCTCTGCCAGAAAAACATATACATGTGATGCCCATTCCATACCCTATATAAAGTCGACCTATTGGTTATATTGGCTGAGAAACTTCCTGGACCAATACAATATTTCCATGATTATCTGATTACAAGTTTCAGTAGATGTATGTTTATGGCAAGCATTCTACAAACAAGGAAGTGTTAAATCAATCGATAACTTCATAGAAACGGTATTTCTATATATCTGCTACTAGGTTACTTCCTAGAAAAATATTGTTTGTATGATTTGGACTTATAAAACGTTATAACATAAGTTGCATGTTATGATTTAAAACGGAATTAAGAAGTCAATGGCAATCATATTCTTTTTTATATATATCACATAGCCTCATTTTTATAACTTCCGGTCGTGAAACTTAAATATAGAATTACACAAGACTTTAAGGACGAATGATGACTTTTTATCCAAAAAAGTTAAATAACAAAAATAACGAATTTCAAGGAAAATTAGAAACAGAAAGTCCCTTATCAAATGTCCAATTCAAAAGATCAAACACATCAAACGAAGAAATTACAACTGTCATAGTGATGACTTGGTACAGAAATTTCTTGTGTAGAAGAGAGACAAAAATTTACAAAAACTCAATGAAAACAAAAATAATAGCTACGAAAAAGATAATTTGAAGCAACAACAATAAGACAACAATACAACAACATATTTAACCAAACGACACCATATAGTCTTGATGAAAGACAAAGAGAAACAACATGGGAACAAACGGAAGAAGAAGAAAAACCTTTATGACGAAAAAAATGCACATACGACTTCATAGTCAAGTCTTTTCCTCCGATATCAAAGAGAACGGACTTGTTTTTTAAATACAGAAAGAAATAAAACTAAAAAAAAAAACAATCATTCTTGAACAAAGAAAGTCAAGATGGAACAAAGAAGGTTCATATATGAAACGAATGAGGCCAAGTTGTAACAAAGCAGATAATTGTGGACAGAAATAGTCAATGTGGAACAAAAAATATCAATGCGAACCCAGAAAGTTAATGTGTAATATGGAAAATTCCTAGGAAAAAATTGACCTTCAACATGTAACTTGGATTCTGATATCTTTGGAATATTGTTCAAAGGACAATCCAGGGACATAATTGTTCTTTAGCATGTAACTTTGATGCTGAATTCTTGTAGAATAACCTGGATCGAAGAGTAAACAAATATTGACAAAAACAAACACTTAGAAATTCCGCTGAGGAAAAGCGACAATACAATTAACCAAAGACAAAAAACAAATACAACCGTAGACCTATGTTCCAACAATAAGAAAAGCATTTCATCTTATCTACCCTAACACACGATATTCATTTCCTGAAAATCGTTCATCCAGAAATCAGGAAAACATATCATGCATGATGACTATTTGACCAGCAATCATAAAAATAAAACACTCATGGTAGCTATTCAACCAGAAATTTGTGAACATATAACATACATGATAACTTTTTAACCTGCAATCCTGAAAACACAACATTCATACAAATCAAACAAGAAAATATTTTAAATTTCGATAAAAACAGAACATAAAACTGGAATCCTGGTTAAAAAATGCCAAACCAAAAATAAATATAAACAAAAAATAGTGTATATAAATAATCCTTACCTCATGTCCCATTCTAGCAGCACGGTGTAGTATTGTTTCCCCGGTATCCTTACAGACACTTAGTTTCTTCACTTCCGGAAGAGATGGTATAAATGGCACTGGGGCAGGAAGATCAACAGGATCGGTTGCATCAAAATCATACTGGGAATAGTATGCTGAATGAATCTAAAATAATATTGTTTGTCAACTTAAAATTACGTATTTTGTTAAAAAAAATCTATTGTTTGTATAGAGCTGACACTTAGAATTATCAGGGGAATCTATCGTTTGTCTAGAGAAACTTTGAATGGTCAGTTAAGTCAATCGTTTGTTTGGAGATGACACCTGGAACAATGAAGAAGGTCTATTGTTTGTTTGGAGAAACTTTGGAATGGTTAGTTAAATCTATCGTTAGTTTTGAGAAACTTGAAATGGTTAGTTAAATCTATCGTTTGTTTAGAGAAACTTGAATGATGAAGAAGGTTTATTGTTTGTTTGGGGAAAGTTGAAATGGTCAGGTAAATATATGCTTTGCAGGGCAATGGCACTTGGAATGATCATGATGTTGAGAAAGGACTATTGATTGTTTGGAAAACTTTCAATGGTCAGGTAAATCAACTGTTTGATAACAGGTATATGTAATGGTGAGGTACATCTGTTGGATGTTTGGAGATGGTACTTTTAATGGTCAGGTAAATCTATGATTTACTAGTATTTGAAGATGAAAGCTGGAATGGTCAAATAAATAGATAAAATATGACACAATGTTATTGATCAGAACATTGAAGGTTTTATACAAGTACTATATCTGCTTGAATCTTTACACCATGCGCTCAAAACCAAATAAATATTCTACAATTTATAGAACACTAAATTCCTTATTTTTGCATCATTGATGTGTTATTTGCACACTTGGGAGACAAAAGAGTATTAAACCCTTAATAACTGAAGGTGTCGAGAAGCAATATCAGTTTAAAAAGTAATATTTCCTTTTTATTATTGATATAAGGGCAATATGCCAAACAAAATAGTCTAAAAAAGTACGCAATAAGGTTTTAAAAAAAACTTACATCCATACACGGCATTTGGGAACCACTAAACCCTTGAGAACATCCAGCATCATCGAAGATCTTTGTTTGCATTCTCAATCTTGATGGTGCAGATACTGTCTTCTTTAAACCATATCTCATTGTCCCTCTTTTTCTCATCCTGCGTCGGAACCGTCTTTGTTCTTGTGGTTTAAACAATATTTTCATGCTAACACCTTTACTTTTGCCATTTCGTAGCGTTGTGCTGGTATTTTTTACCTCCCATGTTCCACTATTATCAGTCTCCACCGTAGAAGGTGTCGCGTCCTCAAGATTCTGTTCAGGAAGTTTTGTTTCGGCTTTCTCTTTTGTAGGTGGTACAACTTTCCTGGCTTTTGCTTTCATACTTATTCTTTTATTAAATCTGTGTACACGTTGTCGATGACGAAATGCCTTGCGTTTCTCTTCCCTTCGCAGTTCTTTTTCATAGGCTGCATTTCTGTGATACCCTCGTCTTACAGCTGTCAACATAAAAAAATATTCTAAATGTTGAACGATGGACACTGTATACAGAATAGTGTTCTTTATGTTTTGTAGTTTTTTGATATTTTTCGTTGTGTTTCTCTTGTAGTTTTGTTTTATAGATTTTATACAACAGGACACAGAAACAAACTTTTTTTATAGAAAATTATTCTGACTTTATCACCTCAATACAATATAAAAACATTTTTTAATCGCAAAGAAACCCAAACAAATCCCTACTCTTAATTCAATAAAAAGGTTATCCGATATTTTCTATTTTCTATGTTTATATTTATTAAAATCCTACAGTGTACACTACAAAACGAGTTCTTCGACCGGACATTTTTAGGAGCAAGCAAGCATTTTATTTATGTTGTATTTGTATATCACTACCTGATTTTCGTCTTGTTCGTGATTCTAAAACTTGTGGCTTGAAGTCAATGAATCCTCTATTATGTTTTGAGATCTGCAATCTTCTACGAATTCGCCTCCTATGCATGGACCCTAATATGAACAAGTAGTACATGCAGTCACAAATAATCCAATATGAATAAATAATGCATGCAGTAAAATATAACCTAACTTGAATAAATTTGCTTTTCATTTAGAATTTTCTGAAAATATTGACAATAAAAAATATTTCACTTTTTTAATCAAATACATGAAATAGTTTTGTTCTGATTTATACATGACTTTAAGTTTTGTTTTCAATTTCATAATATGGATGAACTTTGTTCCTGTTAGTTTAATCAGTAGGAACATACAAATTGAATAGAACAAATTTATATTAAAAATGCCAGTAACAGACAGATAGTCTTTTATGTTTCTTACCTGACAAAGATCCAGGGACATTTCTCACTCTAGCCTTTCTACTGATTTCATCAGCCTATTAAAAATACATTTATTCAGACTTTTTTTTTGTTTTTGTGATGCATTTTTAAAAATTACGTAAAATTTCGAGAATAGAAAATAAACTTAATTAAAAAATCACCACAAAAATGTGTCTCTTATGAAAACACCCGCAAGTCAAAAACTAAGAAGTGGGCAGTGAATTTGAAGTATAAGTAGTTGTTTAATAAGTTTAACCAATAATGCACACTACACATTGTCAATCAACTAGACTAAGAATAACCTCACTTCTAACGAGTGAAAGTGTGAGATAAAGTGCCGGATCAAGGGCCTTAGCTCATTTACCTTGCCATATTTTCGTATTTTTCAGAAGGCTCTTCCGGCCCCACTCGTGAAAATCTTGTATTTGCTATTTGATAACATAATAATCGTCGCTCGGGTAAACATGGTATATGTGTTTCAACACAAGTTGTTAACATTAATAGTAAGACTTTTTAAAACTTTGTTCATTTTAGTTGTGTTACTTAACAACTTAAATATCATCAAGAATATACGTAAACCATTCATTTCTTATCAAAGTAAAATACATACCTTCCTTTTAGTGTTTGATATAAATCTTAACTTTCTTGGGGTCTGTTTAATGTCTTGTTTTGGCTTAGGCCTCTGCAATAAGAGTAATGACATTTCTAGGTAAACTAGACATAACAGAAATACTTCACTTTAATACCATGCACACGAAGAAAAGATTCACAAACTAGTCAGTTTTTATAACACGCGAAAAAAACCCAAACATGCTGTAAAAATGCAAAAGCCTACAGCATGTACAGTTTTGCTATTTTCATATTTTTTGGTGGACGAATATAACACCTATCTTAAACTTTTTAAAGAAAATCATTTAGATAACGATAATTATTTAAAACAAAATGACCAATAATGGAAAATATATTCAAAAGGTCTAGGTCTATGACTGAAATTCAAGTACAGCATCTGTTTTTGTTTTTCTGTTATAATTTTCTTCTTTTTGTTGTTCAGTACGACATGTACAATGACTGTTCTAACTTATAAAAACATGTTTTACTAGTGTTTGATCAAACATTAATTACATCTAATAAAATGTCTAGTTTAAAATAAAGCTGATAGTTCAGTGCATTAAACAGGATAGAATCCTTTTATATATACGTGCTTATTGTTTATGTATACCTTGGTAACGGATTTGCTCTCACTATGGTCGTTTGTTTCCCCAATTGGCATTTCAATAGTACTTTGCTTTCTAACATTTTTGTGGTCTGGCGTTTTCATTAAACATTTACTCTGAACAAGTTCTTTCATTTGACAATTGCTGTTGTCTCGCGGTTTCATTGGACAATTGCCTTCTATTGAACACTCATTTGTCTTCTCTTTTCGTTTTGCCTTGTTAGTTTGAAGGGCTGAAGTTGGCTTGGTTCCCTTATATTTTGGATTTCCTCTTCTAAACATAATATCTTCCTTGGACTTTATATGAGACGATTCTTTAATACTTAATTCTGAAATGTCATTTTGATTCGTAACAACTGTTTCCACACGGAATACCTGTATAGGTTGCGGTGTTGGAATTGACACAAACTGTTTAATGTCCTGACTTGGTGTGCCTTTCTCTGACATAGGAATGATTTTATCTTTTGGAGAATTACATCTACCGTGCACCATTGGTGCAACATTTGCAACAGGGATTCTTTTGTATGGTTGTTTTGGTCTTTGAGGAAAACTTGAGTGTGGCTGTATTGAATAATCTTGTTTTTCATTGTGATTAGATAGTTTCTCAGAAGAATGTTTCAGTTGCATTTTCCTGTTCGGAGATACTTTATTTTGCTTTCGACGATTTCCTTGAGAAGCAGCTATATCAAGCGTTGGAGGTTCTCCCATCAACGGCGACACTTTCGGTGCTGGTAACTTTTGTTGAGGACTTAGTGTCGGCATTTTAGGAGATTCAGGAGAAATAAAAGTAGTGCTTCTTGTCGGCTCCGGAGGATGTTTTGATGATTGTTCAGGTGGATGCAAGGACATGATAGATGTTTTTTCGGATGGATGTATAGATGACTGTTCAGATAAGTGTATAGGAGGTGGTGGTGGCTTTCGTTCTTCGAGAATGTGTTTCATTGATTCATCGTTTCTAAAAGCATTCATGATTATATCTTTCTTGGAAAACGGTTTCGGTCTATTTTCTGATTTGATCTCAGCAGTCTTTGGAATTGCTATTTCTAAAGGACTAGTAAATTCTGTTTCTGGAGAAATAGTTTTCGCACAACCATCAGTGCTTTTTGTTTCATTTTTACAAAACGTGAGATCATTATTAGGCAATTTACTTTTTGGAATTTCATTCTTCACTTCGAACGTGCTTTTTTCTGCACATGCTACAGTACCAAAACCATTCTTTAACTGATCTGGATTCCATAATCGTGGTCTGTTTTTATTGATTGTTTTGCATTGAATGTCGTTTACTGCTGAGCCACTTGTTCCCATAATTATCGAACGACTTTGATTAGAACGCTGCATAACTGACGTTGTCTCAAGAATCTCAATCCCTGGAGAAGAAGTCAGTTTAGACTGCGGTTGAATGGACGGTGATTTTATATTTGAGATCATATTGGGAGAACTTGAAACATATCCACTTTGCGAATTTGAAACGTACCCACATCTTGGTGAAGATGAAGGGGTATAACTTGTACTAGATACACGACTGCTTTTCATTTCAGCATTTCTGCGAATCTGTAGAGTATCACGTGACATACCAGGACTATTGGCTGATGGATCACGTGATAATGGATTCATATAGTCCGAAGGCGACTGTAAAACGTTCGTGCTATCTGGACTGCAACATTCCTGGGGATGCTTAAAATGCAACCCACTTGACAATACACTCGGTCGACTTTGATCACCCTGAAACGAAGGCGACCTTGAGGATATAGAACTACCACTAGGAGAATATGTCGCAACAGCTGCATTATTATGACGGACAAAACCATATGGATCATGTTGAGAGCGATTACCTAAATATTTCGATGAATGTAATGATGAAGTTGAATTGGAATTTGACACGTTCTTTTGAACCTGAGACATCAATTGATAATTGTTTGTTTCGCTATTTTTACTTGCTGTTGAAATACCACGATTTTGAGATAAAACTTCTTGCCTCTGTGCATAAAACTGCGAATGCTCCCTATACATATTGTGTTGACTTTCTCTTTGATTATTTCCAGAGTAATTTGAAAATTTTTGAGCATCATGGATTTGTGAATTACTGGCCCTACGAACAGAGCTACCATAATGATGAGAAGACACTTTAGATATTTCATCAGGATATATTTGATTACTAGACGACACATATTGACGACTGAATGTTTGACCCGGACACCGCTGACGGACTTCAGTTTGATCGGGAATAAAGATTTTGTGTTGAACTGTTTGTACATTTTGCAAATTTTTAGCAGAACTAAGACTATGTTTTACATGCATTGAATCTATATTTTGCATATGCTGTCGTGACGTAGTATGATAGTCTCGTTTATGGCGCACACTTTCAGGATGCATGAGATCTACTGTATGAGTATACTGTTGGCATGCTTGATTTGGCATGCCCACGTTGTCAGCAATCGCTTGCTGAACTAACAATTGTCGGTCACGTGATCGGTCGTGTGATCTATCATGCGATCTACCGTGTGGTCTACTTTGAGAAGGTAAGCACATTTTTTTGCCAATTTGTCCATATTGATTACAAGGAAGTGTTGAATCTGCACATCGCTTACGTGTTTTTAACGACAAATCTAAAGGACTTTCCACCTGTCTTGTGTGTGAAACTGTTGTTTTATTAAATGTTGATAAATCCAGAGGATATCCGTTAGCAACAGCATTCTCCAGACTTTCATCACTCATGTCGTCGGTGTCGAGTGGTGGCAGAGGATTTGAAAGAGGGGGTGCAACTTTTGGTTGCCATACCTTCCCTCGAGCTACGCCAGGTGGATTCTGTGCTATCCATTGTTCTTGAATATTTGTAACAGTCGGTGTCCACTTTTGTCCATTCCAATCACACGATAACCCTGGTTGTATGTTATTGTTCATCTGAAACAAAACATGAGAAATAAGCATTGTGTTGTATATGTTGTATATGTCATGTATGTTGTATATGTTCAAATTCGAGTCATAATAAAACAAGATGTCGGACAAAGGGACATTAAAAGAACTAATAATAGACATCTTTCACTTAAGTACCACAAGTTTTCTTTTAACTTTGGACAATACAAACGCTCGGATCGTACAGTCATTCCAACTCTTAGCTGTATACGAATTTATCAGAAACGAAATTCCCCTGTATTAATTTTTACTCCCATTTTAACAAGAATGCACACGCTATTTAAAGATCCATGACATTAAGGTCAAGGTTATGTAAATCCTTTAAGACAGACTTGTAATCTTACAATTATTTCATACTCCAAATAAAGTTGAACTATTTCTTGTGGTAATTGAAATACAAATTTAAACACTAAATCTTGACATTGACTGTTAATTGTGAAAATAAAGGCAAGGTCAGACGATACCTGCCAGACAGATATACACCTTACAATCATTTCACACACCAAATATAGTTGACCTATTGATAATCTTATTTGATAAAAAATACAAAACCCAAAAACTTAACATTGACCCATGAACCATGAAATGAGGTCAATGTCAGATGATAGCTGCCAAACTGACATGTAAACCTTACAATCATTCCATATATTATATAAGATATGGTTGACATGTGGCTTTAGTATTGATAGTACTTGAAGAACAGACCAAATTATACAAACGTTACATTAATCAATCAACCATGAATATGAGGTCGAAGTCCGATGATACTTGCAGGCTGAAACGTACCATTTGCAAACATGCCATACACAACATATAATTGCCCTTCTGTTTATAGTAATTGAGAAACGAACCAAATCAAAGAACTTAAACCTTGATCACTGATGCATAAAATGAGGTCAAGGTCAAGTCTGGCAGACATTAAGACATTGCATTGGTTTTTATGTCACCCGATCGACAATGTCGGGTGACATATTGCTTTTCCTGTTTCTTTTTCCGTATTATTATTATTATTATTATTATTATTTTTCTTCCACCTAATTTTGTCCGCCCGCTTTCTCAGAGCTAAAGGAACCAATCTGAATGATGGTGCACTATAACAAGGAACCCTGAATTTCCTTTTGACTTTTTGACTTTGGAACTAAAAAATGGCTGCCATCACCATGGAAACAGAAAAATGGTGAAAAAATATAATTTTGGAGTAAGTTGAATTGTTTGAGAATGATTAAGCTTAAAATCTTTAGATTTTGATACAATGTAGGTGCCCACTATATACTGCTTTGGGATGATTTTGGCAATCATTGGAACTGGTATGTTGCCATGTATACTACACCAAAAATTTCCAAAATATGAAAATGCTCCAAATTTTATAAAACTTCACAGTAACGATGAACAACATTGGTTTATGTGGAATTTGGCGTTGGAATTTCGAAAATGTCTGCCGTTACCATGGAAACAATGCAAAACAGGTCAAAATGCTCCAAAAACTTCAGGGTTTGGTGAATAATTTTGGTATGCCTTAATTTAGAATCATCTAATTTTCATACAATATAGTTTTCAACTATATACAGGTTTTGAATGATTTTGACAATCATTGGAACTACAATGTTGCCATGGATACAGCAGCAAAAATTTCAAAAAAAATTCAAAATGCTTTAAACTTAATGAAACTTCACAATAATGTTGACTGTCATGTGTTGAAGCAGAATTTGAAGTTGGAATTTCCAAAATGGCTGCCGTTGCCATGGAAACATAAAAAATTTCAAAATTTTCAAAATGCTTCAAATGTTCTGAAAATTTGTAGAAAGATGAATTACCATGCATATATGTGCATTCACTGTTAAAAAATTTTGAAATGGCTGCCGCTTAGTGGCAATGGGGGGAAGGGTAACATCCGTTCTAGTTTTAATTATTTTTACTCACATCTTTTATGAATTGAGCGAGTGCATTGGAAGAACACGATATATTTAAAAGTTGGGTGCACAGAATTTCAGGAGATCATTCCCCATTTAATACACAGCATATGGAATTGTGTAATGAGCCATTTATATTTCGAAAACGAAACGTGTCACAATGTCATTTAATTCTATCTCCGAAAAAATCAATAGCATAATGTCTGAGTGGAATAGGACAAACATTTTCTAAAAATCCAATTGTTTTTAGATCTGTCCGTTTATGATATTCACGTGTATGGATCCTACATGGTGGAATGTAACAGTTACATTATAAACAAGTTCTCCTACAATGATATGATTAGACACGTATGCAATTAACTGCAAGTACTTTCATAAACATTTACGTAAAGGTAAATAAAACATGTATTAACGTGTAGTAATTTATCTCACGTGGCATACGTCGTCCTTCCAATGTTACATAATTATCATATCTGACGAATACTGGGTTTCATCTATATATGCTGAGTTGCATTTAAAAGATTGTTAAAAACTTTCCTATAACAACTATTTCCCCAAGTCCATCTATGACTACAACATGTACATGACATCATTGAAAAGACTTAGACCATCCTACGAAAAATCCCGAATTCATTACAAAAAACATTTAATACAGATTAAAAGATCCATCATATTTTTCATCTTCATTTATACATCTTTTCGATCTGTCTTTTATGTGACTGAGATTTTCGGACAAGAAAGGCGTTTGGTTTACGATTATCAGGGACCACAAACCGAAATATTTGAACGCCATTGGTGTATAAATACGTGGAAAAGTTCGAGTTCGAAGCTATATGACTTAATGGGACCTAGGTAAATAGCCACATCATTCTACTATCATTTTTTCTGGAAGTAGTTAGAAACTTTTAATAGTTTCTAAAATAATGTCTTAATTTATGAACGGATATTTTTAGATAATAATCATGTTACAAATCGTCTCAGTACCAAAGCACTGGCTACTGAGCTGATGATAATCTTGTTAACTTTAAAGCGACGGTTTAATAGACTCAAAACAGCAAAATGACACAAAACAACAACAACATGACACAAAATAACAACACAATGTACAACCAGATGCTCCACAGCAGGGCGCAGCTTTATACGACCGCAGAGGTTGAACCCTGAACAGTTGGGGCAAGTATGAACACAACATTCAAGCTGGATTCAGCTCTAAATTGAATTGTGATTAAACAGTTGACACAGCATAGGTTTCTGACACAGAATGAATGTGGTCTAATGAACTTAAAATTTTTGTTTTGCCTTTGCGCAATTCACTAAGCTGTTGAATATTAATCCTCTCAAAAAAATGTTTGAAGAAATTTTCTTTTGATTTATGAAATCTGAAATAAGAAAAATTACACCCCCCCCCCCCCCACCCCGCCATTTTTTTCTCACATCCCCCTTTCCCTTATTCCAAAACTGATCTCAATTCAAATTTCTAATGGAGTTTGCAACAATAACTACTCATTTAAATACATCATAAAATATTAAAATGTAAAAAAAAGTGCTTGTAATCACTGAATGGTAAAGATTGTTTTAATTAATTAGTTGGTAGTAAAAGTGAATATACATTGTATATTGTATAAAACAATAATTTTAGTTGATTCAATTACTATTCTGGACAAAGAAAGATAACTCCAATTTTCAAAGAATATTTCATAAAAACTGCAATTGAAAATGTCTTGCTATTGCACAATATTGTGCAATTAGATATTTCTTGCTATTGCGCAATTATACTGTGCAATTGAAGATTTCTTGCTATTGCGCAATACTGTGCAATTGAAAATTTCCTGCTATTGCACAATACTGTGCAATTGAAGATTTCTTGCTATTGTGCAATACTGTGCAATTGAAAATTTCTTGCTATTGCACAATACTTAAAATAATAATGTTGGACCCCGATTTGGACCAACTTGAAAACTGGACCCATAATCAAAAATCTAAGTACATGTTTAGATTTAGCATATCAAAGAACCCCAAGAATTCAAATTTTGTTAAAATCAAGCTAAGTTTTATATTGCAACCCTTTGGACCTCAAATGTAGACCAATTTGAAAACAGGATAAAAAATTAAGAATCTGAATACACGGTTAGATTTGGCATATCAAAGAACCCCAATAATTAATTTTTTGATGAAATCAAACAAAGTTTAATTTTGGACCCTTTTGGCCCCTAATTCGTTGGGACCAAAACTCCCAAAATATATACAAACCTTCCTTTTGTGGTCATAAACCTTGTGTTAAAATTTCATAAATTTCTATAAACTAATACTGAAGTTATTGTGCAAAAACCAAGAAAA
This sequence comes from Mytilus galloprovincialis, assembly GCF_965363235.1. Lineage (NCBI taxonomy): Eukaryota > Metazoa > Mollusca > Bivalvia > Mytilida > Mytilidae > Mytilus > Mytilus galloprovincialis. The sequence goes on from NC_134840.1 coordinate 9,595,941, forward strand.
AAGCTTATTTGGGACCTGTTTTTTGCCCCTAATTCCTAAACTGTTGGGACTAAAACTCCCAAAATCAATCCCAACCTTCCCTTTGTGGTCATAGACCTTATGTTAAAATTTCATAGATTTCTGTTTACTTATACTAATGTTATTGTGCGAAAACCAAGAAAAATGCTTATTTGGGCCCTTTTTGGCCCCTAATTCCTAAACTGTTGGGACCAAAACACCCAAAATCAATCCCAACCTTCCTTTTATGGTCATAAACCTTGTGTTTATATTTCAAAGATTTCTATTTCCTTTTACTAAAGTTATAGTGCGAAAACCAAATTTCTTCGGACGACGACGACGACGCCGCCAACGTGATACCAATATACGACCAAAAAATTTTCAATTTTTGCGGTCGTATAAAAACAAGCATAAAGCATAAAGCATAAAAGATTTATTTAAAGTCGGTTATACATATAACAATACAACATAAGCTCTGTAGAGCTTTTATCCGACATACATATAAGACAAGCACAATACATAAAACACATAAAACATGCAAAATAAATAATGTTATCAAGCACAACAATTAATTAGCACAATTAAAGCATATAAGCAAACATAAAATGCAGATAAACTAACATTCATGCAATAGCAATTATAAAGCACTAAAAGTAATCCAAGCATTAAGAACACAAATAAAAAAAAAAAATTATGCCAAATAATTTAAAAGCCAGAGTATACATGATCAATAAATAAACTGATCTACAGCTCATTGAGATCTGCAGGAGGAACACTGACACGAACTGCCCTCCCAATTACCAACCAAACCTTTGAACTGACCCAATGGCATTTCGTCCCTCATTTTATTTGGCAGTTCGTTCCAGAGTTTGGCTCCTGCATATCTAAATGAGTGTAGCCCATGGGTAGTTGTCCTTACCCTGGGAACATCTGCTATGTTGTTATTTCTAAAAGAGTAATTACATTTTTTAATTTCAATAAGTTCATGTAGATATAATGGACATTGTTTATTAATAATTTTATATACCTCTATTGCTATCATTCTAATTCTTCTAATTTCTAAGCTTGGTAATTTTGATTTAATTAATAGTTGTTCATAGGTACTACAATAGTCTTCATATATAAATCTAAGGGCACGCTCCTGTATTTTCTCTATTTTTCTGGTGTTACACTCACCACAGAAGTGCCATATTACAGGACAATAATTAAAATTTGACATTATAAATGAATAATATATAGTAAGTCTACCTAATTTTGTTAAATTTTTACCAATACGTTTAAGTACATGTAATTGTCTTGATGCCTTTTTACAAATATTTGAACAACGATAAAAATATTGAATAACACAATGCTTGTTTTTAACCCCGATATATTAGTTATGTTTATCGCAAGACAGGAGCCTGCAATAAAGTGTTTATTATTGGTTGCGGCCTGTTGCAACTGCTTGTCGTTTATTGTTTTTTGCTTATTTCTGACAAAAAGATGTAATTGTTGACAACTGTGTGATTTGGTCTCTGTTGGATAGTTGTCTCAATAATTGACAACCATACAATATCTAAAACTGAATTCAAATTGAAACAAACTGAAACAACTTATTAATCTGACAAGGAACGTAAACTCTTTTCTCTAATTCTTCGTCAATTTATCCCTTTCTGCACCCATTCTATAAAAAAAATTTAATCAACGTGTGGTTCGTTTCATCTCAGTTCTTCATTGGTTAAAATCCAATTATGACGTCGAACTTTCTTGCTTTTCTCTGAATTTCCTATTGTGGCGGCATGAAAAAATGCGACCATGCTTGGTGACGTCACATATAAAGAACATATCTTTTTGCAGATCAGTCGCAAAGAAGTTTGCATGCGTATTGTTTGAAAATCATAAGAGAAACAGATTCCACCACCAAATCTCGTGAAAAACGATATTTATCCGCTCTCGACAGTTAAATTTTAAACATTTAAAAATTAATTTTAAACATTTAAAAATTTAACTGTCTCGGGTGGATAAATATCGTATCACACTAGATGCAGTGGTTGAATCTATATATATATCGGTCGTCGTACTTATGTTATAATACAATGTCATACTAAGTAGTACAACAGGAAGCGCAATCTCCAAATCTCATTATATATCATTAAAAACAATTAACAAAAAAAATTACAATATTAACGTTTAAACTGTTATGTCGAGCTATTTATTTGAAATGTCATATAACAAGAAAACCAGGGAACAAATCGTGAAATTACATAGGCAAATGACGTCTTCGTGTGGGGCGTTTATTTGCCTACTCATATATATACCAGTATATTAAAATAATGAAAATCCAACGTACTTTGGACTTGTGATTTTTTTCTCCCATCAACGTATACGAAAAGAATATAATTTTTCATTATCCGTAAATAAATAAGTTATAAATAGACAAAGTCAATACATTCCTGTTATTATGCTGAGTAACAACCACGGTTACAACCCTGATATAAAAATGATTCAGTTGTAGGATATGTCTTTTTTGCGCCTCCATAAAAAAGAAACTACGGAATTGTTAACAATCGTCTCCGGAAAAGCGCCGCAAGATGATAAAAAAACTACGAATATTATCAATTGTCTACAGAAAAGGCGCCAATAGACGAAAAATTAACTACGGAATAATTAATAATTATCTTCAGAAAGGCGCAATAATAAAAAACAAACCAGATGGCGCAGCTTTATACGACCGCAGAGGTCGAGCCCTGAACAGTTGGGGCAAGTATGAACACAACATTTGATACAGCTCTGAATTTGGATTGTGATTAAATAGTTGACACAACATAGGTTTCTGACACAGAATGAATGTGGTCTAAGAACTTAAACTTAAAAACTTAAAAATTTTATTATGGTCCAATATCCAAAATCTAAATACATGGTTAGATTCAGCATATTATAGAACCCCAAGAATTCATTTTTTTATGAAATCAAATAATGTTCAATTTTAGACCCTTTAGACCTCAATGTGGACCAATTTGATAACCGGGCCCAAATATTAAAATTCTAAATACATGGTTAAATACAGCATATTGAAGAACCCCATATATTTAATTTTTGTTGAAATCAAACAAAGTTTAATTTTTGACCCTTTGGACCTAAATGTAGACAAATTTGAAAACGGGACAATACTGTGCAATGCAATAGCAAGAAATTTTCAATTGTACAGTATTGCGCAATAGCAAAAACTGCAACTGAAAATTTCTTGCTATTGCGCAATCACTGCAATTGAATATGTCTTGCTATTGCGCAAAACTGTGCAATTGAAAATTTCTTGCTATTGCGCAATATTGTGCAATTGAAGATTTCTTGCTACTGCACAATACTGTGCAATTGAATATTTCTTGCTATTGCGCAATACTGTGCAATTGAAAATTTCTTGCTATTGCGCAATACTTTTCAATTGAAAATTTCTTGCTATTGCACAATACTTAATATAAAAATTTTGGACCCAGATTTGGACCAACTTGAAAACTGAGCCCAAAATCAAAAATGTAAGTACATGTTTAGATTCAGCATATCAAAGAACCCCAAGAATTCATTTTTTGTTAAAATCAAGCTAAGTTTAATTTTGGGCCCTTTGGACCTTAATGTAGACCAATTTGAAACAGGACCAAAAATTAAGAATCTGAATACACGGTTAGATTTGGCATATCAAAGAACCCCAATAATTCATTTTTTGATGAAATCAAACAAAGTTTAATTTTGGACCCTTTTGGCCCTCATTCGTTGGGACCAAAACTCCCAAAATCAATCCAAACCTTCCTTTTGTGGTCATAAACCTTGTGTTAAATTTTCATAGATTTCTATTAATTTATACTAAAGTTATTGTGCAAAAAACAAGAAAAATGCATATTTTGGACCAATTTTTAGCCCCTAATTCCTAAACTGTTGGGAATAAAACTCCCAAAATTACTCCCAACCTTCCTGTTGTGGTCATAGACCTTATGTTAAAATTTCATAGATTTCTGTTTACTTTAAAGTTAGAGTGCGAAAACCAAGAAAATGCTTATTTTAGGCCTTTTTGACCCCTAATTCCTAAATTGTTGGGACCAAAACACCCAAAATCAATCCCAACCTTCCTTTTATGGTCATAAACCTTGTGTTTAAATTTCATAGATTTCTATATACTTTTACTAAAGTTAGAGTGCGAAAACCAAATGTCTTCGGACGCCGACGGACGACGATGACGACGACGACGCTGCCAACGTGATACCAATATACGACCAAAAAAAAAAATCAATTTTTGCGGTCGTATAAAAACCAACGACGGACATGACGGAATAGTTTACAGTCGTCTCCGGAAAAGTGTAAAAAGACGATTAAGAAAATCTACGGAAAAGTTAAAGTCATAAGAAACGAGTGACCGGTAAAAAATAATGTTCTTCCAATTCTTGAACCAATGAAACAAACATCATAAACTTAGTTTTCTGTGCACGAATTTATCATTTTTTTCGTGTAATTTTCGAATAATCGTCAATTTTTTTTTCAATCGGTCAGTGTTGTTGTTAAAATATGGCAGGTAATTAAAGTTCGTGTTTTGAAGCCGAAGTTTAACGATTGCCAACTGTTTGTCAACAATCGACAAAAAATCAACAAAAAAGCATGGAAATTGAGCATGTGTTTAACATGTAAATTCAGATAATAGTTTATTTTAAGGACATCCATGCGTATTGTGATCACCGGATTTTTACGAGATGGGTCACACTGAGGTCACTTTGCATACGGAAAATATGTCGGGGGAATTGCTTCCTGGAAGGAAGCAATTAAAATAAAGTAAACTTCTTCTAAATATGAATAAATTAAAGAATTTTCTTCAGAAAAAGTATATGTACATAAGTTTTATAATGAAAACTATCCATTCATTTAGTTATAAAAAAACATATGCATAATTTTTTTTTTTGATTTGAGGTTTCTTATGACTTTAAAAATACTTTCAGAAGAATACGATATACAGTGATCATAACGGAAATATGTTTAAAACTTTATACCGATTGAAACATTCCATCACGGCATCTGATTATCTTACAAGAAATCGTGAGAACAATAAAAAATAAAAGTATAAACCAATTGTTGAGGTCTTTCCACCACTAACAATATATTTTGATATGAAAACATTGAAATTCAGTTTGAATGTCAATTCCTATGACTTTATGATGTATAAATATGAATTTCAAGCAAAGGTCAAAATCTAGAACGTCCAATTTGCCTATGACCTTGACCTCAATTTCAAGGTCATAAACTAAGGACCTCAAGTCAAGAGACCCTGGGTCCATATTATGTAAGGATAATGAGTTATAACACACTATTCTAAATATTAAAGGGGAGAAAACTCCCATTTACAGTCAATGTACCCTCTCTATTAAAATTTAAGTGTTACGACATGTCGCTACTAACAATTTAGTAAAAATAATTTGTCGATATCTTTTACGGTTATTGAAAATAAGTAAAAATTAGCCAAAATCAAAATTTAGAAAATGACCTTGACCTTTGACCTTGACCTAATTTTCATTTTTTCGGACTAAGGACCCCAAATCTAAAGACCCTAGGTCTCTAATCACTTATGGTTTACCAGTTAGAAATGCATATTACTTATATCAAACATAAAAGGGGGAAAACTCTCATATGGAATCTATATACGGCTTCGGTCAAAATAAAACAGAACATCCTAAGGATATAACGAGCAATTTAATAAAATAAATTTGTCGGTTTCTTATACGGTTGCGAAGCCTTAGAGATCATAAGAAAAACAGTGTTCGGGGAGATAACTCTTATATGGGAAAGTATTTGGTTAAGCAGTGTCAGCTTCAAAAGCGTATTAACTGTTCGATATCACATTCCAAATATCTAAGCAACATCTTGTGAAACAAAAAAACAGCGAAGGAAAAAAATTAGGCGGAAGAAAAAAATAAATAAAAATAATCAGAAGAAAACCAATAGGTCTTTCCACGGAAAAGTGGAAAGACCTAATAAACAATGGTTCTCAAATTGCAGTAATAATACATTCTCATATAAATAACCCTATAATTCAAGCATTGGATAACTATTTTGTTTTCATTCTGTGAATGTTTTCATGATTTTCAAAAGAATAGAATGAATTGTTAATTTGTAGTTTCTTATACGTGCATAGGGATTGGAAAATTTTAATGGAACGCACAATTTGAATAAAGCCATTCGATCAAAATGTAAGTACGGTCAACCTACACTGTGCTGTAAGGAAATTACAATAAGACGATTAAAGTGTCAGTCAATTCATTAAAATAACTTTATAATTTAGATTAGAGAATAGGTATAAAAGTCGTATAAATTTAATGTATCATTGTATGAGCGTGATGAATGGTTGTACACCCATTGGATAGCGTACGTGATATATACTACAAACAAAAGAATGTATTATATAATATCAATTAGGTCGTTATACCAAAGAGGTAAAGTACGAACCACTAAAGCAGCAATTACACACTTACAAACAAAAATACACACTTACAACCCTAAGATACACACTTACCTTCAAAGCTCAGATAAAGTAATTTGAAACAAACATGTTGAGAATGAAATCGATTTGCCACACTAATGTTTAACTCGAGTAGATACAGTCTGTTGACGTCATTAAAGGGCAGTGCACTATACGCACACATAAACTTCCTTATATAAGAAATGATGCATTATTAAACGCCTTTCAATTACTGTGTACCAACAGAGCAATAAAAACAAAAAAGTATTCTATGAAAAACAGTTATCTATATGATTTAAGATCTGATAGTAAGTTAGGTGCTACATATATATAATTCAAAAATATGTGTACGTGTTAATCGATTGAAACAAAACAAAAAAATCTATAAGTATTGAAATTATAGTTTCAGTTTAACACTATCGTGACTGGCTCACATTCACGATTTGGTTTTTCTTAGCAGCCAATTTTCAAAATCGTGATGATCCTTGATTAATTGTTCGATAGCAGAGTCCGGCGGAGGACATTTGAGCGCATTGATAGGACATTTGAGCGCCAAAGTAGAACCATTTGAGCGCCAGAATTAACCCATTTGAGCGCCAGAATTTAAACCCATTTTAGCGAAAATTAAAATTGTCAAAGCCCATTTAAACGAAATATTTTTAACCCTTTTTAGTAAATAAATAATATATAATAAATTAAAAATGTTTAATAGACTTAAGACAGCACAATATAAAAGAATATAAAACATGTCCATTAAAATACAGCACTAATAGACTCAAGACAGCACAACATAAAACAATATAAAACTTTTCAATTAAAATACAGCACTAAAAGTCCAACAGGTTAATTTTAAATCAAATGTTAAAAGTCTGTTCTAGCCTAGAATTTATAACCTAGAGAACGTCTTTCAATACTTTGTCTATCCTATATCGGAATCCATCACAAATTGACCTTTTTTTCCTTTGTTCGTTTCAACAACTTGTATTTCCAATGAAAATATTAACAACTTAAACATTAAACTAATATAAATTACTGTTCATGGTATATATAATAAGGTGAGCATTTTCAACCAGGTAAATTTTCGCTAAAATGGGCCATCGAAAAAACCTAGGAAAAAACAGGTGAGCGGATTAAGCCGGTGCTTAAATGGGCTCTAATGTCGGCGCTCAAATGTCCCCTAGTAGTTTTATTTTTTTCGCTAAAATTTTAATTTTTAGAAAGAGTACAGAAGAATCAGAGCAGACAATCAGACAGTCACATGATCAACCGAAAATGAAAGACTGAGAAACTTTTTACTAACTTACCAAATTAAAAAAAAAAAAACACGCGGGAGTAAATTTTATATGGAGACCCAATGGTTGACGAGGGTAAAGCAATGTGGTAGTCATAGTACTTTGTCCGTACGACTGTAAAATTCATGGGGTGTGAGTGTTAATTTGACAGCGCGGGATTTATTAGTTAGAAGCCACGAGCGATCGGATCTAAAAGGAAGTAAATTCAACGGCCCAGTATGACATCATCAAAATGAGTGAGTCCACGCTTTTGTGCGTTAAACAGCCTTCAGACAACTATCTGTCAAGTCCGTAGGCGGCCTCTTGAAAAGAAAATACTTTTAACCAAATAAGATTACGTCAGCTTTACCATGTTTACCAAACAAAAAGTGACAAATGTGTAAGAGGTAACTCCCTATAAAGGAAACCTTGATAGGAAACACTAGCTTCGTAAAGTTATTCTGTTGGACTTGAGTTACATAAAAAGGAAAAATTCATCATCGCAATAGTTAATACATGCATTTTTTTAGAACGAACCTTAACAACAAAACAAATTAACAACAAAATGAAACCTCAGTGCCGTCAACAATATCAAAGATTAAGGTTATGTTTAATGTTCACACTCTTCATTTGCCCCGGCTATAGTCTACACAAAAGTGAAGGACAATTACAACATGAACACGTATACCAGTCACACGAGGTCTGACTTATTTATTCCAAGCAGCTCAAGTATTATGGATTTTATGTTCGCAAGTTATGTTATACTTAATTTTTCATAGCATTTATCGTCAAAAGAAGAAAACGATTGTGCATGCAAACATATGAAATAAAAAAAATGTATAGTTCAGTTCGAATTCAAAGTTATAAGTTTTTCGTGCTTAATTCATTCCACAGAGTTGCATTTTTCTTCTCCGTTTCATACAACTCGAAACTATTATTGGGTAGAACACGGCGACTACGTGGTGCTGTTACAAACTTCATTTGTATACCAGGAATCATTTTGAAATACCACGTGATCGACAGATTCATCTCCCATATAGTTAAATCGATATTTATTACCTTTACTTTAACAACGTACCTGATTGGAGCTATTTCAGAATTAACTGTTTTATTTATACCTCAATAAACGATCTAGGTTTATTGTTGAGTTGGTTACATTTTGTTACCAGTACAAATATGATATATAAGTCATATATATTACAGGCGTAATTACTAACTCCGTCAGACTCGCTCATCTACATAACGTTATATATTGTAGGTGTAGCGAAAATGGCGGAGTAGGTACGATATGTTGAGTGAAGATGGACTGATGATGTTGGCAGTTTAAAGCCCAGTGGCAAATTAAATACTATATATAATCAGGACGAGAACGTGTTATTGATAAATGAATATAATTCGTTCTTTGTATTAGACCATGTAGACCAACAGGATGAGCCGGATTATTAAAGTGCTAGCTCACACAAAAACTGTCCCAGTCTATGGAAGAAGCGAATCGGTTTAAACTTTTCTTATATCAACGACCGATATTGTCTTATATAAACGAGTTGCATTATGGGAAATTTCAGACGAATGTTAGCATTTGTACGAAGAAAGGCAGATTTCTCGGTAAAATGTAATGCCTCTTTTCTTAAAACAGGGTGACAATTAACACGACATACGTCTGCTGTATAATTTCCATGAATTATTTAATGTTATAACAAGCAAGGTGTATTTAAACGAGAAAATTGAATTGTTAAATAAATGAAACATAAATGCACGATTTATCATTTGTAGATGTACACATTCAATAAATATCATGTAGCAAATAAAATTCAGTGGAATGCAATTGAGATGAATTCAATTGTTTGCTAAGCCAAAATCACCTATAAATCAAAGATACTGCTATATTTTATTATATCAATGCGATGTTTGTCTTATATCATAGCGATGCGTTTTTAATATCAAAAATTTATGAATGAGATACTTTTCTAATATAACTGCTATAGTTTTCTAATATAAAATGAATACGATGACACGTCACAATGCATGTCAAGAAAACCGCAAACACAATTCACAAACTTAGTTCTTGACCGGCTTCATGTTTGAGGATCAATATCACTAACATTTCTTATCTGTAACAAAATTAACGCTTACATGAACTTATGATTTCGATAATGTTGCTTGACCCTATTGATAGTTGTAAGTGTTAACAACCTGTTCAGTCTATTGTTTTCAATCACATGGTTTATCCGACTAATTCTATTTGAAGTGATGATGCAATGGCGGAATTTAAATGCGGTTGTAAATAGTCTACCGACCTATTAGCTTCTAATATAGGTCCAGTGGCGGATCGGGGAGGGGGGGGGGGGGTTCGGGGGTTGGAAACCCCCTTTTTGGACGATCAATGCATTTAAATGGGGACATATGGTTAGAAACCCCCTTTTTGACGATCAATGCATTTAAATGGGGACATATGGTTGGAATCCCCCCTTTCATCCTGGGTTTGGAACCCCCTTTTGAAAACGGCAGGATCCGCCCTTGAGGTCACACTGCTATAGCCTATCCACATGGGTAATATCGAAATAGACAAAAAAAATATCATTACTAAAAAAAAAAGCCCATTCATTCAAACAATCCAATCCAATGCAGCTCCAAATAACAATAAATATCCAAATGGTAAAATAAATATTCCAAAAAAATTAAAATGCGACCTTCTGCTGTTGTCTTCTCTATGGTCGGGTTGTTGTCTCTTTGACAAATTCCCCATTTCCATTCTCAATTTTTAATGCTGATGTCCCGAACTTTGAAGATACCAACTGAGTAGCCTCAGACTATAAATTGAACAACTTCAGATAAAACGAAAATCAAAAATCTTGTCAAACAGAAAATGTTTTTATTATTAACATAGAAAAAAAGGAAAACAGTTCTTTTTGAATATCAAACACTTTTCCCGTTGGTAAATCGATATCTCTATGAACATAATCAGCTCGCCGCGTGGACGCTCTTTCACATCGCGTTGACCGTGAGGGCATTCCGAAGTATTGTTGCCACAGATATTTGACTTTCGTTTTTGACTAATAACCGATCGTATAAATACGCGAACATTTCTTACTGCAAAATAACAATCCGTATCACTTGTTATCAATTCATTTCTTCAATGAATACTAAAAAAATGTTTAGAAAACAAATAAATAAGATGTAAATGTCTGTTGACGTAAGAAATGTGTATATATCTTTTCTATATTTATAAATTTAAATCGTTCAGTGCTGTTTATTTGGTATTTTTATTGGCGTAATCGGTCTTGTACCATAATAACTGTCGTTACCGTTAAAGCTTTATAAGTGTGCTAGATTATATTAAATGACGTTTTTGAAGGACTGGAAAGCAGTTATTTATAAGGGGTAATTTTAAAGATTTATAGATATAAGAAGATTGTGCATGAGTTCGAATGAGACAACTTTCCATCAAAGTAATAATTTGTTTCAAGTAAACCATTATTGATCTAAGTAGGGCCTTAAACACGGAGCCTCGGCTCACAGCGAACACCACGCTATATAGGAACCAAAAAAAATACTAGTGTAAAACCATTCAAACAGGAAAACCAACGGTCTAATTTGTATAAAAATAAGAGATTCAAAAGTACAGGTCAGATTTTGTCGAATCAATCTGAACTATTGATTATTGAAGTATGATTCATCTTTGTCACAAGTTATAGTTTCATTGTAATGTTATCAATAAAGAAAGTCTTCCATGCGTGCGTTGCGAGCATACCAGATATATATATTATTTCGGTGCGTTCATTATAAAATTTGCTAAATGTTATATAAGTGAACAAGAATTTAGATACTTAGCTATTTGATTACGACATTGTTTATTTTTAAAAACCCCATCGGAACTGGCATTTTCAAATTTTGAAAATGGTGGATTGAACCTGGTTTTATAGCGCTAAACCTCTCACGTGTATGACAGTCTCATCAAATTCTGTCATATTTACAACGATGCGTGAACAAAACAGACATAAAAGGTAAAATTGTCAAAATATGGGTACAGCAGTCAAATATTAATACTAATAAGTACTAATATTGATATAACAAAAACACCGCTATGATATTTCAAAAGTATCGCATTGATATTAGAACTAATAGCATTTGTATATTTATGTTTATAAGAAAAACACAGCACTTCAAATTTTACACGGACATAAACGTTTGCTTCTAACCAACTTCTGAATGTACATTTTGACTCAATTGTTGTTTATATTTGAACAATAAGTTTTATAATGTTAGTATTTTCTTAATTTTTCGTTGCCGAAAACAACATTTTCCACATGGAATGTCTGCATATTTATAATTGATATTAGACAATATCGCTATATGTGATATAAGAACAGTTTTTATCGATTCGCTTCATCCATAGACTGTGTCCGCACGCAGAAAGATATGACACCTTATTTTGAATATGGGTGGACCATTATTTGCTGTTACTTCTAAATGCCGCGCGTTTCGAGCAAAGAAGCAGCAAATACCAATATTCAAGTTTTTGGTTTGATCAATCCGGGGGTCGATGCCTTAACCTCCCGCTCTCGAGGCAATCACGCTAATGAATATCGATATGAACATAAGTTCAGTGATTTCGTAAAGCAGCAAATCGGTGACATGCCCGTTCTTGCTGATGTAATTTAATACCATTCATTCCCCTTCCTGAATTCGCCACGGGTCCACTGTAAATCCCCCTGTACACAAAGCCTCTAGATCCTATCTTTATATTATATCAAAGCATGCATGTAAATGTTCGAACGAACAAGTTAGATTTCAAATGATGTGTTAAATTAGGATGATTGTGCTTAGAGGTGTGTTCTCCGTCACCTTTATCTCATTAAACAATATAGTGGCCAAGGTCGCTTTTAAAGGTAAATAGGTACATCTTTACTTCTACTTAGTACATACAGATAGGCAAACAGACGTGATATTATATACAGCCATGACAGCAACGTGTACCTAATTGACAGTAGACAAGACTGACCAAATTGTTAACAATAGCCTTTATATCTACTGGTACCGATATCAACATTCTAACATGCATCCTTTATATTGATAATTCAACCGAGGGTTGACTAAAATAACCCCGGTATACATAGATATGGTAATCCTTATAGACTATTCAATCTGACTGTAGAACCATTCTACAAACGATTATAACGGAACATCCGTTCGGCTGTAGTGGGATGTATACATATTCAGCTACGTCCGGTAAGATCGGAGACTGACCGTGCAAGGGCTGTATAGCCAGTCAAGGTCGTTAAAAAGTTCCATTTGTTGGTGAATATCTAGGACATAAACGTGTATGTCTCGTGTAGGGAGAATGACACGCTCTCTGGAACGATTGCATCAAAGTTCTGCTTGGTCTGTATCTTACATACCAGCGAGTCTAAAACTCTGAATCGGGGTCAATCACTTGCCAGAACCTAGATTTAATTAGTTGATTCTAGTATACGTTATGCAAATAACTATTTATCAGTCACATCTGATCATCTTGACGTATATTGGCCCAGGACGAGGAATGCGGAAAGTGGGCCAATGAGTATATTGAAACTGTGGCATCGTGAATGTAAATTTTTCATATGGGGTCTACGGCAATGAGACAGAACCCTAATTTCACGAAAGAAAAACACCATCAAAACCTATGGTCAGTAGTTCCCTCAACAATATAATATATTAAACTCTAAATCGCTCCAAGTTTAAAAAAATGTGCATAAATCAACATGTTTGTCTCGCATGATCAATAACAACGTATTTAAACAGAAAGCGATTTTGTCAATGTTTATACTGATAGACAGAAAGCGATTTTGTCAATGTTTGTACTGATAGACATGAAAAATAAAACGATTTTGTAAATGTAATTCATATTCACGGCAAGTTTAAAGTCAAATTGCAGTTTTAGCACCGTTCGGTTACTTCAGTCCATAAACATGTGGCCCGGAGAGTAATGTCATATTTGATAAAAAAACAAAACGTAATAAGTGAGATGCATAAAGCAGTAAATTAAGGAAGCGTGACACCATTTGTCTTCATTGAATACCTACACATTTAATTGGCGACTTCCTATCGGAAAACAATTAATCCCTTCATTGTATGTTGAATTAATGTAGACATAAATGTCTATTGTCAGACTGCAGGTTGAATTTCTGTAAATATTGACAATGCAATTTCCCTTAGGAACTCCTTTCACTATGAAGTTTTGAAAAAAAATCATATCTTAGAATGGAAAGTTCATGGAATGACTAAATGTCGGTTAAAAGCTCATGTCGGTTAAAAGCTCATTAGAGCTTATGTTTGTCTATGTTTGTATACCTTGCCGACTCTAAATAAAGCTTATTTATTTATTTATATGCACATGATGCACTACTATATTTTTTTCAAAGGTCAAAATATAGGGCTGTGCGGCATATTTTCAACGTTTATATGCCCCGAACTTCTTAGAGTTTAAACTAACACTAAATTTCTTAACTACCCCTACCTCAACTGTAGGGTTACCACAGATTTCAATATAAACAATATACATATTTATTAATTAACTACACTGTTATTGGACTTAATATGATGAAAACTGCCTATGCAATATAATGTGTAAACTAGGCCAATACAGAATAACTCGGCCAATACAGATTTTTTTCTGTATTGGCCGAGTTATTCTATATTGGCCGAGTTGACACAAGTGCAGGAATTCGGAACGTCTCTAGATTTTACATCGAAAGTCACGATAAACACAAACTGAAAGTAAACAGTTGTTTTGAAGACGCAGTTGTCATTTTTTTAATAGTGATCTTGAACATGCTGAAAATGTCAGTATGGCCATACATTTCAGGCGAAAGACGGTCACATTCATTTAAAAGGTATTTTGAAAGCAGACGATAGAACTATTTCAGGTTTGGGAAACGAGTAGATTATCGCAAAGTTCATTTCTTGACGACCTCATAATTTCACGATTGTACACATCGATTTTAAATTAGGTTCTGCATAACACATGCAATGGCAGTACCTTTCCAATTACTATTTATGTGTTGCGTCTAAATTTAAGTTGTAACACTTTATAGTGACTGAAAAGGGTAGAAAAATTCATCAGATGAGAAAATGCTGAAGACACCTGGAAACAGCACCAGATCATTATGTATTGCATCTAATACAAAGAAACAAACTGAGATTTGGATAGTTCCACTTCAAGGTAAAAATATTTATCTCTTGAAATGATATTAAGAAAATATTGTAACACTGTAGTTAATTAATAAAGATATTATTACGTGTATTTCTGTATTGGCCTTGTTATTGGTCCTCGGCCAGCTGTATTGGCCTTCGGCTTCGCCTCAGGCCAATACAGCAAGCCTCGGACCAATAACAAGGCCAATACAGAAATACTTACGTAATAATATCATATTACATACATGTGATTCTTCCGGCGGGAGTTAAAATCTCCCGCTTTTCAGACCCTCTTCCGTCCCTCCCGTTAAAATTTGAAATCTTCCGCTTTTTGAAAATGTCAATCTCGAAAAAATTTCAGTAGACATTTCTGTTTACAAAATAGATACGGACAGGGAAAAAGTCCGAGAAACTCTAAATTGATATGGGAAAAGTCTGAGAAAAACGGAAGTTTCCTGTAATGGAATTTGTGTCAAAAAGGTAAATAGGAAAATAGCTTCAAGTAATCAATGAAGGTGTTAAGGATTATAGACTGTATATACAACAATAAAAGATGATTGGCATTTACCTAGTAATCAACTAGCTAGTTAAATATACATGTCTGGAACAGTTGAATAAACATCGACTTTATAAATTGTGATGCTGTTGAAAACATGGAAGACTTAGTTTATACTGAACCTCAAAGACAATAAAATCAACTCAAATATGATATTTATGTCTTGTCTTCTATCTAGGCCAATGGAATAACTATATAAGTGTGTTTGTCTTATAATTTGACAAAATACAAACTGTATCATGTTATCACCAAATACATGTACCCCAGCATAATATTGAAGAAGACACAGTAATGAGTATCTAGCCAAATTTAAAAATGGTGCAAGTCCAGTGCCAAGGGTCAAGACAATGCTTACTACACTTCATGCAAAGCTGACTATGGGGCCCTAATTACTTGACCAAAAATATGGAGACAGCTTCCCACCAGAAAGCCCACAACTCTATCAATTAAACACCTTCTTTTACAAACATGTTCAGTAGTGGTACTAAAGTTGACGTTACAATGTGGCTAAAGCAGAGGTACTTTTTGCCAACTATGTATGATGGCTGATCACTTTATCTTTGAACTATATATGATGGCTGATCACTTTAACTTTGAACTATATATGATGAATAAATATTTGACCCCCCACCCCCTTATCTTCTATTTTACTAAGTAAAAATGGCTATGCAGGTGCTTGAAGGTATGAATCATTGGGTTTTTTTTAACAAAAAAGGAAGATATGCAGTTTAAACACACACGAAAAAAACATTGTGTACGTCGATAAAAAATCTCCAGTTATGAGGCCCAAACTCCAGCTGAAAATTTCCAAATCTCCAGTTGTGGCTTGACAACTCTGTCACATGTATGATATTACATTTACTGGTAAAATTCACAAGTTGTGTCTCTATGAGATGAAACATAGGATACAGTTTGTAAACAAAAATAATTATTTATGAATATTCTTTCTCCCCAAAAGAGGTGTGATGGGAGAAACAGGTGTATTTATAAAGTGCAACCTGTAAGTTTGAAAAAAACTTAATCAAATAAATTGACTTTCAGAGTAAAAGACCTTGAAGTAAAATATGACATTAACTGTGTTATTAGATAATGTGGTATATAGTCAAATATCAAAGTATTGATTCCAACTACACACAATTATCGCAGAACAATAAAAATCAAACTATTTATCGATTCGCATTTAGTATATCTTTGAATAGATACAAGCACTAATTGATATATACCACTGCTAGAACTTTATATCTCGAACATGTGTCTAAGCACTAGATATATCTCTAAGCACATGGTTTATCTAAGCACTTGGTATATCTAAACACTTGGTATATTTAAGCACTTGGTATATCTTAACACTTGGTATATCTAAGCACTTGGTATATCTAAACACTTGGTATATTTAAGCACTTGGTATATCTAAACACTTGGTATATTTAAGCACTTGGTATATCTAAACACTTGGTATATCTAAACACTTGGTATATTTAAGCACTGGATATATCTAAGCACTTGGTATATCTAAACACTTGGTATATCTAAGCACTTAGTTTATCTAAGCACTTGGTATATATAAACACTTGGTATATCTAAGCACTTGGTATATCTAAACACTTGGTATATCTAAACACTTGGTATATCTAAGCACTTGGTATATCTTAACACTTGGTATATCTAAACACTTGGTATATCTAAGTACTTGGTATATATAAACACTCAGCACTCAGTATATCTAAACACTTGGTGTACGATACAAAACAAGTTTATTAACATATAAATGTAGATTCGTAAAGTAGACTTCATCGGCGTACATTGCACGGTCTTTATCAAAGGCAATAGTCCATATTGAATCTTCTTAACCGCCTCGTGTCGAGGCACATTTTGATTCAAAATTAACTCATGATAGATACCAGGATTAAAATTTTGTATTTGCGCCAGACGCGCGTTTCGTCTCCCCATAACCATTAGACAACAAAATATCTGTCACTTGAAATTATTCCTTTTGTACACTTACGATTTTGGTTATTCCTTTGGTATTTTTCGCCTCTCTTTTACTAGTCTAGATAGTTCTATGAAGACTAAACAAATCACTCTTTCCTTTTTTTGTGAACATGATATATAGTTCAAACTTCTGCATGAGAACACTGTTGTCCTGTCAGTGTTTCACCATTTTTCCCTTAAGTGGGTAATTGTTATAACATTACATTTGAACGTGAAGATTTCTACTTCAGTGGGTAATTGTAGTAACATTACATTTGAATGTGAAGATTTCTACTTGAGCGGGTAATTGTAATAACATTACATTTGAACGTGAAGATTTCTACTTGCGTGGGTAATTGTAATAACATTACATTTGAACGTGAAAATTTCTACTTCAGTCTGAGACTACTATAACACATGTGTTATAGTAGTCTCAGCTTCAGTGGATAATTGCAATAACATAACATTTTTAAACGTAAAAAACTTTAAAAAAATGAACAAAAGTACGTTTATTTTCTCTTATACTGATGATAATACGCCACGACAGTTATAAACAAGTTCTGTATCGACTTATATAAATCTGATGTGCAATATTTTCACCCTTACCTTTTCACGATTTATATGTACGAGATATATAGGGCATTACCTTTGCTCGACGAAGTTAGTACACTGACCTAGACACGGACAATGACCTACTTTTCTCGTAAATTAATTTGCTATGCCTACGTCGATATTGATCTTGTGTCAGGGAGAAAGTTAATTTTCTTGTCAGTTAAATTTGTTTATTGTAGCTATATTGAATCCCGATAATACACGGATCTTGGCAAATTGACTGATAGTATACTGGCACCCTGACTAGTTGTATATTGGCACCCCTGCTGGTTGTATCATATGTTTGTATATTGTTTAGATTTACTTCCGCAAATTAGATTTGTTCGCATTTGACTAGGACAGGAAAATGGGACACTCGTGTTATCTAAATATCTGGTGACAAAACAATTCTCGACTTTAATCCATTTACCTAACTACGCACATTTTAGAGTACATGTACACTTATCATGTTTAATATCGCAATCTCTTACAAACGATGTTGCCTGGTGGTTTTGTAATGCTTATTCTCTAAACGAAATATTTGATTCTGACTTTCCCGGATTCATTATCAGCATAACAGTATTTTTTGTTATACAAACTGAATATTTCTGCATTTAAGATAATATGTATTACAAAATTATTCTCATAAATTATATACACGTGTCATTATTATATTTATGTGAATCATTAAATTCTGTACATGTGTACATATTTCTCTAATTACATATAAACGACAAACATTAAAACTTACTGTAAAATTGACGTTGATAAGTTGTTTATTATGCACTATACATTGTGATCAAAACACACGTGTCTACATTTAATCCTTGAACAAATACACAAAGAACGTACATATCCAGCCGACATTTTTGTTACGGTTGTAAACACAATCCCAAAGTTAACTGTTCCGCATGGCTTTACATTTCACGCTGAGCCGTGTTTCAATTTCGTAAATAACTGTTTTATATCACGATTATGACATATTGGGTGCAAGAATGTCGGTTAAAGACACAGATATCGATTAGTAAATACAACGAAGTATCCAGTTCTATTTATACTGACAGAAAAACGTCATTGGAAAGATTGGCTGAACGGGAGATCTCTTTAAATAATTGCTATTACGCAGTATATTACACGCGATTAAATTACACTTATATTTATGTATATGGACTATGAGATATTAAAAACGTAGATTATCACTGTACGAATTATGATGTAACAAATCATAAACGGTATTTAAACCTGATTGTAGTATATTTTTGTTGTTACTGTACGCATTTATCGGCCCTTTTTGTATACTTATCTAAATTTATAAACGTGTGCGTATTTACATTATATGCATTGATTGTATATATTAAATGAATACAACAATGTTAGTTTCAAAAGATCCCCGAAGGACAGATATTGTCTGGAGCACAAATGTGTTTAATTGTTTTCGTTTTTTGTGTCAGAATAAATTGCCAACTTCGAAAATTAACAATAAAAAAATCCAATCAAATTAAATCTATTTTATGTCTCCTTCTTTTTCCTGTTCATCGGAAGATAAATATCCGTTTTACTTTATCATTGACAAATACTACACGATAGTCTTGAAGTATAAATTAAGTTCTTAGTTATAGGTACTGACGTTATGTATCATCTTAAATAACGTGTTATAGTATTCTTTTATTTGTCTTTCAACTGTCTTTGTAAATAATTACTTTGACTGTAAAGTCTATTTATGGTAATATCTATTTGACGTGGCTCGCGTCCATTTTGCTTTTTTTTTTTTTTGGTTATATTTTGCTTTTGGCCTAACCCTATATTTAACATTTTTACCTATTAAGTCTGTTTGTTTTGTTCACACATCATTGTCAATATAATGGAATTTTATGCGACTGTCACACAAGTGAGAGGAAAAGCTAGCTATAAAACGAAAAAATATACCAAGTCTTGGTGTTCATTTTTCATAGGAGAAATATATTTCGGAAATTCCTGTATTCAAATAAACACGTACAGTGGAGATCACTTCTAACCTCTCATTAGAACTGTCAGAATATTCTGTCATAAAACTGTTCTAACCTGTCCTAGAACTGTTCTAAGTAGAACTGTCAGAATCAGTTCTAGGTAGAACTGTCAGGATCAGTTCTAGGGTAGAACTGTCTAAATCAGTTCTAGGTAGAACTGTCCAAATCACTTCTAACCGTAGAACTGTCAGCAGAACTGACTAAATCAGTCAGGACTGTAGAACAGTTCTAAATGACGTCACTGCAGTAAGGGCACTTTAGAATTTAGAAGAAATAAATCACTTCCAATTACTTTGCTATATAATAGCAGATTTTCTCTATTTTTTACTGATCAAACGTTCCATGTACAAATATCGAAGTGAATAGAAGGTTATCCAACTCATCGGAGAAATATTTTTATAAGATTGCATACGGAAACATCATTGTTTACGTTTCTTCGTTCCCCGTTTTTACCAGTCTCTTCCTAAATATAACTCTACATTTAATTCATGGAATTTTAATCGTAATTTACCTTGTTTGCCTTGGATTTACATTCATTTAAGATTCTGTTTTGACAAATGTTCAAACGAAAATTGTACAGTGGATGAATTATGGGATATTAATGAAAAAAGTGTTGTATAACTTAAAAAAACTATATACATTTGCACCATCTCGTCAATTTAGCCAGACTTATCCATAAAGATTATAAATGATATCTGGGAGTCTGGAACTTAGAAAAATATACTCGATCTGAACATGAATGAAACATTTGCCCCTGGACGTTCGGCTACAAACAAAGTCATGCATTTTTCTTTGCCTTCTTCAAATTATATTAACAGTATACTATTCCAAGAAGAGAACTTCCCATACATGTACTTTTTATTTTTAAAATAAAGTATATGAATCAGTCATGTGAGTGTTGGATGATGTCGTTAAATAGTTTTGTTTAAAAAAAAAAAACATCACAAACTACTGACTTAAACATGTTAAAAAGTCACTTTAGTGACGGTTCATACACCTTATCGCTATTTGTCCGCATTACTGGATATCACACAGGTTCCCGAAAATTTTTGACGTCACAAAACAAAATATCTGACGCCATAATGGAAAAGTGATTGTTGTATGCGTCAAAAGTTCAAGCGGCCGGGTCAGCCTGGGATTAACGATAAGGTGTATTGTTATGGGTACAGAGAGGAAATAACGGCGGGCTAAATTCTTAGATATGGTATAAATACACCTTGTCGCTATTTGTCTGCCATTACTGGATATCACACAGGTTCCCGTAAAATTTTGACGTCATAAAACAAAATATCTGACGCCACAATGGAAAAGTGATTGTTGTATGCTTCAAAAGTTCAAGAGGCCGGGTCAGCCAGGATTAGCGATAAGGTGTATTGTGTTTCAAAGTTGGTGTCATTTTTATCATACGATCCGTCCTCACATAGAAATATTATTGGTTTACAATGAGGCCATATATATTTACATGATATTTAAGTAAAAGTGTAAATAAGTTCAGTTTTTGGTTGATGCGGTCAAATAATTTTGTTAAAACGACTCAGTCTGATATATCGAAACTACTGAAATTTGTTTACAATTCAACATTTTGAATAAAAAGAGGACTTGGTGATACTCTAAATTGATGTGGAAATTTTTTTGTAGCCAATGTGTTCCAATATTCATTGATATTGCTGTCATTTGAATTATACAATCCATCGTAATATGTATTACTATAAGTGATTAAGTATTTGGCTATATATATATATATATATATATATATATATATTAAGATTTACATAACAAAGTGTAAATATGGTTAGTTTTGGTTGATGCTATCACATATGGTCAGTTTTGGTTGATGCTGTCAAATATGGTCAGTTTTGGTTGATGTGGACGAATAATTTTGTTATATTCATGAGTCAGTCTGGGATATCAAAACTACTGAAATTAGTTTACGATTCAAAATTTTGATTAAAAAGAGGACATACTGGCACTATAAACTGATGTGAGCATAATTTTGTTTTCCAATATTGTTTTCATTTATATTAAACATTGTTAAACAATCCACCTGATATAAAAATATAAGTGATTTACTTTGCGGCTATTAAGATTGACATCATGTACATAATAAAGTGCAAATATGGTCAGTTTTGGTTGATGCGGACAAATTATTTTGTTATACCAGTCAGTCTGAGGTATGAAAACTACTGATATTGTTTATGATGCAATATTTTGAATAAAAAGAGGTCATGCTGGCATTCTAAATTGATGCAAATGAAATTAGGTAGCATTGTGTTCCAAGATTTCTATCATTTGTATTTTCATGATTTTACAATCCATCCTTACATAAAAATATTACAGATTTACTACATGTACTATGCGACTATAAGAGTTACATAAAAAAGAGCAAATATGGTCAGTTTTGGTTGATGCGGTCAAATATGGTCAGTTTTGGTTGATGCTGTCAAATATGGTCAGTTTTGATTGATGCAGATATATAATTTTGTTACATGAGTCAGTCTGAGGTATGAAAACTACTGATATTTGTTTCTGATGCGATATTTTGAATAAAAATAGGAAATGCTGGCACTCTCAATTGATGCGAGAAAAAAAATTTATTTCCAATATTGTAGTTATTTATATACTACAGTCCCTCTTGACCTAAAATTATAACTGAATTACTGTGCAGCTGTAATATATATAGGGGGTTGAATCCGCGTTTCCGGAAATACTGTTCAGTCCGTATACTATTTTGTTATATACATGTATGTAATCGTAATCACAGGTACTGTCTCTTTTTCGTTTTGCAAGCGCCATTAAAGGATGTAATTTTATGAGCTCCTAATATTTTGCCTCTCGTATCCCCACACAAGGTTATTACATGGCGGAGGACCCTAAATATAATTTCAAAGGACTTTATTTGTGTAAAACTGAACTGAAACCATGTGAACTGACATTTTTTCCCCATAATTTTCACTGAAGTGGGAAAACCACGTGGGTGGTCAAATTTTTTCTTCAAGTTGCCTTATGTTTAATCACATGAATCCCAGTTTTCTGTACGTGAGATTCATCTCATTACAGGCGTATTATTTAACAAAACCCGTCAGTCGTACATGCTCAATCAGAACAGCCCAGACAGCAACCTCAAAATCGCAGGCAAAATTATCAAAATTTCCGTCAGTCTAATTACCCTAAAGAACAGCGGGATTACAATTTGAACAGGCGGCCCGAAAATCGTCCACCCTTTTATTGTCACGCTTGTAAAGGGCCACAACATTTTAGGCGCGATTGTATGTGGGATGGTGAAGGTCAGGCTAACCCAAGTTCACAATGTCAGCTCTGTAGTCAGTATGGGCATTCAGCATCACACTGTTTACGTTTTTCAAGCCAACAGGGAAACCGTCAGAACCCGGGGGACACTGGGCACGCTCCCTCGGGCGACCACCCTTAAGTGCCAGAAGGCGAAGTCGCTCTCCTAGAATTGAATTGAATATATGCCAGTTACTATAGACAATATAGAGATAGCCGCACTTATAGATAGTGGCAGTTCCATAAATGTAATATCATAACAACTTTTTAATTCGTTGCCAGAACATTACCGTAATTTTTTTTAAAGTGCAAACGAAAAGATACTTTTGGCAAATAATGCGTCAATAAATATTGTTGGTACAGCACGTATAAAGACCAAAGTTCCGACTGGCAAACATTGGTTACATGTGTACATACTATCTCAAAACTCGAATCCGTTGATTTTAGGTACCAATTATTTATTTACTAACAAGATAGTGCTTGATTTTGGTAAATTGTATATAAATACTAAGACTGTGAAGGTTAAGTGTCAAAAACGAATTTCTGTCCCTGCAAATTCAGAATTTTTTATGTGGAGTAAACTTGGAAAGAATGTATTATACGGTACACAGGGCATGTGTACTAGTAGTGACTATATGAACAAAATAGGTTTATTAACAGCTAAGGCTGTAGTGTCAGTTGATCAGAAAAACTCAGTGCCGGTAAAACTAATGAACGTTACTAATGAACCTATCACAATTCAAAGAGGGAAAGTTTTAGCAAATTTTAAGGTATTAGATACTGATTATTCAATCACGTCATTAGAACCGGACAATGGTAAAATGCAAAGTGTGCAAAATGTTCAGTTAAGTCATAGAACGGAGAATGAAAGTGATGATAGCAAATTTTTATCTTACTTTGATATACCTAGTCACTTGTCCGATACTGAAAAATCAAAACTTAGTCAGTGTTTGCAGTCAGATAAATGTTTGTTTGTAACGGATGAAAATCCAGATTTAGGATACACAGACATTGCTCATCATAAAATATGCATGAAATCCGACTTTAAACCTAAAAACCAAAGACCTTATAGACTTCCACCTGATGAAAAAGAGGCCTTACGTGAACACCTTGATGAACTCCTTCGTCAAAATATAATAGCGCCAGTCAGTGAAATTGAGGATGTTCCAATAATCAGTCCTATTGTTTTGGTTTCAAAACAAGATCGAAACAAGAAACAACAAGAAAATTCACAAAAGAGCAGTGCTAAGTACAGATTTTGTTGCGACTTTCGCTATTTAAACTCACAAGTTCAAGATTTTTCGTATTTTATTCCTGATCTGACCGAACTAACTGAATCATTTTCTGGGAAAACTCCAAATTATCTGGCTTCAATCGACTTAAGCTCAGGATTTTCCAAATGCCTGTAGATAAAGACAGCCAAAAGTACACTGCGTTCAATACATGTTTTGGAACTTTCAAATTTCGTAGACTTCCAATGGGGTTAAGTTCTGCGCCTTCATCATTTCAGTTATTGATGGATAAAATTCTACAGGGATTGACGTTTAAAGTGTGCTTATGTTACTTGGATGATATTCTTATAGCATCAGAAACTTTTGACCAACATATCGATGACTTGAACACTGTTTTCGGCCGCTTGAAAGAAGCCGGTCTTAAACTAGGACCCAAGAAATGTAGCTTTGCACAGCAGTCATGCGTTTTTCTGGGGTATTTAATTTCCAGCAAAGGCATTCAGCCCCCACCGGAAAGGTTGCAAGCGATCAAGGATTATCCTTCTCCAAAATCTGTTAAAGAACTCCGCCGTGTCGTCGGTCTACTAAATTGGTTTAGAAAATACATTCCAAATTTCAGCTCAGAAATAGAACCAATGACAAAATTACTTAGGAAAAATATGAAATTTCGGTGGTCTGGGGAGCAAGAAAATGCCTTTCAAAAACTGAAAAAATTGCTTTTAAATTCACCAGTTCTTGCATTTCCAAATTACAACATACCATTTCATTTGGCTGTTGATACATCCAGTAAGGGCATAGGATACGTTCTTTACCAGATTCATACTGATGAGCATGAAGAGGACATGATCAGAGTGGTCCGTTTTGGGTCAAAATCATTAAGTCGTTGGCAAAGATCTTATGGCCCCACCAAACTTGAATTATTTGGAATGGTGACTGCAATTCTTGATTGTTCTGTATACTTGCGTGGGCGTAGATTCATCGTTGAATGCGATCACCAGGCTTTAAAGCCTTTGTTTCAAAAACAGCTGAAGGGAGCAATTTATGAGCGCTGGATCGCCATACTCCAACAATATAATTTTGATCTTCGCTATAAACCAGCAAGGGATATGCAGGTTGCCGATGCCCTATCGCGTATTCCACGGCAGGAGATTTCCGATGGATTTATTAGTCCTGATATTGAAGACCCATATTTCCCGTATAAGGAGGAAATCGTAGGTGATATAAACATTGAAGGTGGATACAAATTTCCATCATTTAGACATTCGGATTCTAGTGAAAACGACCAGATAAACAATATTCGAGTTGATCAAAATTTAACATCAAATTTCAATTTATTAAATCTGGATCATCAACACAAACCCGACTTACAAACGACAGCAGAATATGATGCCGATACGGAAGATGATGTTCCTAGCAAACAAAACAAACTAAAACGCAAAATTGTTTCAAAGAGAAAATTACTTTCCATTCCAAATTTGAGAATAAGTCCGTCCGAAAATAACCCAGTTTCAGTAAACAACACAGATATAGAGAGCGTTTCCGACAATGATATGAAACAAAATATTGAAATACAAAATCCGACAAATACCGTAGATACCGATATAAGCGTACCATCAACAGATCGTA
Source organism: Mytilus galloprovincialis (assembly GCF_965363235.1). Taxonomy (NCBI): domain Eukaryota; kingdom Metazoa; phylum Mollusca; class Bivalvia; order Mytilida; family Mytilidae; genus Mytilus; species Mytilus galloprovincialis. Next base: position 9,622,121 of record NC_134840.1, read on the forward strand.
GTAGTGATGATCAATCAACTGTTTTAAATGAACATGATTCGGATATTTTCAATCTTACAACGGATGTGAATACGGATCAGGATAACCAAATGAGACGTCAAGTTGAAATGATAGATCTGTTCCAGAGATCTGACTTTAGTGTAGACAGTTTAAGCAATCTACAACGGAAAGATTCAGAATACGGAAAATTTGTTTCGTACTTGGATAAGGGAGAACTGCCGAAATCACAAAAAGAGGCCCGAAAACTACTTTTGCAATCGCCTGATTTTATGTTGATAAACGGATTACTTTTTCATTCTCGAATTGCAAAATCAAAGCGCGTTAAAAATCTAAAAAATTACCAACTAGTTTTACCAGCAGTTGTAGTGAAAACCGTTATTTCTATGTATCATGACTCATCTCTTGGCGGACATGGCGGAATACAACATACAATTGACTTAATAAAGGAAAAATATTTCTTTTCAAAATTGGCGCAGAAAATTTCTGACTATATAAAAAGTTGTCCGGCATGTCAAAGAAGGAAATTGACAAAAATCAACACTAAGGCCGGAATTGTCGCATACCGTACGCCAGATTCGCCGTTTCAAGTGTGGCAAATCGACATTTTTGGACCAATAAATCCAATATCTCCAACAGGAAATCAATATGTTTGCACGGCGATTGACCTTTTTAGTAAGTTTGTATTTGCCGAGGCTATTCCTACCGCCGATACTATTACAGTGTCTGAAGTTTTATTCAGGATGGTTTCGCAGTTTGGTGTATTTGATACTATAATCAGCGATCAAGGCTCCGAATTCATCAGTAAATGTTTCAAAGAAGTTTGCCGGTTACTAGACATAAATCATGAATACACCCCGAGTTTTGCACATCACTGTCTGGGTGCGTGCGAACGTTCGCATAGAACTTTAGCCGAACGCATGACTCCATACATTGCAGATGGTAAGAACTGGCAAGATTTATTACCTTGTATTCTTTTCTCAATGAACAATACTGTTAACGCCAGTCTAGGATATTCTCCATTTGAGTTAGTTTACGGCAGGAGGCCTAATTTTCCATTAACCGGATATTTTAGACAGGATATAAACACGCTTCCAAACGATTGTCATGAATGTATTCAAAATTTGTGCGCAAGATTAGAAATAATTCGATCAGAAGTGAAAGAACATGCATTAACTTCTCAAATAAAAATGGTGGAACGTGTAAATGACAGTTTGAACCCTCTACAGTACGCAGAACATGATTATGTTTATCTCTGACAGCAAAAATCCTACAGGACAGGGACAAAAACTGAAATACCGTTATGCTGGGCCATATATCATTCATAAAATTCACAGTCCTCATATGGTAGTTTTGAAGGACCCAGATTCACAAAAATGCCTTCCGAATCCTATTCACATTAATCGGATAAAACCGGCGTACGTGCGTCAACCAAATCCTGCACATTACTTCATGGATCAAGTTGAAACAAAAATACATGTAAATACAACCACGGACCAAAATACTGCATCGGACTTCCCTGAAACAAGTGAATTATCGAATACGACAGTGTCACATTCTGAAATAAATGACAATGATTCAAATGATACAGAGAACGACACAGGAAAAATTTTGATGAATAACAATTCAAACAATGCGACAGACGAACAAACAAAAAAGTGCAAAGGGAAAAGTATTCAGTCCCCAATCCGGAAATCAAACCGATTAAAAAAGAAACCAGCTCGTTTTGAAGATGAAAGTTTCACCGATCCAGGAGACAAAACTGTTTCGAGTGATGAAAATCGTTTTTACAAAGTTAAACGAATACTTGCCAGGAAAATTATGGACGGAACAATGAGTTATTTAGTTCATTTTATTGGAGAACCGGCTCAAAATGCCTGTTGGCTAAAGGAGTCCGATTTTGACAAGAAAACCCGTGATTTGATAAAACGCCGACTACTTCCAGAAATTCTATGAGTCGTTTTGTGTCCGTGAGGTTTACCTCATGATACACCGTTTTTTAATGTTTTATTCAGTGTTTAATTTTATGGAATGCTCATATTGTACATATTAAACGAATTTTGTTGTAAAATTCAAGACAATTGCCAATTTGAACAATTTATACTTTAATGCTTGACGAGGATGTTTATTTCGAACCTTTTCGTCCTTGAGTTTTATCTCATGACAAGTTACCCGGATGTTTACAGTGATGCTTTTCTGGACCTTTTTGTCCGTGAGATTTATCTCATGACAATTTATTAATCTGTGTACAGCAATGCTTTTCTTGAACTTATTGTCCGTGAGATTTATCTCATGACAATGCCCTATGATGATGGTACAACGACTTTTTCTGGCGAACTTTTCATGTTTTTGTCCGTGAGATTTATCTCATGACAATCCGTTACTATGATGTCAGATGAAATTCAGTACAGAGCGGAGCCCAATTTCAATGTTATTTAATGAGAACTTTTTTTTTTTTTTTTTAAATATGCGGACATTAGTTTGTTTGCATATATATAATATACATGTAAATGGAAACTGCTTATTAACTGCTTAAGATTTTTTTTTTATTTTGCATATGTTGATATTACTTATCTTTTTAAAATACTTCAACAATTCGTATTATGTATGTTTGCTTGATTTTTTCTATTATTCTGATGAAAATAATGAACGATTGTTGATATTGCGTATACATGACATTATGCTAAACACTTGTGCATTTTTATACATGTAGATTTTTTATTTCAATTTCATTTACATAAGTATCAAGTTTGAATTATCTAGTCATTAATATTTGATTTATTTAATTTTGTAACATAATAGCAGAAAGTTGGTACTGCGTTTTCAGATTTGTAATTCAATAATTATTTTCTATGAAGAATGCCGAATTTTGTATGTTTATATTGAACATCGATCTTTACTATTTTTGAAATATGTTGATGAGATCGTATGAATATGGTTCATTTTGTATTTAGTGGATTTTTAAGGAAACATGATAGTGATATACAGTTTCATTAGCGAGCAAATTAAGGAAAATGTAGAGAGAATGTTTTTTTTTGGTTTTTTATTTTTTTGCATGGTATAAAGACGGAAATCTGTAGTTAACGTCCTTTTAGAACTTTTATGAGGAGTGTATTATCTAGGATCTATGTTAGTGATATCGAGATAATTTCAAAAATAAACCCCGTGAATTGTATCTTTCTGATATGTTTTATCTGTTAGCAATTTTATATTTTTTATGAGAGTGTGTGTGCGTAAATGGGTTTGGTTCTGTGAGAGATAGTTGATATATTTTTTTTGAAACTTGCAACTTATGAAATGTGATCATTATAGGACATTTTTACAATATTGTAAGAGTTAGGGGCTCTGTTGAATTTATTACTCAATGATACATGTATCACGAAACAATTTCGGATCTGTAAAAATATATTTAACTACTAACTTTCAAAAGTTGAGATTTCGCAACGTCAGATAATTGTAATTTTTCATGCTGTGTTTTGAGATGGTATATGAGTTGGTGCATATATATTGTAAAGCGAATTCAACCCTGAGAAAAAAAAATACATTTTTCTTTTGTCGGGAGGGGGGGGGGGATGTAATATATATAGGTGGTTGAATCCGGAAATACTGTTCAGTCCGTATACGATTTTGTTATATACATGTATGTAATCGTAATCACAGGTACTGTCTCTTTTTCGTTTTGCAAGCGCCATTAAAGGATGTAATTTTATGAGCTCCTAATATTTTGCCTCCCGTATCCCCACACAAGGTTATTACACAGCTATTTTATAGATTTACATAAAAAAAAAGCAAATATGGTAAGTTTTGGTTGATGCGGTCAAAAGATTTTATTACACGACTCAGTCTGAAGTATGAAAACTACTGATATTTGTTTATGATTCAATATTTTGAATAAAAAGAGGACATGCTCATTGGCAGATCAAGGGGGGGGGGGGGGGTCCAGGAGTTGGAGCCCCCCTTTTTTTACGATCAATGCATTTGAATGGGAGCATATAGTTGGAACCCCCCTTTACTCATTGTTGGAACCCCCCCACCCCCTTTTTATAATGGCTGGATCTGCCCCTGCATGCTGGCACTATAAATTGATGCGAACAAAATTGTTTTCCAATATTGCTGTAACTTGTATAGTACAGTCCCTCTTGACCTAAAATTAAAACTGAAGTACTGTGCAGCTATATAGATTTGCAGAAAGAAAGAGCAAATAATGTCAGTTTAGATTGATGTGGTCAAAACATTTTTGTTAATCAGGTCCGTCCGAGGTATGAACACTACTCGTAAACAGAAATTACATTTGGTTAATGAGATCAGATAATTTTGTTATGTGATAACGAGCCATCCTGACTCCCGGATTAACAAATGTAAAACAATTTAAATAATAGTGCTATGGATCAGAAAACAGTTCATTTAATATAAAACTCTCCTGTTGAAATATATGATAAAGCGTATAAATCCTAACGGCCCATGGGCTGATATTGGTGTCTCGGGATGATACGACATATGATACGGATTTTGCCATGTATTATTCTCTATATAATATACTATAGAAAATACATTCAACCAAATAGCAGCAGTGTGTTATTATTCAATGAATGATATGTTGACATTGACTCAAATATATTTGGGTGATTACGTAATTGCCATCATCACTACTCCTATAACCATATCAGAAGTGACACCAAATAGTTAGCAGATTGTAGTGTAACAATTAGAATTGCATTTGGTAAGTGTACATACTTCGAATAATATTAAGTGCACGTTTGCGCCTATAGATGATGAATAGTATGTCCAGGTTATAATAAGAAATTTTAGGTATTGTTGGTATCACATTGTATTTTCCTTGATATGAACTGTACTGTTCTGTACAAGGTTCTGTACCGTACTGTATGTTTATGTTTGTATTGGCTCGTATTGCATATACAAATACATGACGGCTTATAACGTAACAACATTCGGACCTAGCTCAGTACAAAAAGGTCATAAACAGACAATTGTACCCACGAACATCAATGAATCCACTGTGTGGCATACGAGTAGGGACAATTTTAAGCTTGACATAGTTCAATGACTATCGCTTTAGACTGCAAGCTTTTAGATGTCTTTTTGGTTATTTGTGTCATTAGGTTATACCGTCGCATTTACGCAACATCTCCTACATTCATATTTGGAAGTTTTTAAAATGGCAAATCCTAAAAACCGGTGTTGTTGACAAAATTCTATGATTTAAGCATACTATTGAAATTTGACAAGTGGTATGGTTGCAAATGAGACATCTTTTCACATGAGTCCAAATGACTAAAGGTCTTTTAGACATACATATATACCTTTTTCGTATAAGCGAACACAAATTCGAATGTAGGAAACAAGTATATGTTATGTATATATTTATTATTCCTCACTTTTGCACAAGGAATAGCAAAGACTTCTACAACAATAAATTTAATCGTTACGTAGTGGTTTTAATCTTATAAAGAGACCGTCACTGTTATATAAAGGACACACAAGTACTTTAATCGAAAATACATACCAACACAATTTCGTATAAGATTAACTAAAGTACTTGTATGTCCCCTGTATAACAGTGACTATCTCTTTATAACATAAAAACCACTAGGCCACACCAATTTAATTCCTTGTTCGACGGACCCGCCCGCACCTATTTTTTTCAAAGCAGAATTTTTTTATTTTTTTTATATTCCCGCTTCCCGCATCCGGAAATGTAATCGTGTCCATTTCCCGCACCGTTTGTTTTTGTAAATATCATAAACAGATATTTGCACTTGTTTTTATAATCACAATCTAACATGTATTTATAACGATTTTAAACATATAAGCACCCAAGTACACTGTGTCAATGTCTGTGATAATATTTGATTCAGCATGAACCCCATTTATCCCAAATGGGAGTGCTCCGATATTAATAGAAAACAGAAGAAAATACCTGTACAGAACAAAACATTGGTTTCCTTCCCCCTTACTTAGATTCCCTATCAAAATATGTTCGTTGTTAGAAATAAACTTCAAAGAACTTCGGAAAGAAATGCCTTCAACTGCAATATGCTGGCGATACAAAACTATCCATACCCCCTGCATGTTTGTGCACCTGTCCTGATTGACTCAGGGGCCTGTCGTTCAGCAGTTAGATATATCGTTCGTTGATGTTCATAAATATTATTTGGTATTTTCCCGTTTGTATATATATAAATTAGATCGTTGGTTTTCCTGTTCGAATTGTGTACACTTATAATTTTGGGGTCCCTTATAGCTTGCTGTTTGGTCTGGGTCAAAGCTCTGCCGTACGTACTATGATCTGTATTTGCTATTATCCCTCAGAAGGGCACATATGGGGTCATTTTACTGTTGTAAAAAAGAAACTTGAAGAAATACCAAGGATTTGCATAGTGTTACTATACAAATCCTTTGAAGAACTTAAAAAAAATAACTAAAAGAGAGGAGAAATACATCATATTTAAATAATTTTAAACAACATTACTATATTCTTAAAGAGAATTATTTATGATATTATTTGTTTTGAATAATATTAAAGTAAATGTGTTAACATGGCCTAAGTCCAGGAATATTACAAAATTCTTGGGCATGTTTTGACCATTTAATACCAGATAGATATATAGTTCTTTGGGAAAATATGAGCTCTTTTGTACTAAAAAGTTTTATTTACAAAAAATATATTGTAACTTATATTGACCCCTCATAAAAAGTATATTTGTAAAATTGAGGGGTTGTTCCCAACCTGATTATGACTTGGATGGAGAATTGTCTCATTAATTGGCACACATACATATACCAAATCTAATTATTCAATTATTTATTTGGTGAACAGGGAAAAATACTTCATAAATTAAAAAAAGTGTCAAAGTACAAGTGATAAATCAAGTTTTAATATTGTCAAAACCTACTATTTTATGTTTACAAAAAAAAAAATATAATCGCTCGCCTTTACTTTTCAAGCTTCGCCTCAAAAATTTGCAAAATAAATATTTTTTTATTAAAATTTTCAAATCGCTCGCTCGCCCCAATTTTTGGAGTCCAAAAATCCGTAGAACAAGAAATTAAATTGGTGTGGCCCTACGTAACGATTGGATTTATTGTTGTAGTAGTCTTTGCTATTCCAAAGCCTGAGATGAATTATAGATTGAATATATTTATAGATTATCGTTGATCATCTCAACGAGATTGATTTTGTCGATTGAGCCGGGTCGGCGAAAGCGAGAAAGGCAATCGAGTTGAGAAGACCAATGATAATCTGTTTATCGCTATTTTACTTATGACGACGTTGTCAATTTCATGTCAATTTCGTTAGCAACGCCACGTGCTTAGTTTCTAGCGATTATTTTCCATCTCAAGCGAGAAGCATGATATGAAAAATTATCACAAAACAAGATTAAAGGAAAAATGCACAAAATCGTGAAAAATGATTTATAATTAGTTGTCGTATACGCGAGAGAGTGTTGTTAGTTCATCATCTTGATGGTTTATCTCGAGCTTAAGAATACTCGACAAAAAAGCAAGATACTACGACTCTGTGTGTCATATCCATGGTCATCTGTTACATAGATATTTCCATTAGATCACCCAAATTATTATTGCACCCCTTAAACTGTCGAGGGAATTACTTCTTTCCTTCCATTGAGAACCCTAGGTGGTTCAATTGCTCCCTCAACGTATGACCTCTTAGGATCACATCTGATGTAAAGATTTGGAGATAGGATGTATAAAAATGTTTGTATTGTGCTACGTTAACACAATGTATTTGTATAACGGAGTCTATTTTGTAATGAAACAAGAATACCGAAAAAAACTTCATCACGAACTAGCTCCAACAGTCACATTCTATGTTTCTGTGAAAAACACCAACATACTGGAAACACGCATTTGTTTGTCCAAGAAACAAGAAAGGACTACGCCATTAACCAGCAAGCTACAGACCTGTCTCACTAACCCGCAAGCTAAAGGAGCATATCGTAGTATCGAACATCATGACACAACTAGAAATTAATAAAATACTATCCGCATGTTAATGCTTTTCAACTTTGTTCTTGTTTGGCTTTATAACTATTTTGATATGAGTGTCACTTATGAGTCTTGTGTAGACGAAACGCGCGTTGGCGTATTAAATTATAATCATGGTACCTTTGGTAACTGTTTACACCACTGGGTCGATGCCACTGCTGGTGAATGTTTCGTTCCCGAAGGTATCACCATCCCAGTAGTCAGCACTTCGGTGTTGACATGAAAATCAATTATTTGGTCATTTTTATAAATTTCCTGTTACAAAACTTTAAATATTTCGAAAACCTAAGGATGTTCTTTTCTCAGGAATAGATTAGCTTAGCCGTATTTGGCACAACTTTTTGGAATGTTCGGTTCTCAATGCTCTTCAACTTTGTACTTGTTTGGCTTTATAACTATTTTGATCTGAGAGTCACTGATAAGTCTTATGTAGACGAAACCCGCGTCTGGCGTATTACATTATAATCCAAGTACCTTTGATAACTATTAACATTGCTTTATAAGTAAGAGATTGTGCGAGACAAAAATTATAGGCCTGATACATGATCTAATATGTACAATGGACAGTAAAACTCAAGCAGCTATGAAATTCCTGGACTTTGCAAAATCATTTTTATGAAGTTAGCCATCCACGCCTGCTACACAAACCTAAACACTGGGATAAGAGGGAAACAACACAAATGAATCAAAGCATTATTAGACAACAGAACACAGTCAAGATTGGAAAATAGGTATTCGGATAAAGTGGGCGTTACATCTGGATACCCCAAGGTAGTGTACTTGGCCTTGTCGTTTTCCTAATCTTAATCAATGACATCACTGATAACATTTAATCAATTATCTGCGTGTTTGCTGATGATTGCACCATCTACCGACCGATTAGAGCCATATAAGATCAAGCCATCTTACAATAAAGATCAGATAACACATATGATATGGGAACAGAAATGAAAAATTGGAATTTAACGTCATCAAATGTAACGTGACGCACATAACACGATCTAAAAACCCAATTACAGAGCCCTATTACATGCATGGTAAACAACTAGAGATAGTCACAGACACAAAATACTTGGGGATTACCATCAAAGATGACATAAGCTATTAACCACATTGTAGCCTATGCAAACAAAGCAAAAGGGATGCTCAACAGAAACATCAAGAAAGGTACACAGCAAGCAAAACTCAATGCTTTCAACGCACTAGTAATAGCAAGAATAAGATCCCTATACACAAAAGAATATAGACAAAATAGAGCAGGAAGAGAGAAGAGAAGATCGCTACATTTTTAACGACTACAGTAACGAATCAAGTGTCACTAGCATGATGAACAAGCTTAACTGGATACCTCTATACAAACGAAGATTTTGCAGCATATTATGCTTATTTTACAAAATTGTAAATGAACTAGTAGCAATTCCAACAGAAACTTACCTGATTCCATTAAACAAAACGCACTATAATACTATGGCATACAATATTTGCAAGACATAACTACTTCACATTCTCATTCTTTCCAGTAAATTTTATTTTGTAAAATCTTCATATTTGATTGATATTGTTATAAGCTATGATTTATACCATATAGACAAAATATTAGCATGTTAATACTATCTATTTTTGAAGCATTTGTAGTTCTGTTTTTTGTCCATAGATTTATGAGTTTTGAACAGCGGTATACTACTGTTGCCTTTATTTGTCTAGGAAAATAAACGTATATTATATTTTCTTTTTCCGACATTTCATCTAATGTATTATTTCATTTAGCACGTTAAAGGTCACGTTAGAACGCAATTTATCCGTTAGTTTATTTTTTCTGCTGTTTTTTTAAAGATACATATTTACCACATTTATTGCACGAGTCCCAATATTTTTATATTACACTTCCAACTAAGAATACCGTTAGAAAATATGTTTTCCAATTTATTCATTTATTCATCAATACCACTAATTTGGTCTCTATTTATAAAAGAACACTCTGTCTCTGCTTGTATGTGCGCGTTTATTTTATGTCAATGAAAGTATGATTTATATTTTGTATTTAGAATTTACAATGTATTTGGTGTTGTTGTGCGCCTACCATCCGATTTTTCCGTAATGGAATTCTAGGGAAAGTAAAATGAAGTCGGTAAGACCGGTGTTTGTTATCTAGTTGGTGTATTTGGTTGGTATATGCCATAATTGTTTACGTGCATGTTTGTACTATAAATCGGGGATTGGTTTTCCCGTTTGAGCTGTTTCACAGTATGACGTTCCGACGACTTTTATAGCTGACTATACGGTGTGAGTTTTGCTGAAGGCACTACTGTGACCTGTTATTATGTATCCCTTTGTCCTTAAGTCTTTAATGAATGTCATCCTCAATCTTTGTTATCCTCGGTCTTTGATATTTTTAATCTTTGATATCCTCAATCATCGCCATCCTCAATCTTTGATTTCTTCAATCTTTGTCAAATTGATATCCTCAATGTTTGATATCCTCAATCTTTAAATATCCTCAATCATTGATATTTTCAATTTTTGACATCCTAAATCTTTAGCATCTTTATTCTTTGATATTATCAATCTTTGATATTTCAATGTTTAACGTTCTCAATCTTTCACATCGTCATTCTTTGATATCCAAAATCTTCGACCTGAACTTTTTTTCGACATTCTCAGTATGTTATACCTCAATTGTGATATTTTTAATCGTTCATACCCTTAAATTTTGATATCCTTAATCCTTGACATTTGGAACTTTTTATATTCTAATTCTTTTACAACCACAATCTTTGATAGCCATAATTCTTGACCTTCTCAATTTTTGTCATACTGAAATTGAGTTTTTGGTTATCTTTGATATTCGCAGTTTTTGATATTCCCAAATCTTTAATATTAGCAAGCATTAATATAAATTTTTGACAATCTCAATTTTTGGAATGTTTTTTTTATATCATCAATCTTTGACATTATCATTTTAACACATCCTCAATCTTTTCTTCCTCAATCTTTGATATCTCTTATAATTTTTGTATTCTCCAGTCTTTCACATCCTCAACATTTCACATTCGCAATCTTAGACATTTTTAATCTAAAACATTCTCAATTTTCGACATCCGCAATCTTTGACATCCGCAATCTTTGATATCACCTCTTTGAGTTTCTCATTATTTCACATCTTCAATCGTTGAATCCATAAAAATATTTGACATCCTCTATCTTTGACATATATATAATGTATATATTTATTCTTCTCAACCTTTGCACAAGGAATAGCAAAGACTAGTACAACAATAAATGCAATCGTTACGTAATGGATTTAGAGTTATACAGAGACAGTCACTGTTATACAGCGAACATACACGTACTTTAATCGACAATATTATGCGAACACACATTTGTTTATAGTTGTATTAAAGTACTTGTATGTCCCCTGTATAACAGTGACTGTCTCTTTATAACATAAAAACCACTTCGTAACGATTGGTTTATTGTTGTAAAAGTCTTTGCTACTCCAAAAGCTTGAGATGAATAATCGATTGAAAATATCTGGGTTATAATTAGTCGTCGTTTACGTGAGAGAGTGTCGTCATCTTGATGATTTATCTCGAGCTTAAGAAACTCGACCGAAAAAATGAAGAAACTACGACTCTGTGATTCATATCCATGGTCATCTGTTGCATAGATATTCCATTAAATCAACCAAATTATTATTGCACACGTTAAACTTTCGAGGGAATTACTTCTTTTCTTCCATTGAGAACCCTATAGGTAGTTCAATTGCTTCCTCGTTAGCCTTATCAAAGAAGTCATGATATCGCAGAAATATATTTTCAACTGTGAAATGTATACGCCATATGCAGGTATTGTTTGAATAAACTGGAAATATTACAATGTGAAAAATTTTTTATGGTTAAGTTTTGTTTAAATTTTAGCTCTAAGTTATGGAATAACCGTTTCACAAATGATATCGGATATGTTCCTTACGTCGTAACTACAATCCCCTTCCCGTTCACGAGCGAATGTGACCTACCGAATTAGACCATTTACCGGATTTGTTATCACATAAGCAACACGACGGTGCCACATGTGGAGCAGGATCTGCTTACCCTTCCTCTAGTTTTTGGTGGGGTTCGTGTTGTTTATTCTTTAGCTTTATATGTTGTGTCATGTGTCCTAATGTTTGTCTGTTTGTCTTTTTCATTTTTAGCCATGGCGTTGTCAGTTTATGTTAGATTTATGAGTTTGACTGTTCCTTTGGTATCTTTCGTCCCTCTTTTATAAAAAAAATTACGACTGTGTTGTTGTATCCATTAGTATCATAGCTTGAAATCAATCAAAAGTGGAATATCATCTGTATATCGGATTGTCTAGATTTATCATAATTCTAGATTCTATTTATTCTATACTTATAATAAATCCCTTTTGGAAATAATGTAAAATTACTGTCACAGTCGGCAATGAGAGGAGCACAGCAGAAAATAATAGGGGCAAAGTCGAAAATAATAGGAGCAAAGTCGGCAATAACAGAAGTGCCATCTATTCGTTGAAAAATACATCCACCAAACGTAACCTGCATGTTGTCAATCAAGCATTTTGATCAGGTAACATCTGTTTACTTGTTTTTTAATAATGTTTTTAGGTTGTTATAAAGCTAGCTTTATTTCACTAATAACATCATAATTGATTACATAATGGTTGCATATCATAAACACTGCAGTCATATGAAATTTTATCAATTATCAATACATCCTTTAAAGTTGCAACTTTTAATCAAAGTATGGAAGAACTGATAATCGGATGACCATAAACTCCAGTGGATAGTCTTAGACAAAAATCATATCCCTACACCCGAAAGTTAGGTGAAGGTACAGAGATATATATTTTTTTCTGAGACAAGTTCCTATGTGGATGATGAATAAACGACAGGTAATTCAACCCCAACGTAATAATTATTATATAGTTGTGACATAAACATTTGTTATCGGTATAATCTGGTTTGTTGTTAAATATTATATTAATATTTGTATAACAGTTATATATATATATATATATATCGTCTTAAACATCAACCCAACAATGTTAGATCTGTAAAATTTGCTTTCGCAAAGAATTTCTCGACTATATATATATCAGATCATCAGTCGAGAAATTCTTCCGCATGCGTTAACATGAATTTTTGGTATTTACGATTTGTTACTGATATATATATATATTTCTCATGATTTCTTTTTATATCAGTTATCTTTGTTCCAAAAATATATTATCATTAGTATTCATTGAATAAACGAATTTATAACAAGCGATAAAAAATGTTATTTTGCACTCGATAATATCTGCGTATTTATACGAAATACGTTAGCGGTTATCAGTCAAAAGCACAAGGGAAATAAATGCGGCAACATGACTTCTCAGGGTCACATCCGATGTAAAATTCGGAGATTCGATGTATAAATATCTTTAAATTTTGCTTCGCCGGTTAACGCAATATATGTGTATAACAGAGTCTAGTCTTTAATGAAACAAAAAGTATATACAATAAAAGCGGACATCACAGACGCTGGTAAAATATTTTATTTCACCAGCGTCTGTGATGTCCGCTTAAATTGTATAAACTTTCAAGATTTTATGAGTGTCTCAATATGAATATATTGACATGATTCATTTGACATCGTGCTATTACCGAAGAAGGATATCTGTTATCCGAAATATCTAATATTTGTTCATTTTATAGTTATTTAATGGTGATGTTGTATCCTTTTTGACTTGTTTTATATATAATATATATATATAGGCGTAAAAAATAATTTTCACATGTGCAGATATATATATTCATTAAATAAAATAATAAAATAAGTAAAAAGTTAACAGTTCCATTCTATCAATTTCATCCTTCCATTGGGACTCTTCAGGATAACTGATGTAGTCCATTCTATCGATTTCATCCTTCGATTGGGACTCTTCAGGATAACTGCTGTAGTCATCAGTTATCCTGAAGAGTCCCAAATGGAAGGAGCAAATCGATAGATTGGAACTGTAAACTTTTTACTTATTTTGTTATTTTATTTAATGAATAGATTAAAACTGACGAGGAAAGGTAACACACAACCACCGAAAGCTTTATTATTGTAAAGCCCAGGTGGTCGTGTGGTCTAGCGGGACGGCTATAGTGCAGGCGATTTGGTGTCACGATATCTCAGTAGCATGGGTTCGAATCCCGGCGAGGGAAGAACAAAAAATTTGCGAAAGCAAATTTACAGATCTAACATTGTTGGGTTGATGTTAAGACGAGTTGTATATACATAATATACACATCCATGTATCACCATCATTACTGGTGATCCGATGGATAAATCTGTCGTAGAGTTGTCACTGACTCAGACGTACTTATATATATAATTATTTTCTGTGACTGTATCTTGCATTAATTTGTAGGATCCTTTACTATAGATAATTGAGCTGATCTGTAACAATAACACCTCCATGCCTTATATATCATGTACTGTAGTACGACGCTAGATTGAAACTGACGAGGAAAGGTAACACACAACCACCGATAGCTTTATTATTGTGAAACCCAGGTGGTCGTGTGGTCTAGCGGGACGTCTACAGTGCAGGCGATTTGGTATAACGATATCTCAGTAGCATGGGTTCGAATCCCGGCGAGGGAAAAAACTAAAAATTTGCGAAAGCAAATTTACAGATCTAACATTGTTGGGTTGATGTTTAGACGAGTTATACGAGTCTAAATTCAAAACTATGTTCAAACCTATGATTGCGTTGGATAAAAACCGCAATTTTTATACGTGTGCATGTAAAACAAATGTCGTTGTAGAAGGGTCTAAATACAGCACAAACAACATTTTCCAAAAGACCAAAAAAGTGAAGAAGTATATTTAAACAAAACGCATTTGACTAACAGGTCGAACAACTGATGTTCATTAACCCTACTGACTGCCATTGGCGATTGCCAAATAAAATTGATCACAAGATGTAACAAAATGGATCTTAATATAAATTTAATACTAAACAGAAAACAATTAACTTGTGGCCACGAGAATATATAGTCTTTGACTTTGCAAAATGATTTGATAAAGTTAGCCATCCACTCCTGTTACACAAATTTAGACGCTATGGTACAAGAGGGAAAATAACAAATGGATCAAAGCATTTTAAGACAACAGTCAGTTGTAATGGAAAATAGATATTCGGATAAAGAGGGCGTCATACCTGGAGTACCCCAAGGTAGTATACTTGACCCTGTATTTCCCCGTATCTTTATCAATGACATCACTTATAACATTTAATCATTTATCTGCCTGTTTGCTGATGATTGCACCATCTACCGACCGATTAACAACCATAAAAGATCAAGCCATCTTACAAAAACAATCTGATACCACTTATGAAATGGGAACAGAAATGGAAAATGGTATTTATAGTCCGGAAATGTTACGTGATGCGCATAACACGATCTAAAACTCAAATATCAGAACCTTATTACATGCATGTTAAACAACTAGAGGTACTCACAGAAACGTGGGAATTACTATCAAAGATGACATAAGCTGGCACCGACATATTAACCATATTGTAGCCAGTGCAAACCAAGCAAATGGAATGTTCATCAGAAACATCAAGAAAACTTCACAGCAAACAGAAATCAATGCTGTCAACGCACTAAGACTAAGATTGGAATAGAGTGCAGTCATATAGGATCCGTATACGCAAGAAAATATAGACAAACAAGAGCGGGAATAGAGAAAAACGGCTGGCTACAATTTAAACGACTACAGTAACGAATCAAGCGTCACTAGCATGATGAGCAAAATTAACTGGATACCTCTATACCAACGCAGAGTTAGCATTAGATTAATCTTATTTTACAAATTGTAAATGGACTAGAAGCAATTCCAACAGAAACTTACCTGATTCCATTAAACAGAACGTACTGCAATGCTATGGTATACACTATCTTCAAGACATGACTACTTTATTTTATAAAATCTTCATTTCTGATTTACCGATATACTGTGACAAAATCCGAACAATTCATCACAGTTTTTCTTTTGTTTGACGATATTGTTATAAGCTATGATTTATACCATATAGACAAAATATTAGCCTGTTGATACTATCGATTTTCGAAGGGCTTGTAGTTTTGTCTAGGAAAATTAATGCATATTATATTTTCATTTTCCGGTATTCCATCTAACATATTATTTCATTTAGTACGTTAAATGTCACGTTACAACGCAATTTATCCTTTATAATATTTTTACTTCTGTTTTATAGGAAATAAACATGTTTACCACAGTTAATGCACAAGTACCAATGTTTTGATATTATACTTTCGACTAAGAATACGATTAAAAATTATGTCTTCCAAATATGCATTTATTCATCAATATTACTAATTTGGTCTATGTGTAAAAGAAGAATACTTTGTCCCTGCTTGTATGTGCGCGTTTAATTTATGTCAATGCAAATATGATTTATATTTTGTATTTATAATTAATTTGGTGTGGTTGAGCGCCTACCATCTATTTATTTAGATTTTTCTGTAATGGAGTTCTAGGGAAAGTAAAATGAAGTCGGTACTTGTGCATATCAAAAGACCGATGACTGTTATCTAGTGGGTGTATTTGGTTGATGTATGCAATAATTGTGTCCGTGCATGTTTGTACTGACAATCGGGTTTGGTTTTCCTTTTGAGCTGTTTCATAGTATGACGTTCCGGAGCCTTTTATAGCTGACTATACGGTATGAGTTTTGCTGAAGGCACTACTGTGACCTGTTATTATTTACCACTTTGTCCTTTAGTCTTAAATCTTCATTTTTTTATATCCGCAACCTTTGACATCCTCATTCTTTGATATCCAAAATCTTTGACCTCCACCTTTTTTGATATTATCAATTTGTTACATCCTCAATTTTGATATTTTCAACTGTTCATACATTTTGATATCCTCAATCCTTGACATTTTAAACTTTTGCTGTTATGATTCCTTAACAAGCGCAATCGTTGATAGCCATATTTCTTTACCTTCTCAATTTTTGTCATACTGAAACTGATTTTTTGTTATCTTTGATATTCGCAGTCTTTGCTAATACCAATCTTTGAAATTCTCAAGCTTTGACATTATCATTTTAACATATCCTCAATCTTTTCTTCCTCAATCTTCATATATCTATCAATATCTCTGATAGTTTTTGTATTCCTCAGTCGTTCACATCCTTAATATCTTACATCCGCAATCCTAGACATTTTCAATCTAAGACATTCTCAATCTTCAATATCCGCAATCTTTGATATCCAATCTTTGACTTTCTCATTATTTCACATCTTCAATGGTTGAATCCATAAATATATTAGACATTTCTCAATCTTTGACATCTTTAATCTCTGGTATCCTCAATCTCTTGTATCCTCAATCCTTGACATCTATGATCTCTGATATCCTCAATCTTTGACATCTTTGATCTCTGATATCCTCAATCTTTGACATACTCAATCTTGACATCTTTATTCTGTAATATCATAGTCTTTGATATCCTCAATCTTTAACATCATCAATATGTGATGTCGTCAAAATTAAACATCGTCAATCTGTGACATCAGCAATCTTTTACATTTCCAATCTTTGACATTCCCAATCTTTGACATCCATAATCTTCTACATCTTAAATCAGTGGTTTTCTCAAATTTTGAAATCTTCAATTTTTGACATCCTCAATCTATGACACTCTTGACCTGTGGCATATTCAATATATGATATTCTCAATCTTTGCCTACCTCAATCTTTGACACCATTAATCATCTTCAATCTTTGACATCCTTAATCTTGTATATTCTAAAATTATGATATCCAATTTTTGACATTCTCAATCTTTGATAACTTCAATCTGTCACAACTTAAATATTTGATATCCTCAATCTTTGACATTTTTTTTATATTTTTTTTATATTTTTTTTATATTTTTTATTTTTCAAAACTTTGATATCCTAAATCTATGACATCTTCAATTTTTGGCCTCCTCAGTCTTTGAAATCCTCAATCTATGACATGCTCTTTATTTGGCATCCTCAATCTTTGACATTCTTAAATTTAAAACGCTCAACATTTTACATAAACATTCTTTGACATCCACAATCTTTTCTCTTATGCATCCACAATCATTGACATTCACAATCTTTGATATCACCGATATTTGGTAGTCAAGGTCTCTGGTATTCTTAATCTTTGTCATCCTGAATCATTGAAAGTCTGGCTCATGGAAATATTCAATCTATGACATCCACAATTACGTTTTCTATATACATTGTACATTGACGCTTTATTACTGTGTAATCTGGAAAACTTTGATGATAAAAGGGAAATAATCGAATATGTCGACAATATAACAAGATAAAAGCATTTGCCTCCCCTTTAAAATCCATTCTAATATGACGTACTTCTTTCGCTTTATGAATAAACCCATGCTCTAAATCCAATAATTAGTTTTTGCACATGCGTATATTGACTTCTGCAGAATAATGATTTTTATTAATTTTGCATGCAATTAATATATTTCATTAACTTTAAACACTTCCAAACTCTTAAATGATGCCCATGTTGTTACTAATTCATTTATCATGACTGTAATGTGATGCATTCCGAAATTGACATATTTGACCTAAATACGACAATTGTTCATGCTGGCTGTTCCAAAAACTCCTCCCTCTGAAAAATACAGTGCCAGCTGTTTGCTTCTTCATAACCAAGGGAGGTTCATTAAAGAGCCTACACAATTGCGTTACCCTTATACACATCTAGCATAGAAATTACATTAATTGTCCTGATCAGAATCGCAATAATTGATGCAAGCTATACTTTATTGTAGTTTTAACATGGGTAGGCATTATATTCGTGTTATTTTAGCCCTTACTATTGCTCGGGCAAAAATAGTCACAAATATAATGCCTACCCATGTTAAAACTACAATAAAGTAAAGTGCGCATCAATTATTTCTTAAACAAGATAGTTGCATATATGATAAATGTAATGTAGGCAACTTAATAAATTTCTTTTTCATTTAAAAAAACCGTGTTTAATATCTTTTTATTTTTCTATATTGCTAGCAAAACGCAGTTTGCTGAATTTATTTATAACCACTGGGTTGATGCCACTATTGGTGGACTTGTACTCCCCGCGGGTATCACTAGCCCAGTAGTCAGCACTTCTGTGTTGTCATGAATGAATTACCATTGATATATAGTCACAATTATAAATAAATTCATCATATATACACGGTTTGAAATTGTATATTTTACGCCAGACGCACGTTTTTTCTACAAAAGACTCATCAGTGACACTCGATAAAAAATATTAAAAAGGCCAAATAAAGGCCGGAAAGTTTTGCCAAATACAGCTAAGGTTGAAAAGCCTTAGTATTTAAAAAAGTCAAAGTTTTACTGACAGTGAATTTATAATTATGAACAAATCAATGAAAACTCAAGTCAACACCGAAGTGTTGACTACTGGGCTGGTGATACCCTCGGGGAATTAAAAAAAATCCACCAGAAGTGAACTCGATCCAGTGGTTATAAATAAACTCATCATTATAGAAAACAGGATTAAAATTTTATATTTACGCCAGACGTGCGTTCCTTCTACAAGAGAATCATCAGCCTTAGTATTTCAAAAATTCAAATTTTGGTTTAAAAGGTAATTTATAATTATGAATATATCAATGATAACGCAAGTCAACACATAAGTGCCAAACTAACTGGGTTTGTGATACCCTCGGGGAATTCAAACACCTCCAGCAGTGGCATTGACCAAGTGGTTGTAAATAAACTCATAATAGATACCAGGATTGAAATTAACTATTTACAAAAACTTGGGTTGTTGAAATACTAAGGGTTTTCTAACTCAGGAATAAATGACATTATCTTTATTTGGCAAAATCGTTAGTCATTTTTGGTTCTTAATGCTCTTCAACTTCGTACTTTATTTGGCTTTTTAACTTTTTTTATTCGAGCGTCAATGATGAATCATTTGTAGACGGAATGCGCGTCTTGCTTTTACACAAATTTTAACCCTGGTATCTGTGATGAGTTTATTTACATGTAAATGTTGTTATACTAATTATGTTTTAAATTTTGTCAACATATATTCAAGCTGACTGAGACAATAAATTATGCATTTTTCCATTTTCCATCATTTTTATTTGTTCACGGTGATCATAAATGGCCTAAGCGGGATTACTCAGTTCTAACTTGTTGTTGGATAATTGTTAGATAAAATAAAACCTAAAAAATTGAAAGATATTGAAAATCACTTAAAAAGAGGATAGTTGTGACTAGATCTATTCTGCATAAAAACGTAAAAAAAATGTAGTTTGTTATCTTTTAAAAGGGATACCTCATAATTCCATTAGCGCTGATTTTAAATGATATATCTCATTGCTATGAATACTTTTCGTTTCAACATGAACAAATTGTGGGTTACCGGATTCTTAACATTTATAAAAACAAAATACTGTAAATGTGTTTCATAAAAGCTTTTTGTTATAAAGTGAAAAATATGCAATTACTTTACTTTTTGTTCATTCAAAACAATACATTTGTTGAGTGCGACTGTCATACAAGTGAGAGGTTAAGAAAGTTATACAACTAAGTTAAATCCACCATTCTCTACATAATACAATGTCTGTACCAAGTCTGGAATATGACAGTTGTTGTCCATTCTTTTGGTGTATTTGAGCATTTGCTTTTTTCATTTAATTAAGGACTTTCTAAAGTACTGACTACTATTCTTTCTACAGTTAAAGGTGGGCTTCAAAAATATTGCGAGGAGATATGTTCTACCAGTGGTGTTAACCAGATGTGGATTCTCAAAAATTCGAAAGATCTACTGCTTAATCTTTGATCACAATCTTTGCAATTTTGCAGCAACATAAAGAATTTTGATTTTTCTACGCTTTACACTACTATTCCCCATGCTCAGTTGAAAGGTCGACTTCACCATCTCATTACACAGAGTTTTTTTCTGTAAAAATAGTAATCGTAGATACAAATGTCTTGTTTTGGGTTACAATAATTCATATTTTGTGAAGAATCACACTGAATCTACCAGAAGATATACTGAAGATTATATTATCAAAATGCTGGACTTTTTGATCGACAATATATTTGTTGAGTTTGGAAGTTTTATATTTTAACAGACAGTCGGTATTCCAGTATTGTGCACCCATACTGTCCGATTTGTTTTTGTACTCGTATGGAGCAGAATTCATTCAGAACCTTCTTATGACAAAAAGAAAAAGCACCTTGCGAAATTCTTTAATTCTACTTTCCGATATATTGATGATGTTCTATCATTGAATAACCCATACTTCAGCCAATACTTACATCTCATATATCCCAGTGAACTTGAAATTAAGGATAATACTGATACCAGAAGGACTGCTTCATAACTTGATCTTTTCCTCAATAATGACGCAGATGGACGACTTCACATGGAAATCTATGATAAACGGGACGATTTCAACTTCCCAATTATCAATTTCCCATTTCTTAGCAGTAACATAAAATTGAGAATGGAAATGGGGAGTGTGCCAAAGAGACAACAACCCGACCATAGAAAAAAACAACAGCAGAAGGTCACCAACAGGTCTTCAATGTAGCGAGAAATTCCCGCACCCGGAGGCGTCCTTCAGCTGGCCCCTAAACAAATATATACTAGTGCAGTGATAATGAACGCCATACTAATTTCCAAATTGTACACAAGAAACTAAAATTAAAATAATACAAGACTAACAAAGGCCAGAGGCTCCTGACTTGGGACAGGCGCAAAAATGCGGCGGGGTTAAACATGTTTGTGAGATCTCAACCCTCCCCCTATACCTCTAGCCAATGTAGAAAAGTAAACGCATAACAATACGCACATTAAAATTCAGTCCAAGAGAAGTCCGAGTCTGATGTCAGAAGATGTAACCAAAGAAAATAAACAAAATGACAATAATACATAAATAACAACAGACTACTAGCAGTTAACTGACATGCCAGCTCCAGACTTCAATTAAACTGACTGAAAGATTATGATTTCATCATATGAACATCAGGCACAATCCTTCCCGTTAGGGGTTTAGTATCATACCATCATAACATATATGAGAAGAACATAATCCGTGTCATGCCAACAACTGGTTTTTGAATAAATGTGTTTAGTTCCGATGCAAAGACCCTATAAGTGAATCAATATTAACGCCAAAATATGCAATCTTTAATGACCTGACAACATTATCGTAACTATATCCCCTCTTAATAAGTCTATTCAAAGGTTTTGTTAGTTTTTGAGGTGAATACTGACACCTTTGTGCTTTATAAAGAATATTTCCATAAAAAGTTGGATGTGAAATACCTGAACGTATAAGAAGTCTGCATGTTGAGCTATATTTACGAATGATGTCCTTATACTGATGATAAAATTTAGTAAATGTTTTGACTAGTTTGTGATATCGAAAACCCTGGTGTAATAATTTTTCAGTAATACATAAATTTCTCTCGTTAAAATCTAAAACATTGTTACATACACGAGCGAATCGTACAAGTTGAGATATATAAACACCGTAAGAATTAACGATAGGAAATGAAAAAATCATCTCTTTTATCATAAATTTTAGTATTCAGCTTTCCGTTAGTGATATAGATATCAAGATCGAGGAAAGGACAGTGGTCATTGTTAGTATTAGCTTTATTTAAAGTAAGTTCAGCAGGATAAATTTCTTTAGTATACATACTGAAGTCGTCATTATTGAGAGCCAAAATATCATCCAAATATCTAAAAGTATTATTAAATTTGTTTATCAGATGTTTTTTCGATGGGTCTTTGCTTATTTTTGTCATAAATTGTAACTCATAGCAATACAAAAACAGGTCCGCAATAAGTGGTGCACAGTTAGTCCCATTGGAATTCCGATAATCTGACGATATACGGAATTCCCAAAGCGAACAAAAATGTTATCTAGTAAAAATTCAAGGGCATATATAGTATCAAAGCATGTCCAATTGACATAGTTTTTTTGTTTATTGCTACTAAAAAATGACCTAAAAGAGTTTGAACATATATATTCACATTCTGACTTTTTAAATGCCCATTTAATTAGGTGTGTGAATTTTTTCTTAATGAGAATGTGAGGCAATGTGGTATACAGGGTAGAAAAAATCAAAACTTTGAACAGATTCAAAATCACCAATATAAGCATGCAATTTATCAAGTACTTCCACCAAGTTCTTGACACTCCAAAAGTAATTAATTCCACTATTTTCGAAGGCCTTATTTGAACAATTTATTATCAGATTTTTAATTGTACCAAGTGTGTTGGTAAGAAGAATAGACAATTTAGTAATGGAACAATGGCTTGAAGACGAAATAAATCTATATTTGTAAGGTGTTTTGTGTAGCTTCGGAAGCCAGTACATAGTTGGGACTTTCATTGTATTTGGCTCTGCTTGTAAAGCGGTAGCTAAAAGTTTATGTTTGTTACAGATGTCATTTTCTGAAAATGGAGTCAGTTGGAATGTTGGTGAATTGGTGATTTTTTTTTTCAGAACCTCAATGTAAAATTTACGTCAAACAATAATAATGTTATTAGCAGCTTTATCGGCCTGGACAAAAACAAATTTCATGGCTAGTTCTTTTAGTTTATGTTTGATACGAGAAATAGGTTTTTTGTGGTTATTGTTAATAGTAAAATGTTCTTTAAAATGTTGAATACGTATATCAACTGTCTTCATTACTGAATTAAAAAAAGAGTCCAAAGATTTTTTGTCAGCTTTTTTCCCGTTTTATACATTTCATACAGTAAGCATGGAGTGAGTCGTGGATGATATTACGACACTCATTCCAATTAATAATTGACGGGGGACGATATTTAGGTCCTTTACTGAGAAATGATTTTAACTCTCGGTCTTGAACGATGTTAAGATCTCCTGTTATAACATGGGAAATGGGTCCATAAATATATTCGGAGGTACTACAGTTACATGAAGTAGGTGTATTTTCACTGATATTAACATCTTTACACAGTTGACTATAATTAAACACATATTTCCGGGTAGATTTCTTGTAAATATAACAAATAAGAGGTAGCTCAGTATTGTCAAAATATCCAGGAATTTGTTCTTTAACAGAATGGTCGTTAAATATACCGGCAATATTTACAAAATCAAAACCTTTATTGTCATACTTTATTTTAATAAAATGTTTTTTATGATCTTCAGGGCGATCAATTTTGGGAAATAGTTTAGAATAATAATATGCCATAATAATTTGAACAATTTCATACTTAGGACTGCTATATGAAATTGTGTTGCAACCCTCCAAAATTTTATTTAACTTATTAACCGGTAATGAACAGAGTTTTGTTAACAGATAATGTCTTCTGCCCTTCGTATTTTGTTTATATATCTCAATTGATACGTTAGTTTCGTGCTTGTTCACACTATACGTACTTCATATACAGGAGTGTGCTCCTTACGCAGAAACTGCTCCAATAAAGTTATGAGGAGGACAGATTAAAATTGACATTCCGTAAATTTTACGAATACCATCACGAATTAATTGATCCATACGATGTGTCTTTGTCCAAACTAGCTAATGACATTTTTACCACATGTTAGATTGTGGTTTGTCATTACGTCGTCTAATCTTTTAATTAGCGAACGTGACTTATTCCCGATTGTGACTGTTTTGCTGAGTGTGAATTCGCATTGCTATAAGACGTGTTACGGTACTTTTCTTTCTCAAATTCATGTATTTAGTTTTGATGTTATATTTGTAATTCGCATCGGATTTTGTCACATGTCTTGACGTCTTTTCTGTTATATTCATGTGTTTTGGTAAAGAAAATCACCGCCTTCATTTATTAGATTTGATTTGGTTCAATGTAATTTGTACGATGTATTACGTTTGCAGTTTGATTCAGAATAAACCGGGCATACCTATATAAAATAGTTAATTGCCTAATTGCTACCTCAGTTTGGTATTAATAAGTATTGCAATTTTCATTGTTACTAAATGTAATAACAGTATGTAGTACAAATATAATCTTAAATCAATCCTAATTCCATTTTATTTTTGAGAAATAGTTTTAGTCATTTAAATGTGACGTCATTTTTTGTGTGCTGTTTTAGAATTTCAAATGTGACGTCTTTTTTTGTGCTTTTTTACAATTTCAAATGTGACGTCACTTTTTGCGTTGAGGCTTAAACTAACTTAGGGTGTGTATTTTTTTTTTTATTATGTTGGTTTATGTAATGTATCCAGGTTTTTTTCTGTAATTAGTTTATACTTCAGTTTTATTATGTATATCTATTATATAGTCATTTTGTATAATTTACTGTTTGCAAAAGTATGAATTATTCTAAATAATAAGGATGTTCTTATCGCAAACAGAAAACCCTAGCCGTATTGGGGACAACTTTTTCGTACTGTTGATCCTCAGTGCTGTTCAACTTTGTACTTGTTTTGGCTTTCGAACTTTTGTAACTGGGCGTCACTAGTTAGTCTTGTGTGGACGAAACGCACCCCTGTACATAGTCAGGAATATGGCCATTGTTATATTATAGTTCGTTTCTCTTTGTGTTACATTATAACGTTGTGTTTCTGTTGTGTCGTTTGTTTCCTCTTATATTTGAGTGTGAATTCACATTACTATAAGACGTGTCTCGGTACTTTTCTGTCCCAAATTCATGTATCTAGTTTTGATATTATATTTGTTATTCTCATCGGATTTTGTCTAATGCTTAGTTCGTTTCTGTGTGTGTTACATTTTATTGCTGTGTCGTTGTTCTCCTCTTATATTTAATGCGTTTCCCTCAGTTTTAGTTTGTAACCCGGATTTGTTTTTTCTATCGATTTATGAGTTTCAAACAGCAGTATACTACTGTTGCCTTTATTTACCGATCACTTGTATCATTTTACACATGATAGCCAAGATAAAAATTTTACCATAGTAAATTTTTTCTCAGGAACTACAATACAAGGATTACTGAAATTTGGTTTCATGTTTTATATAAGTCAGCTCTGATTCCTTTCACGGATTTGGCTATACTTTTTGGACCTTTTGGATTATAGCTCTTCATCTTTTATATAAGCTTTGGATTTCAAATATTTTGGCCACGAGCATCACTGAAGAGACATGTATTGTCGAAATGCGCATCTGGTGCAACAAAATTGGTACCGTTAATTTTATTATACCGTGTGATGCATTTTCAGATTCACCACTTAACAACTTCCCGTTTTCCGAATATGTCATTAAAGATTGCATATTTTGGCTTTAATATTGATTCACTTATAGGGTCTTTGCATAGGAACTAAACACATTTATTTGAAAAACAGTTGTTGGCATGACACGGGTTATGTTCTTCTCATATATTTTATGATAGTATGATATTAAACCCCTAACGGGAGGGATTGTACCTGATATTCATATGATGAAGACATAATCTTTCAATCAGTTTATTTGAGGTCTGGAGCTGACATGTCAGTTAAATGCTAGTAGTCTGTTGTTATTTATGTATTATTGTCATTTTATTTATTTTCTTTTGTTAAATCTTCTGTCATCGGACTCGGACTTCTCTTGAACTGAATTTTAATGTGCGTATTGTTATGCTTTTACTTTTCTACATTTCTACATAGGGGGAGGGTTGAGATCTCATAAACATGTTTAACCCAGCCGCAATTTTGCACCTGTCCCAAGTCAGGAGCCTCTGGCCTTTGTTAGTCTTGTATGATTTTTAATTTTAGTTTCTTGTGTATAATTCGGAGTTTAATATGATGTCCATTATCACTGTACTAGTATACATATTTTTTAAGAGCCCAGCTGAATTACACCTACGAGTGTGGGAGTTTCTCGCTACATTGAAGACCCATTGGTGGCCTTCAGCTGTTGTCTGCTCTATGGTCGGGTTGTTGTCGCTTTGACACATTCCCCATTTCCTTTCTCAATTTTATTTCATGGTTTATATAAGTCAGCTATATCGTGTGATGCGTTTTCAGATTCACCACTTCACAACTTCCTGTTTTCCGAAATATTTCGGCGGAGGTATCATCAGTGAGCAGTAGCTCGCAGTTTCACTTGTTTGATAACGTATACAATTTGACATCGAAACTAGATTTATTGATAACGTACGTATTCATGAACGATTTGATATCGATTCTAGGGTTCTTGATAATGTATACATGTACCATTTGACATCGATTCTAGGTTTCTTGATAATGTTTGTACCATTTAACATCGGTTCTTGTTTTTTTTTTTTAAATAAATGTACCATTTAACATCGATTCTTAATTTCTTGATAACGTTTTTTAGTTGACATCGATTCTATGTTTCTTGATTACTTATGTACCATGTGACCTCGATTATAGTGTCTTGATAACGTACGTACTATTTGACATCGATTTAGGCGCATCTGGCGTATTAAATTTTAACCTGGTACCTTTTGTTAAATATTATTCGTGTTTCTCTGTCCTTTGTGTTCTCCAATTTATTTGTATTGTAGTCCCTTCATGTAATGTAGTCAATTTAATGTTATATTCAACATTGCCATAAAAGCGGGATTTTTGGCATGCCACAAAACTAGGTTCAACCCACAATTTTTTTCTTAAAATGTCCCGTACCAAGTCAGGAAAATGGCAATTGTTCTATGATAGTCCGTTTCCGTGTGTGTTACATTGTAATGGTGTGTTTCTGTTGTGTCGTAGTTCTCCTCTTATATTTGATGTGTTTCCCTCAGTTTTAGTTTGTAACCAGGATTTGTTTTTTTCTCAAACAATTTATGAATTTCGAACAGCGGTATACAACTGTTGCATTTGTTTAGGTTTCTTGATAACTTATGTACTATTTGGCATCGATTATATGCTTCTTGATAACGTGTGAACCATTTGACATCGATTCTAGGTGTATTGATAACGTACGAACCATTTGGCATCGATTCTATGCGTCTTGATAACGTACGAACAAACTGACATCGATTCTAGGTTTCGTGATAACGTACGTACCATTTGCCATCGATTCTAAGTGTCTTGCTAACGTACGTACCATTTGACATCGATTCTAAATGTCTTGATAACGTAAGTACTATTTGACATCGATTCCAGGTTTCGTGATAACGTCTGTATCATTTGACATTGATTGTATGCTTCTTAATAACGAATGTACTATTTGGCATCGATTATATGCTTCTTGATAACGTGTGAACCATTTGACATCGATTCTAGGTGTATTGATAACGTACGAACCATTTGACATCGATTCTATGCGTCTTGATAACGTACGAACAAATTGACATCGATTCTAGGTTTCGTGATAACGTACGTACCATTTGCCATCGATTCTAAGTGTCTTGATAACGTACGTACCATTTGACATCGATTCCAGATGTCTTGATAACGTAAGTACTATTTGACATCGATTCCAGGTTTCGTGATAACGTCTGTATCATTTGACATTGATTGTATGCTTCTTAATAACGAATGTATTATTTGAAATCGATGCAAAGTTTCTTGATAACGTACATACCGTTAGACATCAAGTATAAAATGAAGAAGACACCAAGGGGAAACAAAAACCAGAAGTCGAGAAATACAATAGAAAGGCAAAAAATAAACGAAAAGACTTACAGGTTCAAAACACTGAACAAGACAAACCAACTCATTAACGAATTTGACCTCAGGTACTAAGGTATGGTAAGCAGTTCTGTGCTTTACTACGGGAGTATTATATTTTGAATGCCGTTGATCTGTCTCCGACATTAAGTATGGTTCGTACGAGACTCATCGAATGAAAGCTTATTTAATTTGTATCAAAATTTGCTGTACACTTTTGCTTCAGTGTATACCAGAAAGATTTTTTTCTGGAGAACTTACTGTTTACTTTCCGCCTAGCTCCGAACTCGCCATTAAGTTGGGTTTTGTGGTATTAAATTTTTAGTTTTTCTGTAGTGGTTTGTGCACTTTCATTTTTCTTTTCATCTGTTTTATTTTGTCATCTTGTTTTTAGTATTTATTCGGAAACCAAAGAGTTGACTGGGGGAGTAAAACTATGATCATTCAAAGACTGTTCCCGTCTGACAGTAATACCTTTGATCGCTGTATGAATACGCAGCTACGTCCGCTTAGAATGGGGAGTTTAAATCTGTTTCATCGTGTAATAACATGCATGTTATATAACCCTTGCAACAACTCTCTGACTGGTATATAGTTTGTCTTTTACAATGCCACATTTGTTGTCTTTTCTATTTGCAGTATACATTTACCGCCCATCCTACTTTTTAAGCATACTTTAGATAAGAAACCTTTGGTATAAATTATTAATTTGTTTTCGTATTGAATATGCAGAAATATCTGCTATTGAACAGTAAGCAAACATCCATCAATCAATCTTTCCTCACTTTGTAAATTTTGAATTGCCACCCACTCCCTTAGGCATAGTTTTAGTTTCATATATTTATTTCCATACACAAAACATGACCGAAAAGTGAACTTAAGTGCTGCATGAGAGACCATTGAAGTCAAAATAAGAAAAATGAAAAGAAATCTTTAATTTGTCTTGCTATGATGTTAATTAAAAGAGAACGGCTATTTCTCTTGTGGTTATTGTCTGCGTCAGAGGGTCGTTAAGAGTGACCAGAACTTTGTCCATAACATGAGCTGCTGCTCCGGCCACATGTAATATACAACAGTTACATTGTGTCACACCATGGCAAGTAATGTTGCTATGGTAATTATCACTTCCTTCAATACGCATGTCAAGTTTTGTAGTAGACGATGCACACGCGTAGTTTATTTTGACGTTATAACGTTGAAAAGCCTTTGGGTCCCTTGGATTTACACTAAAGCCTATAAATCTCGGTTTTGGGCGTATGTCGTTTATTTTCTTCATCGATACCGAATAGGGAGAATCCTCTTTGACCTTCAAATCAAAGCGTTTCGAGTTAACTGAATAATTTCCTGGAAATGTAGCAATAATTTGTACGGAAACATTTCCAGAAACGAATGAGTCATAAAATTTGATGGAATCCCTATTGCAATTATTGTCAATGTTTGTATAAAACTCTTTGCAAAATGATAAAACAGTTTGAAAACTGGACTCACATGTCGTGATGACGTCACTCACTTGTGAAAATGATACTCCTGACATTACTTTTATTGACGATTTAATTTGCTTGCAAACATGACGTTGAAATTTATAATAGTTAGAAGATGCATATTTACACAGATGATTTGCTGTTTGGATGAAGGTTTGGCAAACAGTCGATTCCTGACTTTCTGTCCGGTGAACAGGTTTAACTGGTATCCTGATGTGATAAAGTCCGGGATATGATGTCAATGACCCCAGAAAATGGTTTTGAATACCATTTTCGGAATGATTTGCTGCAGTTATTTTTGCAAAGACTTCGGCAGATGAGTCGGGCTCGTTGCAACTTTTTATTTCCACTGGAATTTTAATAAAATCTCCTTTATGGTGATGGTGTATGACATTCTTTGATCTTCTTTGCATGTTTCTTTTCTCATCAACACTAGACGGTAATATGTTTTGTGTCTCCTTATTGTCCTCTTTTTCAACTTTCTTATGCTTTGGTTTTATTTTACAGACTGTTATATCCTGGTCAATTTGTCCTTGACCTTTGTTAAAGATAACGGTCACGTGGACCGAGCATTTCGTTTTCCAGTCAAATGAAATTGTTGTCCCTGAAGAAGAGACAATCCTTGATATTTTTCGTAGTTTTCCCATTATTATATTCGATGAAACCCCATACTGATCATGTGACCGGAAGCTTTTCAAAGACTTGACACTTCCATTCATGTCTTTTTTACCATATACTGTGATGTTTTGATTTGTTGGAAGATTGACATGAATAATTCTTTGGTCGACAGTATTGATAAAAATTGTATGACGAGGTATCTTTTTCATTTCTAAAAAAAAATCGAAAATTAAATCACTAAAGCAGTGAGAGCATATCAACGTTAGTCAATACAATACCGAGTGCTTTATACAGTGTGTTTACGGTGGGTTATTTCTATAGTTAAAAGATATGTACTCGCAAGAATACGTTCGTTACACAGTGTGTTTACAGTTAGTTCCTCCTATTCTAAACTTACATGTACTCCTAACAAAATGTTCCTTATATATTTTGGCATCGCGATGCTATAAAATGTGTTAAGAGTTACTTAAACTGTATGTACTCACAATAATGTGTTTGTTATACAGTGTGTTTAAGGTGGGTTTTTTTTCTATACTTACATTATATGTACTCACAACAATGTGTTCGTTATACAGTGTGTTTACGGTGAGTTCTTTCTATACGTAACTTACATGTGCTCACAACAATGTGTTCGTTATGCAGTGTGTTTACGGTGAGTTCTTTCTATACTAAAATTATATGTACTCACAACAATATGTCCGTTATAAACAGTGTGTTCACGGTGAGTTCTTTCTATACTAAAACTATATGTACTCACAACAATGTGTTCGTTATACAGTTTGTTTACAGTGGGTTCATTCAAAACCAAAAAGTATGTACTCGCAACAATGTGTTCGTTACACAGTTTGTTTACAGTGGGTTCATTATAAACCAAACAAACAGTATGTACTCACAGCAGAGTGTTCGTTATACAGTTTGTTAACAGTGGGTTCATTCTAAACCAAACAGTATGTACTCGCAACAATGTGTTCGTTATACAGTTTGTTTACATTGGGTTCAATAAAAATAAGTCGTTAATTTAATCTATAATCTCCATACAATGAGTTCGATATGAATGGTAAAATATAAATCCAAACTGAATGAAGTGCGTTAATAATAAACAAGAAGACCTTTTGTAATTCATTTTTAGCCAGCAGATTTTATATACTCACTACAATGTGTTCGTTCTTCGTGTCCTTCTTTGCAATAACATTTATTTCCAATACCACAAACGCCTTTTCCATGGCAACAAGATATACAACCTGAAATATAAACAATTTTACACAGAATTAACCTGTGATCAAGTATTGTTCTAAGAAACAATTATGTTTTTTGAATGGAATGTTTTGTTTTGTTTTAATTTGTATGCTTGTCTTTTAATCTCTTTACATTATATTATCCTCCAATGCTATAAGATGCGAAGGATTTATTTTCGGAATTACAATTCTACCAAGATTGATTCAGATCCAAACATCTATATGTCCTCTTTTGTTTATAAATAATTTGTTTGTAGTCATTGAATTATAATTCCAATTTTTCTACAAAAGATGTTCGGTGTTTAGTTCGTATAATGGTCAACTTTTGTAATTAGCAGTTAAAACTTTTCAGCGTATCATCCACCTGGTATGCACGGTAGGTATAGTGTCCTGCTCGGATCGTGGTTTTTCGAGTGATTTGATCGGGCTTTTTCGAGTGTAACCACTTTTTTTCGAGTGAATGTGAACAAAAATGTAAACAAACAGACTTCATCTCTAACAAGACGTAATATAGATGCTTGTGTTTAATATACAAAGTTATAGGTATAGAAAGATATTACTTTATTATTGAAAAATTACAAGATATATATTACAATGTTACATAAAGTTCAAATATGGGATTCGGAAACAAGTTTGCCAATACCCTTAAAGCCTTTTAAGAAAAAAAATGACCTTCGAATAGAGTTACTCCAAAAATAACCCCTGGTTTTCTCGAAATCTTTAATAGGTATATCGTGGAGCGCAATAATCCTCAATTTTTAATTCTAGCTCAAAATAGTCAAAATATATTTCTTTTTCACCAAAAGTTTGATTTTTGAAAATTTGTTGGTTAGTTTAAGTAAACAAGGACATCTAAAGCACTATTTTGTGTCAGAGTAGCAACAAAGAACAAACTATAATATCGTATTTGGGTAATGCATAAATCTATATAAATAATTTCTCAATGTCAAAAACTTAACTTTTGCAAAAATCTTCTCATCTGAAACTACTTGACAAAGTTCATTATAGATAGAGATACACATGTAACTGTAAACAGCAAGAATGTTTAGTAAAATAAGATCTACAAACAAGTCAACATCACCAAAACAGATAATTTTGCCATTGATTTTATTCTTGTCTTTAATGTTGAAGAGTGCCCTATGTTTGACATGCACTGCATCAAATAGACTAAGGTGAGTGACACACTCTCTTAAGAAACTCTATAATGTTTAATAAAATCCCATAACTCGGAAACGTAAAACCAATAATTTCTAAAAATTCGAAAGGGATGATACCTCAATAGACAATTCACCGAACTTTCACGTAAATTGGTTACAGCGTTTTTGAGTTTTTGTCCGACATGCTGACGATGAACGAATGGACAACGGGGTACCATAATACGTCCCGTATAAAAACTGTATGGTTCACCACGAAATTTATATTTACTTTGACTACAAAAGTACCCAAAATGGAAAGGGATTAATATAAGTTCCAATAACTTGTTTCCCAATCAAGTATTAATAAATATGTTTAAACTAACAAAAGTACCATGAAATGAAGTTAAAAAGATTATGATTCTCCTGCACTTTGTTCTTAATAACTCTTATAAAGGATCTAACAATTTCTAATTTAATACTGGAAAGTTGTGGTAGAACGATTTCCGAACAGAAAATTCGCATTAAATTCAAAACGGTTAGTTTTGAGCATTGATAATTATTTTTTTTATGATTTCTTGATAATAGATAATATTTTCATTCATTAAATTACAGGTATAAACTAGAAAAAAGTCATGTTTTAAAGTATAGAATACCTTTTTTCTTATTCAAATTTTCTGTTAAAAAAACCGGACCATTTGTCTAAAAACCCGGACGATTTCACAGTTGCTCCCGAAAAAAAAAACGGACAATAATAAACACTGAGTTTTTGGTTTAAAAACAAAGAATTTCTGCTTCTTTGTTGATATCGAAACATGTAATGTATGCAATATAAGATGGGTAGTAAACTATTATAATTACGAAATAGCAGTTAATTGAACTTATCGCATGTGTTATCACTCGAAAAAGCCCGAACTACACTCGAAAAACCTCGATCTTAACCGGACACTATACCTACCGTGATATGACTAATTACCTGATCTATTGTAGGTATGGTCTGTCGAACAATCCACGATAGAATTATGTGTTACACTCTCTGGTAATGTTATATTGCCGTTCTTCATGAACACGTTGATCTTATTAAACTGAACGGTTCTGTAAAACAAATGTTTAAAAAAAATCAGTGTTTAAGGTCGGATCAGGAAGATAATAAACTGAGTCCCATCCATTCCCCAGTCTGTCTATATGTTCAAGGTACAACAGGGTTATAATTTAATAAAAACGATGCATTGTTGAGCAGTATTCGTCTCATTTCTGTTGATTTAAACAAATTCACAAGTTCTAATATAAACAATGGCCAATATCATGTTTTTCTGTGTTTTTTTTCTGTTTTTTTTTCAAACATAAATCTCGAGTTAAATGGACAAAAATTGAATTAAACGAATTTTCAACTATGAATGGTTTACATTGAACATCATTTAGTAAACATGTCTTTGATATTAGTTGTAACAGTCTCGAGATGACAATAATTTAAACAAATAAATTCTTACTGAAATTACAGAACTTACTCTGGATATTCCACAACTATATCTATACGTGTTATGTTAGATAAAGACACATTAGCAAACGTGAACACTGCGGACAGAAGAACCCCATATGTGACAGCGATCCGCCATCCATGGACTGAGCCTAATATAAACAATGTCAGAACGTAGCTGTATAACAATGGAAATCCACCATTTAGTTGGTAACTGGTAAATTTGGGCTCCTGGATTTTAGGAAATATTCTAACAGTAATTTTCCCCGATTTTATTTCTGTGTCTATTCTGCATTGACTGGAAGGAAGTTCACTAGGTAAGTCCTCTGTTCCTTTTTGGTATATCTTTGCTTTTGCGGTCAAAGCTGTACTACGGTTAGATTGATGCCATATAATATTTCCCTAAAGTATAAATGTTAGATTTTTGATAATTGATATTTCCCTAAATTATAAATGTTAGATTTTTGATAATTAATATTTCTCTAAATTATAAATATTAGATCTTACAACTCTAACAATAACATAACCTCTAAAGACACGTAAAATTGTTTTACAGTAGACATACTTTCCTTTTATAAGATAATTTCTCGGTTTCTGACAATATCATCCTTTATGGATAGTTGTCTCCATTATTTCCCCTTTATATGTTTATCTAAGAGCATAACATTCGTAAGGTAAAACGTGAGTAAATTAAGTAGAAGAATTTACTGGTGTACTTTATAGATTATCCATAAAGAGTAATAAAACCAATATATTGTTCAGCGTTACTATTGAAGAAGAGTTTGATACATTACTGATAGTTTTGCACCATTTTCCTTGTTTTTATAGAATTTGCATACAATGACAACCAGAACTATTCAAATGAATATGAACAGGGAAACAGCATT
Organism: Mytilus galloprovincialis; assembly: GCF_965363235.1. NCBI lineage: Eukaryota > Metazoa > Mollusca > Bivalvia > Mytilida > Mytilidae > Mytilus > Mytilus galloprovincialis. Next base: position 9,657,616 of record NC_134840.1, read on the forward strand.
AACGTATCGCATTTGTCAACAAGGAAGTTCATTACTTAAAGTACTTACCGGAATTTCTGAAAACACATCTAAACTGACAGGTTTAAGGCTATTAAACGAAAACAGTTCTTCCCAAACGTCTCCCTGACATGACACCACGGAAATTAGTGCCAATATTATCATCATCTGTAAGAAGAAATTATTGGAATATAAAGTATAAGTGCTAAATAGAACAAAACATACCCTAAACTGTCGAAATTCACCTAAGGAAATTTATTTTTCATAAATCTATGCTAACAACAATAACTGCCTTTTCCTTAGTATTTCAGTTTCACATGGCAAACCCTACACGCCTGTACGCTAAATCCACTATTATTAAAAAAAAAAACAAGTATTGATTTGTATACGTTGGTCTTATGGTGTATACTGTTACATCACTGTCTCTAGTTGGGGGTAGATTAGGCTGCAGCAAGTACGAATGTATGAACCTGCCACGTATTGTAGGCGCCTGAATTGTGATTTCGTTTGATAGTGATTTCGTTTAATATATTTGTACTTTTGATTTTGCCATTTGATTAGATCCTTTCCTTTCTGAATTTTCCTCGGAATTCGTTTATTTTAATTTAACTTTTACATCCTTGTCATTCGAAATTTTTGATTTCAGCGTTCTCAATGAAGGTTAATCCAGAAAAGCGCTACGGACGGACTCACCAAATTCATAAAGTGTTATTTTAATGCATTATTGAAAAACAAACATTGCATACTTTTTCTATATATATAATGATTTGTGATTTATGACCAAAATTCTATCAGATTAATGTGATATTAGTTCATTTCCATGCAGTGTATAACATCAAGGAAGACTACAAAGTCAAGATACAATAGTGTTTCAGTTTAACGAGCAGGTATGTACAATAATTGACATAGCGAAAAGTCAAGCCGACTAGTCGGGTAGAAATAGGAAACGCAAATGTGTTTTTTTTTGTTTGTTTGTTTTTGTTGTAAATACAAAAATAACATTTTTTCGCATCAATCATGTAATCACTTCAGAACATCTTCATATAAATTCATTAAGAAAGGGATATTACAGGAGGGAACATACAAATTGTCAATGATAAGGAAAACGCAACAAGTATAATATTTCAATGGGATGTAATTTTTAAGTGCGATTGTTTGACATTTTTGCCTTTGTTGCTCCTTAATCCTTAGCGTTAGAAGTGTCTTTATAGTTAGAGGAAATATACTAGAGATTGGTGTTCAATCTTTATAGTTAGAGGAAATAGAGATTGGTGTTCAAGCGCAAGCATGAAGTTTTCTATGTAGTGTTTTGTAGCTGCTGTTGGTCATTTATTTTTTTCTTTGAAATGGTGTTGAATGATGATTAATAATTTCCACTCAAAGTATCTTCTCGTAATTTTCGTTTTTGTTTTTTATGAGTTTTTATTGACCTTTGGATGTCTTTTAGTTTTTTCGGTTGGTGCCTTTATGACGATTAATAACTTCTTCTATACACAAGCATATCTGATTTAAAATGTTAAATGAGCGTATTGATGTAATTTTCAACTTTTGGTATTATATAGCACTTTTATCTTTATTCATTTTATATTTGCTAATCATTATAAAACCTGCAATTTTTTAAATGATTTACGTGTCAACTATGAAAGTTGTAATTAATTACGTTATTATCAAAAAGTGGTTCTCAATTGTGAACAAGTAGATACTTTCAATAGAATATAAATGATAAGTTATTAAACAACTATAGTTCTCAATACCGTGTACGACCATTAACCTATGGAATAGGAGACTAACGGACTATACTGTTAAGTCTGGTTTGTCATACAGAAGGGACATAATACCCAATATAATGAACATTTATATGAGGCAGCAATCTCGTAACATACTGATTATTTTTTGGTTTAATATAAATAAAATGCGGTATGAATGTAAACCAAACAACTCTCTATTATAAAGGTATGAATGTCAACCAAACAACTCTCTATTATAAAGGTATGAATGTCAACCAAACAACTCTCTATTATAAAGGTATTAATGTCAACCAAACAACTCTCTATTATAAAGGTATGAATGTCAACCAAACAACTCTCTATTATAAATAAAACTTTCAGCACTCTTGGCTAAATAAAATAGTGGCAAGATTTTACCAGTGGAGGAACCCGGAGTATAGTCGGCGTGAACCACCAACCATCGGTTGCAAAACTGGCAATCCTTAATCAAATAAGATCCCGAGATTTAACCGCCTTGACACTAGTTTTATGGAGGAAGAGTGCTTGACTATCTGTCCGAACTATTTAAACAACTATTGAAGGTTCCGACATTGGCCTGTTCTAAGGCAAATTTATATCGAACAATCGTCTATTCTAGAGACAGTTTCAATCTTCTGTCCGTATTCCCAGTTGACCCGTTATGAACAACCTAACTTCTAGACATATTGTTATTAAAATAAGGATATGTGTTATGATTTCCAATGAGACAAATATCCAACAAAGGGCGATGTGTTGTCATCACTATGATTGAGCAAAATATTTAGTGTATTTTGAATAAAATGTGAAGTGTTTGCCACTGGACATTAAATACAAATTAAACAATAGTTATTACAATAGTTTCAACAGACACAGCTCACATGGTTCAATTGTAATGTGGATTTTTTAAATGCAAAATCATTAAGCTGTAACAAGTTTTAAAAGATGCCAAAATGCCAAATAGCAGTCGAGTTATAAAAATACTAAGTTAAAGTGCTTGTCACTTCAATCCATGGCATTTATGCGACTATCATAAGCCAGTAGAATATTGTTTTATCGGTTCTCTTCGTCTATGCTTTTGACGTACACATTATTTAGTGACGGTAACGACGTTTTTATTCAATGGTTAATTATTTATAACTCAAATTTTACATAACGGTTTAGAATTTTCGGCATGTTCAGACGATGGAAATTCCATCTCTCCTCTAACTTGTCTAAGGTGAATAAATGTCACAATGGTCATAGACCACTTTCGAGTTCATCCGTCACCGAAATTAACTGATGGTGAATAACAATTTGATTCTACGATGTATATGCGTCTTCCGGAAATTGAACCGCATGAAATGTCCTTTATAATTGTACATTTTCTAATGTATTTACATTTTTATATGCATTGCGCAGATTAATAAAATGTTACATCAACACTATATATGTTTTGAGATTTCCAGTTCGAAACAATTTAGATAAAGAGGATTTTAATTTCAAGGTATATTTAATCTGGAACATAAAATATTGAATTAGTATACTAGTCTCAGATTGAATCGATGATATTCGACCACATGAAGAAAAAATCTAACGGGAGCAAAACAGGCCAATCTTAGGAATTTCGATAAACAAATCATTTGCATTTTCCACCAAAAACATTTTAATATTTTTCTTGCCGAATGTTTTCCTCAACTTTTACAAGCTCTGTTTAAATACGAGTTTTTGTATAATATGTTAATACACTATCACAACGTTTTTAATGTAATATTTAGTATTAACAAACTTGTAGACTAGTAATATATTTAAAAAAAAAACAATATTAGCATATATTTACATTAAATCACACCACTATACATGTAGAACATATAGTAACTTTGTAGTGTCTGTTTTTACCACACAAGCATCGGAAAATCACAAATATTTGATTGAAAATAATGTTTTTTTAAATTGGAAACTGTAAATAACTCGTATGGATTTATTAACAGTGAAAATGTTCCAAATGTCAAAGTTTGAATAATCAATTTAAAAGATTTACCTTTCTGAGAGATTTCCTGACTTCCAGTGTTGAACTATTACATTTCACGAATGTTCAGTATAAATTCCGTTCACTAGCAACGTTTCATGTTAATAACTACCAGAAAAAAACCGACAATTATTTCTTGCTTTATTGTAACATTTCTTTACATGGGTGAAAGTCAAATTGATTTCTATAGAATTTTTCGTCGATGAGCTGTTTTATGGGCAAATAAATACACAATTTATGTCGTCATGATTTTAATGGAGGCTAATTAAATCGTACCTAACGTGTCGTGGTTTTTATGAGGGCTGATAACTTGATACTAGGGTGTAATTACCCGTTGTAGAAATGTACATTTCCAAAAGAAAATAAATGTTGGTCATGGATCAGATATTTAATACTGTTTTTCAATGTCCGCTGGGTTCCTGCAGTTTATGACCACTAGTACAATCCTCGGATTGGGTACCTAATGATAACTGGGTAATCCTCTTTAATGGTCATTATTTCCCATGTAAAGATAGTGGTCATTAAATCCACACAGGTGTATTTAACTACAGGTCAGACTTAATCGCCACAATCACCACTCTTCTTCAAATATCTTATTTTTCTGTGACATCTACCCAAACAGATTTTAAAACTATATTAAAATATAATAATATCGTTTTATCAGAACTATCCATCAGAGAGAACTTCCCTGATGACCAACCATAAAATGCATTAAAACGAACAGAAGTACTTAAATTTAACCCGTAAAACCCAGGGACCATTACATTGCAGAAGTTCCTGCTATTTTAAAAATAAAAGTTGGTATTGTATGTTACTATAGTGAATGCATTGCTACACGAAAATGAAAATAACCTCATAATTATAAATTTGATGCGCCTTCTTTTTATTTTCCTCATGAAACGTCAAATAATTTGATATCAATGGTGTGTTAATATGTTAACTCATGATGAGATACATGACAAGAACACTTAAGGAGCCACATGATTAGAACACATAGGAACTATATGACCTGAACACATAGGATGATATGAGCCACATGATCAGAACAAACGAGGAGCTATATGACCTAAACACATCAGGAGCGTAATGACTAAAACACTTTAAGACTTACATGGTCAGAACACACGAGGAGCTACATGACCAGAACACATGAGCAGAAACATGACCAGAACACATCAGGAGATACATGACCAGAACACATGAGGAGCTACAGGACCAGAACACATTAGGAGCTACATGGTCAGAACACACGAGGAGCTACATGACCAGAACACATGACCAGAAACATGACCAGGACACATTAGGAGCTACATGAACAGAACACACGAGGAGCTACATGACCAGAACACATCAGGAGATACATGACCAGAACACATGAGGAGCTACATGACCTAAACACATCAGGAGCGTAATGACTAAAACATTTTAAGACTTACATGGTCAGAACACACGAGCAGAAACATGACCAGGACACATTAGGAGCTACATGAACAGAACAAATGAGGAGCTACATGGTCAGAACACACGAGGAGCTACATGATCAGAACACATGAGCAGAAACATGACCAGGACACATTAGGAGCTACATGAACAGAACACATGAGGAGCTACATGACCAGAACACATCAGGAGCTACATGAACAGAACACATCAGGAGCTACATGACCAGAACACATCAGGAGCTACATGACCAGAACACATCAGGAGCTACATGAACAGAACACATTAGGAGCTACAGGAGCAGAAAACATGAGGAGCTACATGAACAGATCACACGAGGAGCTACATAACCAGAACACACGAGGAGCTACATGACCAAAACACATCAGGAGCTACATGACCAGAACACATCAGGAGCTACATGATCAGAACACATGAGGAGCTGCATAACCAGAACACACCAGGAGCTACACGAACAGATCACACGAGGAGCTACATGACCAGATCACACGAGGAGCTACGTGACCAGAACACATGAGGAGCTACATGGTCAGAACACATGAGGAGCTACATGGGCAGAACACATGAGGAGCTACAGGACCAGAACACATGAGGAGCTACAGGACCAGAACACATGAGGAGCTACATGACCATAACACATGAGGAGCTACATGACCAGAACACATTAGGAGCTACATGAACAGAACACATGAGGAGCTACAGGACCAGAACACATCAGGAGCGTCATGACCGAAACAGATAAGAAGCTATACAAATAGAACACTAGAGGAGAATCATGACAACCAAAACAAACCTAAAAAGAACGGCCCAAAACACCAAAGTCAACAGTTAACATCACCCTATATCCAAGTTTTAGATTATTTACATTAAACCAAAATCGTATACTAGTATTCAAAGAAATGAATCCTCATCTCAAAGGCGAAACAACTGAAACCATCAAACCAAGCACGATTATAGTTAAAAAAATATATATTCGGGACTGAAAAAAGGAAATTAAAAAAAAATCGAATTTCGAATGATTATTTGGTATTGTTGGTCCTTATGAATTTGTCTAAATGTATCAATTTAAAAAAATCTAAAATATATCATTTTGTTGATAGATTTCTACGTTGTATTTCCTTTGTCCATGTGTATTTCTCTTAAAACAAGAGTTGTGAAAGTTGTTTTCTAAAAGCAAAAATGATTATTCTACGTATTAGCTCATTCTAATTTATTTCATGATATACAGCGTACAATTATTGTCTGACTTGATGATGGGACTGTTCGAACGTTCAAAATTATGCTCAGAAAATTATGTGAAAATATTTCTCGACCACACAGACTGGAATAAGTTTAGAAAATACATACCATATGTTTGCGTTTGTGAGAATTAAAAGTATATACAGATTTAAGGTTTTGAGCAAAAATTTAAGGGGAATGTTAATGAACGATATTTTTATTTTTGTAGAAAAAAATTATTCATATGTCTTACTATTACTTAACAATGTCTTAAAGATACTCAAGTAGATTTACAAATAAGTAACCCACCTAGGGGTTTTAACACTTACGGAATCACAAGGTTATTAAGATATTGAAACACATCTCTATTCATTCTTCTTTACAAATAAGTAAGTTATCCCAATTATTTTTTGTGTTTTTCAGTTATATGAATTTGGAATGTTATTGTTTCAACATATACATGTATCTTTGAAATAATGGTTTCTGGAGCAGGCGAATCTTGTCTATCGTATACCCCTTACAGACAATAGAAAACGCATGGGTCTCTTCTGTACATCACCAGAATGTTTTCTGATGATGAGTTTTTTTTTTTTTTTAATTTCAACTTAGTGTCTATTTCAGCTTTTTGCAAATCTCTAGTATGAAGTTTTACACACATATGATTTTTATTTTGTTTTTAACTAAGTTCGAAAGCGTTTTCTATTTTAACAAGACACATTCCATACTACTGTGTCTTGTAATAGAGAATGCATTGACTTTTGATGAATTAATCCACTCTGATAAAATCCATTATTTTACTATGATGATCCATATACATGTACCCGAAGCGTCTGTGCATGTTTAAGGTTTTATGGTGACCTATAGTGACTTACATTCTACATCATTTGATCTCTGGTGGAACATTTTCTAATTTGTATTATATATCTTTATTACCAAAGTCTATATAAACTATAGATATACCACATCTTATTATTTTAGAATGCATTAGATTTCAAATATAATTTTCCTGTATTTTTCTTATTCGTTTTTGAAAATGACCTATACAATGGATCAGCTATAATATACCAATTAAGACATAATATTGATTGATAGTAAGACAACCGTATACACCGAAGTTAAAATGTATACTAGTCAACAAAAGAAACGATACACGACTTTGAAATAAAATTTATCAAAAAGTATTAAATATAAAACAAAATGAGCTTTCATTTGCAATGTATGCACATGTGTTAATGAAAATCAAAACTTGTCGGAAAGTATCTAAATTCCGTGTGAACGATTATAGGGTGCAATTTAGTTTTGCGGAAAGTTGAAGAAAAATCGACACGTAATTTTCTAAGTACTAAATAAAATTTCAAATTTATTTAAAACTATTCAATATGCTAATCAAGTTGTATTTCATGTTGTAACTAATGGGTTAAAATGTTGTTTTTTTTTCAAATTTTTGGGGAAAAAAGGGTTTTTTTGAAATCTCAAAAAATGCAAAAAAAAAAAAAAAAAATTATTTTTGTCTCAAATCAATGCTTTAGATATGAAAACAACACACAGTAAATTTGGAACCTTTCGGATTAGTTTTAAGATTGTGACCGCTTTTTGAATATCACTTTACACATACTGTCTATGGTAAATCAGTTGATAATGTATACATTTTAACGATTTCTCGTGGGGCCGAACTTTGCTTAACAAATAAACGAAGAAACTGTATGATTTTTAAAAACAATTTAATGGCAAACATTGTCTTTACCTTTAAATGAGAGGTTGGCATCATTAGTTGGAACTTCTGTTTTTCAAATTGTCGTTTTATGTAAATTTTGTAAAAAAAAATAAAAATAAATAAATCGCCAAAAAACGTCACGAAAGCAAAAACATATTTTTTTTAAACGGATTTATATTTCCATAATGATTACGTATTATTACCTTCAATATTGGTCCTATAAACGGAAAACTTTATCTTTAATTTGAAAAAAAGTCTTGTATCGTTTCTTTTGTTGACTAGTATCACGGTGGGTATGGTTGTCCTGCGAGAGAACGTTCTGTGCTGGTGATTTGGTCCTGTCAGGTGCTGGTGGGTCCTGATTCTGTGCTGGTGGGTTTGTTTACATTGTATCAGAACGGCAATAAAACGACTGTTTTGTTGCTTAATTTTTCTCTGATGCGTCATAAGTACCATGCAAAGTATATTACAACAATATTATATTGCAAAAGTCGTGCAAGTTCGTTAAACGGAATTGTCCTGACGCTGTGCTGGTGATAAGAAAAACGGTCCTGGTTCTGTGCTCCTATGTCCTGGTTCTGTGCCTTTATATTTTAGTTAAAAGTGGCATATATTCAAGGTCATTGATGCTGTACTGTTATTGACTAATTAACTGTTGTCTGCTTTCTTGAAATTGACATTGTTGTGAATCTGTTTACTGTTATTATGAGAGAAAAAATACCCCTATTTTTTTTATTTTTTTTTAAAATTAACTGTAATCTTATTTATTGGCCTGTTAATGGAACCCTTCTTGCCCCCTTTTAAGATAAGAAAATATGTTTACGATTTTCGGGATTACGATCATTTTGAAAGATCACCAAATTACGTTGTAATTTTTACAATACTTATATAAAGTAGATGATGTGTATGTTTGTTGTCAATGGACAAATTTCCATAAGAAACCAAAGGAAGTATATGTTAGCAACCATACATCATCGTACGACCTTCAACAATAACCCATAAAATAAAAATGTAAAAGGTTTTGCATAAAAATGGAGAGCAAAAATATAGAATTTTTTTTTTTTTTTTTTTTTTACATAAATAAGGCCGTTAGTTTTCTCGTTTGAATTGTTTTACAGTGTCTTATCGGGGCCTTTTATAGCTGACTATGCGGTATGGGCTTTGCTCATTGTTGAAGGCCGTACGGTGACCTATAGTTGTTAATGTCTGTGTCATTATGGTCTTTTGTGGATAGTTGTCTCATTTGCAATCATACCACATCTTCTTTTTTTATAAAACAATACAAATCTACACACACAAAAAAAACTGGCTTAATTTCAACTGGTTATCAACCCGAATCGCTATAAGATCATATATAAGCTCACCTGTGTCGAGGGGTCGTGTGAGGTTCATGTATTGTCTTGGCGTCCGCAATTACAAAAAGATCTTTCTGAAATTACTTGACCAAATGTTACCAAATGATTTTTCAAGAGTGAATCTAGGAAAAACAATATTCATCAACAAACATGACCACTGTCTGTTAAAATGTATTCGAGTTTTTAGTTACAGCCGATTCCATTGAGTATGTAGGCAAAGGTAATATCTTTGGTTAGCTTGCTTGTTAGCTAAACCGTGAAGTCATTGTTAGGTAAGGTATACTACCCTCCTTTCGAAGTAGCCTGGTTTTACAGACAGAAAGATGTGTCATTTGTCGGACTAGTCTACTCTTAAAGTAGGGTAGTTTACATAACCTAACAATGACTTTTCTGTTCAGCAAGCAAGATAACCAAAGATATTCCCTTTGTCTACACACTCATTGAAATCGGCTTTAATATTGCAAAAGTTCAAGCAATTAGGGCAAAACTTACCGAGTAAAAAAAATCAAAAGGCTAATGTCTATCTACCTTGCACATTTCAGAAAATTCAGATCAGATAACGAAACTGGGTCCAGCAATATTTATAAGCAATTTAAGATTTTGACCCCACAGTTTGCATTCACCACAAATATTCTCGTTACAACGAATCATTTTAAATACAAAAATACCAGTTGCAGCCTTTTGTTTATCTATTAATATATGTATACGGATAAAATTATGAAAGGCAGCAGGGTCACCAGGGTGAGGAGTCCATGTCATCTGAAATAAATGCTAAGCATAGATCTAGAACGCGACAGATAATCATGACATTAAAAAAACTCTCATCTTTTCGACTTTTTTCGAACAAATTGACACATAAAATGAATTATATAGTATTGTGGAATTTTTAACTTGTGTTCAATTCATTGGTTACATCTTTTACTAGGATAACAATCCTGTCAAGTATGAGCTGGGTAAAATATTTCAGAAAAGAAGATGGAAATGTGAAAGTTTCCGTGCGTCAGGTGCAACAGCATACGAACAGCTAACATGCCTCGTCAGGGTGGAAGCTAAAAAGTCCACGAAAATTTAATTTAAAACCTTTATTCGCTCCAACAAAGTTATTGAGATTTTGTTGAGGATTTAACCATCTACGACAACAAGAATTGTTTTTTTTAGAATTTACAGCTCTTCTATAAATATATGCAAAGCAAACTATTGATCAAATTGCGTGCTATGATTGTTTGGATGTTTGTAATCGACAGGTAAGTAGTCTGTTTACTATATACTAGAATTTGTTTGGACAATAAACATTAACTTCAATTCCTGTCAGTTTGTATTTGTCCAATCAAATCCCAGTATGTATTGAAACACCGCCTACCTATTGTTTGAAAACATCCAAGCAAACATAGCAAGCAAGTCAATAAAAATTTTTTTTTGCATGCTTTTATAGAAGAGCTGTACTATATAATGCAAAGAAGCGTTTAAGTCTTTCGCCAAAAGATACTATCAATTTCTTTTTGTCCTATGTAAACTTCCGTACCATTTCCTTCCATTCATGATCATTAAATTGAACTGTAAAATATTTCTTCGTACCTTCTTAATTCCTTTATAAGTCTTATGTAAATATAATTATGAAAATAACTGTTGTGAGCACAAGATTCACAACACACTTTTAAAGTTCTGCTTCATCAAACATTAAAATGTGAACTTAAGTTTTGAGACTTTTTTAATCGACACGATTGGGATTTTTGTATATGAGAACATGGTTTATCTATTAGTTGAAAATGCGGCTTTGAACTAGCTTTCAGTACCTGCGAGCATTCGTTGTTCAATAATGTGTGTCTTTGTGTTATTATTTTATGTGATAAATTGTTGTGTTGGTACACCACTGTAACAATGAAGGAGGAAATGAGGAGGGTTGGTTGGGTGGAAGTGGGGAGGGGTATGCGGAGCGTTTACAAACATGTCTATGCGGCATGAGCTTTGATCATTGTTGAAGCATCAATGTATGGGGCATTTAATATCTTAATAAAACTATTTTTATTTTAGATACTATATATTGTTATCTTATATTGGACGAAAGATGTTGCCCTGTTATGTAATTATGTAATACAAGTTACGATCATTTGAAAACACATATTAAACAGCCAAATGGATGCACAAGAGCTAAAATAGGAGTCATAGATCCTATTGACAACAATTATCTGCCCAATTTTATTGATTTTGTAACATTTGTTTCAAATATGACCAACTTCTTATCCAAAATCACCAGCACCGTATCAGGACCCACCAGCACAATGACAGGACCCACCAGCACAGTATCAGGACATGAATAAATTGAGAAAATGCTAAATTTTAATAAATTGCAATGTTTTTCACAAAATAGTTTTGTCGTGTGGATTGCGGTATAGAAAGCCTACTCTATGAGCATTTTTGTTTTATTTTTTCAGTTCTAGATTTTCTGAAAATGAGCATTTTTGTGTTACGCTTACTGAAACAGTTTAGAGGGTCAACTTTTTAATGGTTTATATATGAACCCATAAGAAACAAAATTGAAAAATCTCAACTGTTTTCTTCCATTTTTTATGAGTGAAAACGTCAAAAATCATCATTTTCGTCTTTGTTTACATTTTTTCATTGATCACCAGCACCCGTCAGGACCGAATCACCAGCACAGAACGTTCTCTCGCAGGACAACCATACCCACCGTGAGTATATAAGATTTCCGTTGGACATTCTACTGGTAAATATACTACTGTAGTATACCTATTATATGGATAAGATAGATATAAAAGCCAGGAGATGTGGTATGATTGTCAATGAGACAATTCAAAAGAGAGAACGGCCAACGGCCTAATCTATGAAAAAAAACACCAGCAAACAACGGACTTAACATGTTTGTGAGCGATAAACCCTCCCCTTATCTGGAACAAACACGTAATAAATAGTATGAGAAAATCATGGTCAATATAAAAATAGGCCTTGTATTATTGTTAAATTATTGTATCTTCATTTAAGCATCTATCATTTTGAGACGTCAAGATGTGATGCCGTTTTCTGTCTCGTGACGAAGCAGATTGAGCAGCTGTAATAGACCGTAATAATAACAAGTTAATATTTGATTTCTACTCAGTTCCACAGAGTTGAGTCTACATACTTCCACCCAGCATAGACATGTTTGACATCCCATGCATAGAAGTGTTAAGTAGACATATTTAATTAAAAAGTCTATTTTAAACAAGGAAACACATTATTTCACATTTAAATAATTGATTGGAAACAAACATTTAATAAGTCAACACCTGCTTTACGTTGGTATAAATACTTGATAAAAAAATCACTCATATAAATAACTTAACAGCAAATTATTGAAATCTTATGAAATTAAAAGTCATTTAACATGTGGATCAAAGAAGGTAAAAGTTACTTAAAATATTTATTGTGGTTTGAACCAGACAATAAATCAACATGACAAACGATATTTTTCAATTTCAAACGAACAAAAAAATACATTCGATTTTATAAAGTGTTAGTGTTATATAATGAAGAATGTCGTATTAGGACTTGCGTCAATACACTTCTAATATCGTCCCAACAGCCAAATGATTGAACTTAAAACAACTTTATCAAAATACTGGAGAGACATAGGCTAGTCTCAGAATGGCAACATGACTTTCATCCCGAGTGACAGTCGTGTGTCTTACAGAATGAATAATGATGACGGTCACAGCAAGGGTTTATAGAGTATTGTCATACGTACTACTAGTAGCAATTCTGGCTATCCAAATGATCTTATTGGTCTAGTTATTCTGGCTATCGAAATCATCTTATTGTTCTAGTTATTCCGGCCATCAAAATGATTTAGTAACGATCAAATAATATCATATGACACATTTGTATTTTTATTTACAATTCAAAAATCAATATCAGTTCTAACCTTTTAAACTCGTATTTGACATTCATATTATTCTTTTTTTCTAATTCTGTATTCGCAAAGCTTTGAATGAAAGAACAAAGCTTTGAAGAAATTGTTTTTATGCTTATTATAAATGATCAAATAGAATTAAAACACATTTGACATGTACGTTGATAACACAGAAATAGGAAATAGTTGTAATAAATAGAAAATGTTGAAAATGTTCATTTTGGTTAAACATGAAATGGAGGATCAATATGTAATTTTGATGTTTGTGAATAATAAATTTTAACATTAAACATGTATATTTACTCGCCAGTCTTTGTTGCCGAAACATCAAATATTTTTAAGATTACTTTTATTTACCAACCCTTTTTATGTTGTTTCATTTCATTTAACATAAACGCTTCATTGATTAAATAATTACAAATCGTCTGAATCGAAGAAATGGAATGACGCGAATATGGAAAATTTTAACACTTTTAGTAAAAGCCATTTAATTTTTTTAAACGGTATATGTGGGAAATTCCAAAGTGAAAGCTTAAGTTTGTTGAAACGTCAAGGTATCCAAAATAAAAAGAGATTTTTACATTCTTTTTCACTTTTTACAAATCCCAAGAATATTACGACCTTTTCCCCGTACAATTTTAATTGAAAATTACTTTAGATTTGTTTGGTGATCACAGAATTACATCGCGAAAATATTTAATGGGTATGTAGCTAGCAAAAAAAAAAAAACTTTAACGATCGCGGTGTGTCCTTTTGCTAACGTTTCTCAATAAATATAAGCAGTCTGGTGGTACAAGGCCATGTGAAATAAATTCGGTAGAAATTTCACACCGAAAAGAAGCGAATTTTAGACGCTTGTCGATAAAACTTGTGAATTTTCATAAATTGTTACATTTTTTTCACTGAACTAGTACACAATTTTATTTAGGGGCCAGCTGAGGACCACCTCCGGGTGCGGGATTTTCTCAAAGCGTTGAAGACCCATTGGTGGTCTTCGGCTGTTGTATGCTCTTTGGTCGGGTTGTTGTCTCTTTGACATATTCCCTATTTCTATTCTCAATTTTTAATTCTAAAGCTTTTATATTATGTGTGAATCTCGAATTATGAAAAACTCGAAACTCAACATAAGTAACGCAATTGTTTCATAATTAAAATATAGATACACTGTAGAGGATATGATGTAACCTTTTTATTACTCTGTTAGTTGTTTTATTGTTGAAGTTACACGTTGTTTATTTTCTGTTTGTTTAAACTGTATATCTTTTGATGTACTGTATCTCTTACGATGTTCATTAAAGGTCATGTTGCTTTTTTATATATATAAATGCACCGAAATCAAATAAAGGTTTATTAAGTTTACCTGGTTGATGAAATAGAAAGGATACACACGTAATAGAACTATCATTTTAATGATGAAAAACACTTCGCGCGCATTTAAAATATCAAAAGGTACAGAGATTTTTATTTTATGTCTCCTCAGTATTACTCTGTATGATGGAACAAAAGCTCTCATCCCACTGCAAGTTCGAGTCATTAGCTAGGATGGGTTTGAGATTCGAACGCTTTATTCATGTTTAATAGAAAATTTCCCGGTTATGTGTCTCTCACTTTCTTTGGTACTGTCCCCTCAATTTATAATACTTAAAAACGGCCGGAAATTCAATATAGGATTAATGGTTCTATTACAATTGAATTGGGAAAAGTAAGTGTTACAGTGACAACTGCAATCATATCTTGACCATCGTACTTTTTATGACTTAGAAAAACCAGGCATTAGCATATTTATAAAGTGCCTAGAAAATCAACCTTACAATGTAAATGATAATACTAGACTACTAGTACAATATCGCTACTTATTTCGACTATAAAAAATGTAATTAGTACTAAAAATCAATAGCAAAAAAATATATACAAACATGTTGTAATATAAGATCTTACCTGTGACCACATTTCGTCAGGTGTATTCAAATCTGAACTGATTGTCACATAGGTTTCCTGTCGTCAGGATTTCTGTAGGAAATGACTTTCAAATCACTGACAAGTATGCTTGATTGGTTACGGAGGCGGATGGCGAGAGTACGACTTTCGCTACTTTATTCCAAAACACAATTTAACACGGTGGTCGAATTTCACTTCTCAACAGCAAATAATATGTACAAAGATCGAGAGTAAAGTTTGTCTATCGATAAAACATTAACTTAAATTCATATCGGTTGAATAAATAGGGAAATGTGGAAATTAAAATCACGAAAGAACATCGTAAAATTCGAATTAGTTTATAAAAGGAATTGATTTTGTACAGGGACTAGTGGAAACGAAAAGTTGATATTAAAACTTTAAGCATGTTATTCGAGGTTACAATCTATTTTTATTGAGTGTTTAATAACTTTAAACTTGAATTTAGGTGATCAAATTTAGATTTATCATAAAGAATGTCTGCTCTTGGGTTAAGTGAAAAATGAACCGATATTTCATAAATATTTATTAGATCAAAGAAATCTTTCCATTACTCAGTGACAGAAAGTTTGAAAGTAATACAATTATTTTCAACGACTTCGTTGAGAAGTTTCGCAACCTTGTACAAATCATTTTTGAAATAATTGAAAAAGAAACTTTAAATACAAATCCAACTATATTTTTATACAGATTTATTACTAATGTATGGAAGCGCATATGGTACACCCCTTGTAAAGTTATTTTGTTGCTAATAAGTCGGAATTATTAGTCAAGTTGTGTGTTATAAGCTGGAATCTTATCATCAAGTTGAAGTCAAGTTGTCGGAATGATGTAGAAAAATTGTTTTACAATGTCGACTTGCTGATATAAATATAATGGCATAGTAATAAGAAGTCGACACGTTGAATTCAACTTATTAATTGATTAAGTCGACAACTTGTTTATTTGATATTAAATCATCATGTTGAAGTCAACTTGTCGGAATGATGTAGATAAAGTTTTTATTACAATGTCGACTTGCTAATATAAATGTAAATGACATAAAATAAGAAGTCGACTTGTTTATTAATTAAGTCAACTTGCTTATTTGATGTTAACTTTATTCGTTCTCACGGTCAGATTCCCACGGTCCGTATTTTACTTCCTGTGCTGACACATTAAAGATGGAGATCGACAGCAACAACATCAGCGGGAGCAGTGGAAACGAGTCATAAGTAAGTTTATATTTGTTTTCTTTGGAGACTTAGCGTTATATTTTAATATGAAGCAATACTGAACACAAAATGAAAAAGATCATAGGGAGAAAAAACGTTATTGTTTGAATGAAAGGGCATTGAAAAGTTACAGTTTAACGTGACCTGTGATAAGATCTAGAGTAAGACGTCTGCTATTATTAAAGATATATTCTACTTAAAGGGTTTCACCCCTCTCCCCACCATCCCATCACAAGTACACTACCCGTTCTGTACGACTGTCAATGAAAAATGGAAAAAAACTGAATGGTCCCTCCCTTTCGCCTTTCAGAGTCCTTTGTAAATCAATCTCCATGACTCATTTAATTCATAACAGCTAAGCAAAAAAAAAATTAGTAATCTAAACAAATAATTTGATTCACAACTAGCAGGGTGGATCTTGTCATTTATAAGGGTTGGGTATGGGGATCCTAGCCCACGATAAAGGGGAGTTCCAACTATATGTCCCCATTCAATTGCATTGATCTTCCAAATAAATGTAAAAAAGGGTTCCAACCCCGGACCCCCTGGATTCGCCACTAATGCCAGGTAGAAAAGCATGATGCGAAACGAAATATGTGTTCACTTTATTTTGATATTGACCGATTAGAAGATTTTGCTATTCATTAAACATTTCAATTGAAGAAATATCGTCTATTTCAGCTGCTTGGTCACCTGCCCGTCTAATAAATGGTCAAAGACTATGGAATCAAGCAATATTTTAAAGGTAATGTTGAAAGTAAAACAAAGAAATATGTTGCTGACATCGAACATCAAATCAACACACTTTGGCTTAAAAACAAACAAAATTTGTCAAAACTTTCTTGTATAGTTTTTATAATGTTTTTCTTCATTTAGACTAATCAGCTCCATCTTCGTGGAAAGTATGAAAAAGGTTTAATACTGTATTGTGATTTATTTTTTGTAAAAACTGCACCTTAAACGGCCAAAAATTACAAAAAATAAAGGATTACCAAAATAGGAAAAATGAGCACACATTTACACAGCTCTAGCGAAAAATATAGTGAACCATGATATAAAGTTTTCTTCATATTTTGTCTAGCATGCGCAGTAAAAGCGAGACATGTAGGTACGGTTTTACAGGCGACGGTGAATATATGGCGTTAACATTGCAACCAAGTTTGCTGTTCATGTCTTTATCTCGTGAAGCATAACGAGTAAGGTTCTTATATTTAGGATGCAGATTTCCTACATATTGTTCTTGCCAGTCAGTCATGTGCCATTTATCTTTGACCTATTTTAAATGCTTGAATGACCCTGAAGAACTCTAATAGTCAATTTTGCAACCGAGTTTACTGCTTAAGTCCATATCTCAGGAAATAGAAGTCTAAGGTTGATAATATTTGGCATTAACGTCTCCAACTACAAGGGGATGATAGTCTGAAGTGTAATTTTAGCTTTGACTTAGGTTGATGATATTAGACAAGGAGGTTCCCCACTACCAGGGGATGTCATTTTGATACCTGTAATTTGATCTTGGCCTTGTTTTTATGGTTGATTGACTTTGACAATATGCGACCAAATTTTATAAATTAGTCAATGATTGATAAAGAACTAGATATCATGTTTAAGGAGGCATGATGTTACAACAAATTTAGCAAAAATTGAAACATATTTTTTTCATAACAAATTTTATTCATTAGGTACACTATTCGTTGTTTCTTTAAGATATGGTACAAAAATCAACCAAACAAAATAAATTCGTTTAGGCATCAGATGACTTTTAAAATGTTTATTCGATTGCAATATGCTGGAAGAAGATATGTCCTCTTGTTTGAAAATGAAAACATGTTCAAATGTAAAAATATCATATGCTTATACCTGATACCTATAACGGGTAAATTTAAAAATGAAATATGTTATAAATATCGCCATGAAGATTTATTTTGGATTGTCAAAACTTACTGTGTATATTTCCATTTCGTATTCCATTAAATGTGAAGGCGCAGCGCATTTCCTAGTAGTTTTATAGTAAGCTGATGACGTCACAGTGAACACCCTATTTAGATATCAAGCCAATCGGATTTTTCATTTTATCATTACATCATACGTGTAATTTCTATCTTTATGTTTCAGTTACTCTGTTGTCTCCTTTGTGTTGCTGATCATGACGTTACAGGAATACCTTACCCAGGCGATGATGCTTCTGTGCCTGAACTAGTCCAATACTATCATCAATTATGCTACACGTCCCTTCAAATATGTGGATTTCTCTTGTTTGTTCACGGAACATTCATGAGTTGTTCCATGTTAAAAAGACTTAAGAGAAGATTAAATATCAGACGGCGTAACAACCAGTCGCCATTACCTACAGTTGTAAGGACAATCCTGGCTTTACACCGTAATGGCCTGTCTAATGTTGGATACAGGTATATGTGGAGGACTCTGAACATAGGCTTTGGACTTTGCGTCACACAATCAAGAGCAAGGCTTTGCTTAAGAACAATAGACCAACAGGGTGTACTTAACAGATCGCATCGAGTTCTTCGAAGGAGAGTGTACTACAATAGAGGACCAAACTATCTGATTCATGTCGATGGTTACGATAAATTAAAACCCTACGGCATAGCTATACATGGGGCAATCGATGGATACTCTCGTAAACTTTTATGGTTGATAGCAAGTCCCTCCAACAATAACCCCAGATATGTCGGTTACTGGTATCTTAATTGGATCAAACAAAGAAAGATGCTTCCAAGGGTTGTTCGATCGGATGCAGGAACAGAAAACGCCATAATGAGGGATTTACAAAGATCGTTGCGACATAATCAAAACGATGAAATGTCGGGACAAAATTCTTTTCTCGTCGGCAGATCTGTTGCAAATCAAAGAATAGAAAGGCTTTGGGGTACACTAAAAACGAGTTTCACCCAGTTTTGGAGAAACCGTTTCCAGGATTTCCAAGACACTGGACTTCTTAATGTATCGTGTCCAGTACATAAAGAATGTGTTCGATTTTGTTTCCTCTCCGTTATCCAACATCAATTGGACACGTTTGCTGAGAACTGGAACTCACATAGAATAAGAAGACAACGTGCTGAAGTTGTAACACCAAGTGGTATTCCAAATATGTTATACTATCAGCCAGAGATCTTTGGTGGAAGAGACTGTTCATTTCCTTTACCATGTAACTTACAAACAATTGACAATCTCATAGAGGAATATACAGAGAACTTTCCAGAGCATGGCTGTAGCAATGAATTTATTAACATTGTCGAGTTGCTTACTGGAAACAGACGAGATCAGTTTCCCATCATCACATCATACGATGACGCAGAGCTATTGTTTCGGACATTGATTGCTGCCTTACCGAATTGAACATTTGCTATACATTTTTTATACAATAATGATTTTGCATAAACATTTTTTTAGAAATTAATTATATATATAATATAAGTAGGTTTGATATTTGGTTTTACCATACAAGAATTAAATCAAACAAAATTACTAGGAGTTACTATATACTGTTTCTTGGTCTAGATTTTTTGTTGTTGATTATGGTAAATATAAAAGAAAATACTCTCTACGCCTAGTGCAGCATGATACGATGACATTTATCAAGGGAACAAACAGTAGGGCAAGTGTTGACACAAAGCTCATGCCTGATTTGTAACGCCTGGTCTCGGCACAAAAAAGTTTGCCAATGGGATATGATATTCCTATGTTGATCGCATTCGTTTGAATGGTTTTGTTTCTACTTTCTTGTACTCAAGGATCTAGTTTAATGACAAACTTTTTGCGCCAATACTTTAGGATATAAAACAAAAGACTATTAAGAGGCTGTATCGCTCACATCAACCGTGGCTACATAAGCCAGCCCAATTTAGACCCCGATATAATAGGTATGTTCCCCGTTATTGCCCATCAAGGATGGATATAGCACTGCTTGAAAAGTGTTCATACAAAAACAAATGTTATCAAGTTTGGTCTCAGTAGTTTTGTTTAAGATCTTTGATCCCCCTGGCCCTCAGCTCAGGGTCCAATGTTAAACTATGTTGTTAGTAATTCCTGCAATCTTGGGTTATAGTCTTGAACCTACCAGACATAGTTTGCCTGTGCATTTTAAAAGATCATTGTGACCAAGTTTCATTGTAATTTGCACTGTACTTTTAGAAAATATCTTTCAATAAATTTCGCCATATGGTATAATCTCAACTACGTTCGTCACTGGCAATCAAGTTGGATTGTACCCTGTCCTGCCGAACACAATTTTGCTAGAAGGCCATCCAATGATAAGTTTTGCTTCAATTTGCTTAGTAGTTTCTAAGTAGAAGATCTTTCTATGCATTTCCAAATAAGATGCACTTACACTACGTTTTCCGCGGGCGGCCATCTACGATTGGAGACATACCTGACAGATATATTTATTGTAAGGATTTACTAGTAGTTTGTTTGCAATTAGTTCTATAAATTCTGTGTTAAAATGTGCTCCGTAGAGCGTAGCAAGTAACGACCGTATAAAGGGTACATTCGGGTAAGTGTTGACACAAAGTAAATGTAGACATATTAAATTGCTAGACTCCATCCAATTCAATCTCCCCGAAAGGGCCAATCACATCTCTAGACCCGATTTGGGCCTCTTGTTTGTTGGAAACGATAAACTAAAAAATTAAAAAATTAAGTAAAACACAATGTATGAAATCTACAAAATAAAAATATAAATCTATAAAGTATACACATGTCGAACAACATTTTTCGTTTCATCAAGTTGAAGCATTTTCAGTCTAGATCCTTTTTGGTACTCTTCTTTTTCAAAACCGCCAACAAATTACATAATCCATTAAAATACCTTCATATGATTTCTGTTCCAAACATCTTCATCAAAATCGGACAAAAAAAAAATGATTTCCAATTTGTTCTTGGTTCACCCCTTTTGGCCTTGTGTTTCTCAAAAACGGTAAATTCAACATCAAATATTTAAAACTATCTCCTACAGGGTCCAATGTGAAATCGTTGTTCCCCTCGGAGGCCTTGGATCAAACCAAAACCGGCCGAAAACAATTTGCAAAGGGAACTAGGTTTTGTTCCAATTGGTTGTTTTGAGCAACTGTTTAACTATGTTCCCGCTATGCCAGATCGTTTAAAAAGAATCAATACAAGAACCAATGTAAACAAGTTTGGTTCCAATTGACCTATAATTGTTAATGTTTGTGTCATTTTGGTCTTTTGTGGATAGTTGTCTCATTGGCAATCATACCACATCTTCTTTTTTATAAGTAAATTCAGAGAAGATATTTGAATGCATTTCATACAAGTGTGGCAGTTAGTAGATAGATATAGGAAGATGTGGTGTGAGTGCCAATGAGACAACTCTCCATCCAAATAACAATTTAAAAATTAAACCATTATAGGTTAAAGTATGGCCTTCAACACGGAGCCTTGGCTCACACCGAACAACAAGCTACAAAGGGCCCAAAATTACTAGTGTAAAACCATTCAAACGGGAAAACCAACGGTCTAATCTATATAAACAAAATTTATTATGTCATAATTATTTCCCTTGTTTAAAACTATAAATTTCATATTTCTTTATTTGATGATTTAGATGAAGCTTATTCGCTATATATTTGTTAAATAGCATAGCTTTTGCTATTTGAATTCATTGGTAAAGGATATCTATTTATATTGTAAAGTTTAATATTTGCACCGTCGCAAAACCTTTGAGAAACTTATATATTTTATAGAACTCGTTAACCGGATTTTAGGGACAAAAATGTCGGTTATTGATTGGGGATGTACGGCGACCGGGCGGGCGGCAATCAAATGTTGTCCGTGCATTAACTCATGAACCGTTCAACCAAAGCTTTTAAAATACTAATAACTAAATGAAGGTCAAGTTCAATAATGGCGAATTTGACTTTTACCGTTCAGGAGTTATGGTTCTTAAATGATGGAAAAATGGAGTTTCCAGTCGTGTCCGTGCATTAACTCATGAACAGTTCAACCAAAGCTTTTAAAATTTTAATATGTTGTTACTGACAACTAAATGAAGGTCAAGTTCAATAATGGCGATTTTGACTTTTACTGTTCAGGAGTTATGGTTCTTGAAAGATAGAATATTGAAGTTTCCAGTCGTGTCCATGCATTTACACATGAACTGTTCTACCAAATCTTCCCAAATTTTAATATGTTATTATTGATGACAAAATGAAGGTCAAGTTCAATAATGACGATTTTGACTTTTACCGTTTAGGAGTTATGGTTCTTGAAAGAATGTGAAATGGCATTTCCATTCAAGTGGTTGCATTTACTCATGAACCATTCCATCTAAGCTTTTCAAATTTTAATATGTTGATACTGATGACAAAGTGGAGGTCAAATTTGATACTGACAATTTTCACTTTCACCGTCCATCAGTTATGGTTCTTGTGATATTGGCAGGACAAAAATAAATGATAATAAATCCGGTTTGCTGTCGTTGTGACAGCCAGCCTCTTGTTTTAGATTATTATCTTGAATTCTCTAAGGATTGATATTCAGTCCAACCAAGGAAAGCCAAGCTCTCAAAACAGAATTTAGGTTAGTGCATTTGCTACATGCCTCCATAGTACATTAGTGCATTTGCTACATGCTTTCTAAGTACGAGTTTGAAGATATTGAATGCTCCATTTCTGATTACCTTTGGCATGTGATAATAAAAGTTGTACTTTGTTAATTAAATTATATATTGTTTTCAGTTTTTGGTTTTCATTCACTTAGATATATTTTAGCGCATCACATTTGGCATCAGTCATTTCTATTACATCAGTTTACAAACTAGAACTAGTATCTCAATTGTTTGTAAAACAATTGAAAGGTCTTTCCTGTTAAAGTGATGTTTTCGTAATGTACTTTGTACGACCTTTCGTTTGATATACGACAAGCATACCTTCTAAAACTTTTCGCTTATAACACTTAATGGTCTCATCCGCCTAATTTTTTTTAGATCGGAAGTATGATATATGTAACATAGAGTATATGAGCTTTCATTTTATATGCGACAACTCCATGTTCTAGAAAGTTTGATTTTTGCACTTAATAACCCTATTCAACTTATTTTTGGAGGTCGGGAATTTGATATTTCATATGTTCATATCATGACCTTTCATTTGATATACAACAACCCTATCTTAAAAGAAAATGTATTGTTTGCACTCAATAACCCCATTGGCCAAGTAATTTCAGAGGAAAAGATTCTTCAATGTTAAGGTCCTGTTATGTTTTGATATGTTACATGTATGTTGTCAACAATTTTTGTTTAGAAACGAACTTACTGGACTAACATTTTAAAGCAAGTGATCCAAGGACCATTGTGACTAAGTTTCAGAAAAGATCTTTGAAGTATTTTTCCTTATTAAAGGTCCATTGTTAAACTAAGTTCCATGATGTATGATATGTACTGGAACGGACCTTGACCTGTCGAACACAATTTTCAAAGGGTACCATTTAAGAGTCGTTGAGACCAAGTATGGTTCTAATTGACCATTTAGTTCCAGAGGGAAACAATTGTGAAAGTTTTACCATAGGTTTAAATGTTAAACTCTGTTAACAGCTGTTGGTCATCTTGGAAAATATCTTTGAATGTTTCCTATAGGGTCGAATGTTTTAATGTTTCCCTCTTGCGGTAATCTTGGATGGTACCATAAACTGCTGACATAATTTAATCAAAGCACCGTAAGCGCTGTAGGCAGTTAACCAAAAACCAAGCCAAACATAATTATAAAAACTGTGGCAATGTTGCTTCAATTTTTTTAAAGATTTTTTTAAAATGAACAAACATTAGACAGTCATATATTGTACATTTATGTTCATTTAATGAATTAATCATTAAGGCAAATAATTCATATTTTGTCAAAGTTTTAAAAGCATCGCATATATCAAGTATATTTTTTTCATGGTAATGAGTCTGCAGTGGTACAAGTTTGCAATGATTGTAGTTCTTCTAGTTGATAGTTAACGTTGGTATAAGTTGACTGTTAGTAGTTCAAGTTGCCTTTAGTAAGAGCTCGTAAAAGTATGAATGGACTTGCTTCCCTGGCAAGAAAACTGAGTTTGTGTTCAACAGTACAAAAGTTATGAGACACAAATCAGACAAATGTTTACTACTACAAGGATCAAAGGTGAGGTCTGACTAACCTGTCCATAGTAAATGTTAATGTCCCCCACCTTCACCCCAAGTTTATGATGTCTGAGTTTGGAACAAAATGGCAGGTAATTATAAAAACAGTTGGTCAAACATTCTTGGGCTTGAAAGATATGTTTTCTTTATAATGAGCCATATGAAAATGCAAATTTTTATAGGAACAGTAATAATTCAAATTATAATTAAGGGAAATTCTTTAAACCTACTAATTATTTTCCATCAATAAAATTTTACAATTATCAAAAAAAAATATTGTTACATAATGCTGTTATGAAGTCTTTCAAACAAAACTTCAATAATTATTCATTCCTATGGTCACCGAAAATTGGGCATGATCTAGTACACGTTGGTTAGGTCTATCAAAGTGACATAGATATAGGACGATATGGTGTGACTGCTAATGAGACAACGCTCCATCCAAATAACAATTTCAAAAAAGTAAATCAGTATAGGTCAATGTACGGCCTTCAACACGGATCCTTGGCTCACACCAAACAACAAGCTATAAAGGGCCCCAAAATTACTAGTGTTAAACCATTCAAACGGGAAAACCAACGGTCTAACCTATAAAAAAAACGAGAAACGAGAAACACGTATAAATTACATAAACAAACGGCAACTACTGTACATCAGATTCCTGACTTAGGACAGGTGCAAACATTTGCAGCGGGATTAAACGTTTTAATGGACCCAAACCTTCTCCCTTTTACAGAAACAATAGCATAACATCACAACATAGAAAGACATGCATATGTGACGCCTATGAGATTGACATTGTATGTCATTCAATCTTTTTGAAATGACAAACAGGAATGAATATGATTTAGTTTAGGAGTTGGTTTTTCAATCTTTTACAAGTTCTCAAAACACACACAAGAGGGGATGGGGTGACCCTAGGGACTGCCCTAATATTTCATTTAATGTTTTTGTATCTTGTCCCATACATGCATATATATGGTTTGGGGTGGGGATCTCAATCGTTATCAAGTTTTCAAACAGGAGGGGTGGGATGATCCTAGTATATTTCATTTGATTTGTTATGTTGTCCAATACATGGATATATATGGTTGAGGAAGCATTATTTGAAACATCAGTGACTAGCAGACTTATAATCCAGATGAAATAAAGTGGAAAATTTTGGATATAAATTTCTGTTTCTAAGTTATCAAACAGGAGTTTGTAGGGTGACCCTAAGGACTCTCCCTATATTTCATTTGATTAGTTCTCAATCATGAATATATATGGTTTAATTTAAAGGTGGGGATCTCGACTGTTTCGACTCGGGGGGATTATAAACAACATAAGGAATCCTAATGTGCTCTACTTCCTATGTGCAACTTCAAAACTTTTGGGAAAATCGATCATTTAAGGTTTTTCTGGTCATATCTTTTGTAATCCAGAACGAAAAGTATGAAAAAACTATCCTTTAAGTTATAAATAGCAAAGTTACCAGCTAGATAAGGACAATGGCAAGTATTTCAGCATTTATTGGGTAGAACACAAATCCAGGGTGCTTGCATAAAGCAGCTTAACTGCATAAAAAGGTTACATTCCAAGGACCACCATGATCAATTTTGATCCTTATTGGCCAAATACTTTCAGCTATCTTAGATTGTGTTTCCCTTTTAAGTTCAAATGTTCAATTAAGATCTGTGGCATGTTGTTAACCATCTTGGATCGGACCCGAACCTTCTGGATACCCATTTTGACCATGTTTGGTTACAATTTGGCAAGTAGTTTCAAAGACTTTCCTTATGGTCCAATGTTTAACTATGTTCCATGCTGGCAGTAATCTTATAGATTGAACCTACCAGACACAATTTTTAAAGGACGCCATCCGTGAATACTTGTGATAGAGTTTGGTTCTAATTGGCATAGGAAGGAACAGATCTCACAATTCATGCCATACCAATATGCAACCACAAAAACTGTTTGAGGCCATATAAAATGAAGTCCACGATAAAGAGGAAGTGAATGTTTAATTGCTCTCTGATTGCACCCAGGGTATGGCATTAATACATAATGAATTGTCCATCAGGATTCAAAGATGGGTAGTTGCTGAGAAAAATGTGATTAATATTCGGTGAAGTCATCACTTTATTAATTCCACCCAAACTATGAATTTACCAAGTCAAACTGAACTGCTATCGTTAGCTAATAGCTGTTATTTACCAGTTCTTCATATTTTTGGCATTATTTTAGCTGTTCTTAGCATTCCATATAATACCAGTTTGAAAAAACTGTCTAATTTGACCATTTCTTAGCAGTCATGGTACCTTTTAAAGTGTTGTCAATTGGACAACAGTTATGACAGCAGTTCCATAGCAGTTAGATAGCTGATTGGATTTTAATCTTTGTTATAAAAATGCTTGGACCTGACTTGTGTTTTCAGCTTGAAAGTAAACCTTCATTTGAATGATCAAATGTGCATTTTTGCAGCAGGACATTGTTCACATATATTCTGGGTAGTTTATACTCACGTTTGATTTGTACATTGTTTTCCAGCCGGACATTGTTCACATATATTCTGGGTAGTTTATATTCATGTTGGATTTGTACATTGTTTTCCAGCAGGACATTGTTCACATATATTTTTGGTGTGTAAATTCTTGCTAGTGAAAAACTATTTTTGTCAATTATAAATTATAATTTAGGCTAAATGGAATGCATTCACAAACCCACAGTACAGTAAGTTGAAGTTACAGTTAATGCATGTGTATATTCTGACATAAATTTGTAGGGGAAAACAGAAATCACACAGACAGCCCAAAAAGGGGGGATACTGGTTTATTAAAATAGAATAGTTGATGTTGGCAGGAATGTAATAAACTAATATCATATACTTGCAGTGCAAGATGTTATTTGAAAATGAAGATACGACTATTTTAATATGATTTTGTTAAAAAACAAAAATACATCATATTCATTATTCAAGACTTGAAAAACGGGGAGGGAGTATTAGGTAAACATAGGCTGCAAATAGCCGATTGGTTATGGTTAATATTGACCAAACAATCCATTTTATGAGTTTGACTGTCCCTCTGGTATCTTTCGTCCCTCTTTTAATGAAGTTGATGTATGTTACTGAAGTTTGTTTCCAAAATTGGAAACATAATTTTGGAAACATAATACAATGTTTTACATATTACATAACATTATTATTACGTGTATTATTTTTTTTTGTTTAAATCCAAAAGAGAAAGAGAATTAATATAGTTTCACCACTGCAACAAGTGTGTTGCAATATTTCTCCACTGGAGACAGTCAATTTTCAATATTTTAAGTGCTAGGCTTTCTTAGTTTTTTTAAATTTTACTGTGGAGAATGGAGAAATATTGTAATACACGAGTTATTAGTGGTGAAATCTGTTTCTCTGATGTACAGCTTAGAAAATCAACTTAGCACTTTGTATGAATATGCATTATTGATAGCTGTTAGTATACCAGTTCTCATGAATATTCAGTGCTGACATCAGTTTTTTGGGGTACATGTATCTCATTTAAAATTTTCGTCACAAAAACCTGCTAATAATTGTGAAGGCTAAATAAACTGCTATGAAATGCCTATTATGCAAACTAGCCATTGCCTTGAATTTGTCAACAGTGAATGCTAATGAACTGCTGTCATTAGTTAGAACTGTGAATGCTAATAAACTGCTGTCCACTTTGACTTGGGTTATCAAAACATTCAAGTATTCATTTTAAAAAGTTGAATATACTTGACTTTATACTTCATCTGGGCACTGATTGAGTCAAAATTAACAATGAAACAGATGTTATTAGTATCTGTTATTCTTGTATCTTTCTTTGTAAACGCATTTTGTATGTTCAGTTATGTATTGGTTTATTAGGACCCAGCTACAAAATGTGGCTGATGCCTTATAGTGATCAGGTCCTCCAGACATAACACAGTGTCCAGGCTGTGCCTCTTTATATAATTGGCATTACAGTATTGCAACTGATCTCAAAAGAGACGCTTAGTTAACAGTTTAATGTTCATTTTTTTTTTACATAAATAAGGCCGTTAGTTTTCTCGTTTGAATTGTTTTACCGGTCTTATCGTGGCCTTTTATAGCTGACTATGCGGTATGGGCTTTGCTCATTGTTGAAGGCCGTACGATGACCTATAGTTGTTAATGTTTGGGTCATTTTTGTGGATATTTATAGTTGCCTCATTG
This sequence comes from Mytilus galloprovincialis, assembly GCF_965363235.1. Classification (NCBI taxonomy): domain Eukaryota; kingdom Metazoa; phylum Mollusca; class Bivalvia; order Mytilida; family Mytilidae; genus Mytilus; species Mytilus galloprovincialis. The sequence continues at coordinate 9,686,526 of NC_134840.1, forward strand.
GCAATCATACCACATCTTCTTTTTTATAATATAACAGTTCCGGAATAAAACACGGCTGCAAATTGTTTTAAATGATAGACTAGTATATAGATTTAAATTTCTTTCTGTTCATAAAAAGTTTTGTGGTCACATTTTTGTATTTTAGCACTTTTAATTGGGTATACACCTCAATTTACGGTGTTAGTAGTCACCTTTAAATCCCAAAACCAAAATAATTTTGTTATTTATTGACTCTTTTTATTAAAATTTTCGATGCACATATAATCAAGGATCATTGGACTGATGAAGACATAAATTTAATACCATCCTCGAGTAAAACTCTCAAACTTAAAGTTGGCAGTTTCTAAGATGGAAATTTAACGCATTTGTTTTTGGAAAACAAGAAAATATATGATTCAAAAGTAATATTTGACGTTTCAGAGGACAAATCATTATTATTGTGATACTGCATGCAAAATTTGTTGGGCAAATTCCAAAGTTTTGTAAAAAAAAAAATAAAAAAAAAAAAATAAATTAAAACATCATTTAAAGGGAAACCGGTACTACAATATATTACATTTCCCCAACATTAGGTTGGCCTTTTGTGTACCCAAGGCAGATGAAGGAAGTCAACTTAGAAACGCCGTGATTGGATGCAAGAGTACAATATATTTTTTTTACTGATCTATGAATATTAAACTGCAGTGTGTATATTTACAATAAAAATTTAAAAACCCATTGAAGATTTTCTAGAGAATATTCGAAAAGACTTCCAAAATTTCATAAATTTGGTGTAAAATGACGGCGGGCATGGATAACACTCAGCAATGATGATCTAGTTTTAAAATTGTTTTCATCCTACTTTCCAGATATGCCAGACCTAAATCAGAAACTCGCTGCAAATGTTTGCACCTGTCCTAAGTCAGGAATCTGATGTACAGTAGTTGTCGTTTGTTTATGTAATATATACGTGTTTCTCGTTTTGTTTATATAGATTAGACCGTTGGTTTTCCCGTTTGAATGGTTTTACACTAGTAATTTTGGGGCCCTTTATAGCTTGTTGTTCGGTGTGAGCCAAGGCTCCGTGTTGAAGGCCGTACTTTAACCTATAATGGTTTAATTTTTAAATTGTTATTTGGATGGAGAGTTGTCTCATTGGCACTCACACCACATCTTCCTATATCTATCTACTAACTGCCACACTTGTATGAAATGCATTCAAATATCTTCTCTGAACTTACTTATAAAAAAGAAGATGTGGTATGATTGCCAATGAGACAACTATCCACAAAAGACCAAAATGACACAAACATTAACAATTATAGGTCAATTGGAACCAAACTTGTTTACATTGGTTCTTGTATTGATTCTTTTTAAACGATCTGGCATAGCGGGAACATAGTTAAACAGTTGCTCAAAACAACCAATTGGAACAAAACCTAGTTCCCTTTGCAAAGTGTTTCCGGCCGGTTTTGGTTTGATCCAAGGCCTCCGAGGGGAACAACGATTTCACATTGGACCCTGTAGGAGATAGTTTTAAATATTTGATGTTGAATTTACCGTTTTTGAGAAACACAAGGCCAAAAGGGGTGAACCAAGAACAAATAGGAAATCATTTTTTTTTTGTCCGATTTTGATGAAGATGTTTGGAACAGAAATCATATGAAGGTATTTTAATGGATTATGTAATTTGTTGGCGGTTTTGAAAAAGAAGAGTACCAAAAAGGATCTAGACTGAAAATGCTTCAACTTGATGAAACGAAAAATGTTGTTCGACATGTGTATACTTTATAGATTTATATTTTTATTTTGTAGATTTCATACATTGTGTTTTACTTAATTTTTTAAGTTTTTTGTTTATCGTTTCCAACAAACAAGAGGCCCAAATCGGGTCTAGAGATGTGATTGGCCCTTTCGGGGCGATTGAATTGGATGGAGTCTAGCAATTTAATATGTCTACATTTACTTTGTGTCAACACTTACCCGAATGTACCCTTTATACGGTCGTTACTTGCTACGCTCTACGGAGCACATTTTTACACAGAATTTATAGAACTAATTGCAAACAAACTACTAGTAAATCCTTACAATAAATATATCTGTCAGGTATGTCTCCAATCGTAGATGGCCGCCCGCGGAAAACGTAGTGTAAGTGCATCTTATTTGGAAATGCATAGAAAGATCTTCTACTTAGAAACTACTAAGCAAATTGAAGCAAAACTTATCATTGGATGGCCTTCTAGCAAAATTGTGTTCGGCAGGACAGGGTACAATCCAACTTGATTGCCAGTGACGAACGTAGTTGAGATTATACCATATGGCGAAATTTATTGAAAGATATTTTCTAAAAGTACAGTGCAAATTACAATGAAACTTGGTCACAATGATCTTTTAAAATGCACAGTCAAACTATGTCTGGTAGGTTCAAGACTATAACCCAAGATTGCAGGAATTACTAACAACATAGTTTAACATTGGACCCTGAGCTGAGGGCCAGGGGGATCAAAGATCTTAAACAAAACTACTGAGACCAAACTTGATAACATTTGTTTTTGTATGAACACTTTTCAAGCAGTGCTATATCCATCCTTGATGGGCAATAACGGGGAACATACCTATTATATCGGGGTCTAAATTGGGCTGGCTTATGTAGCCACGGTTGATGTGAGCGATACAGCCTCTTAATAGTCTTTTGTTTCATATCCTAAAGTATTGGCGCAAAAAGTTTGTCATTAAACTAGATCCTTGAGTACAAGAAAGTAGAAACAAAACCATTCAAACGAATGCGATCAACATAGGAATATCATATCCCATTGGCAAACTTTTTTGTGCCGAGACCAGGCGTTACAAATCAGGCATGAGCTTTGTGTCAACACTTGCCCTACTGTTTGTTCCCTTGATAAATGTCATCGTATCATGCTGCACTAGGCGTAGAGAGTATTTTCTTTTATATTTACCATAATCAACAACAAAAAATCTAGACCAAGAAACAGTATATAGTAACTCCTAGTAATTTTGTTTGATTTAATTCTTGTATGGTAAAACCAAATATCAAACCTACTTATATTATATATATAATTAATTTCTAAAAAAATGTTTATGCAAAATCATTATTGTATAAAAAATGTATAGCAAATGTTCAATTCGGTAAGGCAGCAATCAATGTCCGAAACAATAGCTCTGCGTCATCGTATGATGTGATGATGGGAAACTGATCTCGTCTGTTTCCAGTAAGCAACTCGACAATGTTAATAAATTCATTGCTACAGCCATGCTCTGGAATGTTCTCTGTATATTCCTCTATGAGATTGTCAATTGTTTGTAAGTTACATGGTAAAGGAAATGAACAGTCTCTTCCACCAAAGATCTCTGGCTGATAGTATAACATATTTGGAATACCACTTGGTGTTACAACTTCAGCACGTTGTCTTCTTATTCTATGTGAGTTCTAGTTCTCAGCAAACATGTCCAATTGATGTTGGATAACGGAGAGGAAACAAAATCGAACACATTCTTTATGTACTGGACACGATACATTAAGAAGTCCAGTGTCTTGGAAATCCTGGAAACGGTTTCTCCAAAACTGGGTGAAACTCGTTTTTAGTGTACCCCAAAGCCTTTCTATTCTTTGATTTCCAACAGATCTGCCGACGAGAAAAGAATTTTGTCCCGACATTTCATCGTTTTGATTATGTCGCAACGATCTTTGTAAATCCCTCATTATGACGTTTTCTGTTCCTGCATCCGATCGAACAACCCTTGGAAGCATCTTTCTTTGTTTGATCCAATTAAGATACCAGTAACCGACATATCTGGGGTTATTGTTGGAGGGACTTGCTATCAACCATAAAAGTTTACGAGAGTATCCATCGATTGCCCCATGTATAGCTATGCCGTAGGGTTTTAATTTATCGTAACCATCGACATGAATCAGATAGTTTGGTCCTCTATTGTAGTACACTCTCCTTCGAAGAACTCGACGCGATCTGTTAAGTACACCCTGTTGGTCTATTGTTCTTAAGCAAAGCCTTGCTCTTGATTGTGTGACGCAAAGTCCAAAGCCTATGTTCAGAGTCCTCCACATATACCTGTATCCAACATTAGACAGGCCATTACGGTGTAAAGCCAGGATTGTCCTTACAACTGTAGGTAATGGCGACTGGTTGTTACGCCGTCTGATATTTAATCTTCTCTTAAGTCTTTTTAACATGGAACAACTCATGAATGTTCCGTGAACAAACAAGAGAAATCCACATATTTGAAGGGACGTGTAGCATAATTGATGATAGTATTGGACTAGTTCAGGCACAGAAGCATCATCGCCTGGGTAAGGTATTCCTGTAACGTCATGATCAGCAACACAAAGGAGACAACAGAGTAACTGAAACATAAAGATAGAAATTACACGTATGATGTAATGATAAAATGAAAAATCCGATTGGCTTGATATCTAAATAGGGTGTTCACTGTGACGTCATCAGCTTACTATAAAACTACTAGGAAATGCGCTGCGCCTTCACATTTAATGGAATACGAAATGGAAAAATACACAGTAAGTTTTGACAATCCAAAATAAATCTTCATGGTGATATTTATAACATATTTCATTTTTAAATTTACCCGTTATAGGTATCAGGTATAAGCATATGATATTTTTACATTTGAACATGTTTTCATTTTCAAACAAGAGGACATATCTTCTTCCAGCATATTGCAATCGAATAAACATTTTAAAAGTCATCTGATGCCTAAACGAATTTATTTTTTTTGGTTGATTTTTGTACCATATCTCAAAGAAACAACGAATAGTGTACCTAATGAATAAAATTTGTTATGAAAAAAATATGTTTCAATTTTTGCTAAATTTGTTGTAACATCATGCCTCCTTAAACATGATATCTAGTTCTTTATCAATCATTGACTAATTTATAAAATTTGGTCGCATATTGTCAAAGTCAATCAACCATAAAAACAAGGCCAAGATCAAATTACAGGTATCAAAATGACATCCCCTGGTAGTGGGGAACCTCCTTGTCTAATATCATCAACCTAAGTCAAAGCTAAAATTACACTTCAGACTATCATCCCCTTGTAGTTGGAGACGTTAATGCCAAATACCTTAGACTTCTATTTCTTGAGATATGGACTTAAGCAGTAAACTCGGTTGCAAAATTGACTATTAGAGTTCTTCAGGGTCATTCAAGCATTTAAAATAGGTCAAAGATAAATGGCACATGACTGACTGGCAAGAACAATATGTAGGAAATCTGCATCCTAAATATAAGAACCTTACTCGTTATGCTTCACGAGATAAAGACATGAACAGCAAACTTGGTTGCAATGTTAACGCCATATATTCACCGTCGCCTGTAAAACCGTACCTACATGTCTCGCTTTTACTGCGCATGCTAGACAAAATATGAAGAAAACTTTATATCATGGTTCACTATATTTTTCGCTAGAGCCGTGTAAATGTGTGCTCATTTTTCCTATTTTGGTAATCCTTTATTTTTTTTAATTTTTGGCCGTTTAAGGTGCAGTTTTTACAAAAAAATAAATCACAATACAGTATTAAACCTTTTTCATACTTTCCACGAAGATGGAGCTGATTAGTCTAAATGAAGAAAAACATTATAAAAACTATACAAGAAAGATTTGACAAATTTTGTTTGTTTTTAAGCCAAAGTGTGTTGATTTGATGTTCGATGTCAGCAACATATTTCTTTGTTTTACTTTCAACATTACCTTTAAAATATTGCTTGATTCCATAGCCTTTGACCATTTATTAGACGGGCAGGTGACCAAGCAGCTGAAATAGACGATATTTCTTCAATTGAAATGTTTAATGAATAGCAAAATCTTCTAATCGGTCAATATCAAAATAAAGTGAACACATATTTCGTTTCGCATCATGCTTTTCTACCTGGCATTAGTGGCGAATCCAGGGGGTCCGGGGTTGGAACCCTTTTTTACATTTATTTGGAAGATCAATGCAATTGAATGGGGACATATAGTTGGAACTCCCCTTTATCGTGGGCTAGGATCCCCATACCCAACCCTTATAAATGACAAGATCCACCCTGCTAGTTGTGAATCAAATTATTTGTTTAGATTACTAATTTTTTTTTGCTTAGCTGTTATGAATTAAATGAGTCATGGAGATTGATCTACAAAGGACTCTGAAAGGCGAAAGGGAGGGACCATTCAGTTTTTTTTCCATTTTTCATTGACAGTCGTACAGAACGGGTAGTGTACTTGTGATGGGATGGTGGGGAGAGGGGTGAAACCCTTTAAGTAGAATATATCTTTAATAATAGCAGACGTCTTACTCTAGATCTTATCACAGGTCACGTTAAACTGTAACTTTTCAATGCCCTTTCATTCAAACAATAACGTTTTTTCTCCCTATGATCTTTTTCATTTTGTGTTCAGTATTGCTTCATATTAAAATATAACGCTAAGTCTCCAAAGAAAACAAATATAAACTTACTTATGACTCGTTTCCACTGCTCCCGCTGATGTTGTTGCTGTCGATCTCCATCTTTAATGTGTCAGCACAGGAAGTAAAATACGGACCGTGGGAATCTGACCGTGAGAACGAATAAAGTTAACATCAAATAAGCAAGTTGACTTAATTAATAAACAAGTCGACTTCTTATTTTATGTCATTTACATTTATATTAGCAAGTCGACATTGTAATAAAAACTTTATCTACATCATTCCGACAAGTTGACTTCAACATGATGATTTAATATCAAATAAACAAGTTGTCGACTTAATCAATTAACAAGTTGAATTCAACATGCCGGCTTCTTATTACTATGCCATTATATTTATATCAGCAAGTCGACATTGTAAAACAATTTTTCTACATCATTCCGACAACTTGACTTCAACTTGATGATAAGATTCCAGCTTATAACACACAACTTGACTAATAATTCCGACTTATTAGCAACAAAATAACTTTACAAGGGGTGTACCATATGCGCTTCCATACTAATGAGATACTATCAGTTGTTTAATAGGATGATCGATTAGAGATATCTCATTTTAACATCGCTGGATTTAAAGATGAAATATCATATCTATAATGGGCTTCAAAGAGTTCGACCACATCATGCCAAAATCAATCTTTCCAATATATTCTTAAAATAGAACTTGTCACCATATATATATATATATATACATATATGTTCGGATTGATAAGTGGGTTGAAATAAGCTCATCATTGATACCAGGATTAAAATTTGGTATTGGCGCTAGACGCGCTTTTTGTCTACAAAAGACTCATCAGTGACGCTCGAATCAAAAATGGTTAAAAAGTTAAAATAAAGGACGAAGTTAAAGAGCTTTGAGGACCAAAAAAATCCTTAGAGATTTTCCAAATACATGTACCGCTAATTTCAGTTTAACTGTTTAACAATCAGATGATTCAGTTTTGTCAAGGTAGCGTCTGGACGAATTATTCTTGAAATATAATGAATGTATTATTTTTATTACCCCTGTATGTATATTCCATTGATTGCTTCTTAAAATTGAGTTTCATTTAAAGGATTAACTCAAATAGTTTTTCCCTTTTTATTTATATCAGTATGTATAGTATAAATGATTATTTTTTTATTTGTCAGTTGTATTGCTCTTTCTGACAACCAGACCTGGACTTTTCCGTCTTAAATTCAACTCAATAATGCTAAAACTGTATTTTATTTGTTTAGCACTTCTCGTTCAGACTTGTGTCTGGGCTTTGAGGATTCGGATTTTAAACCTCCCGATTCGAATGAAAGTGGCTGTGACCTTATACATTCTGCAAAGACTTTACGGAAATATTCCACCTATGTCATGGATTTCAAGTTAAAATAGGCACTCATATCACACCTTCTTACATCTATGTAACTGTATTAAACCTTTATTGGGATGTATATATGGAGGTATATACCTTTATAACAACTGTATTAAACCTTAATTTGGATGTACATATGAAGGTATATACCTTTATAACAACTGTATTAAATCTGTGTTAAGATCAAGGATTTGTATTGTAGTATCTTACTATACAAATCCTTGTTAAGATGAACATATCATGTAGAGTGGGGTGCTCATTTTCGCCACATCTTTCCATGTTTTCTGCAGTTTATGTTCAGGTCTTTATGTTTCCGAAGTATACTGATATTTCTATATGAAGATAACTTCAAATGCAAAATATCCTTAGCTTGAAAACGTGTTTGTTTGAAATAAAATCATCTGAAAAGTTAGATTAAAGCGTGTTTGAAATTTCCTGATGTTTTGTCAAAGGGGGACACATATTCGCCGTTTTTACACATCAATTTAAAACCAAGTAACTGCAACTTTAAACAATATTCATCAAACCAATTTCATTATAGATAAATAGCAGACATTTCAAAGGTGTAAGGACCTGAAATTTAGGGCAATTAGTCAAAGAATTACTTAGAAATACTTCTTTGAAATAATTTTTTTCATTCAGGAAATTGGCCGAAAATCGTTGTCTGTCTTTCGGTCTTTTGCGGTAAGTGCCGAAATTTTGTCTAAGTTTAAAAAATAATCATATTTGTTAAAATAATATAATTTACCGGCATGTTTTTTCCATTTCACCCATCTTTTGAAGTTTTTGCACCTCAAAATCATAAAACGGCGAATTTGTGTCCCCGGCGAATATGAGCGCCCCACTCTACAGATAGAACTACCAAAATTAAATCTAACAACTGTATCTTACGTATTTTGAGATGTCAATGTTTATTACGAATGTACAGAAAGCTTTTTTGAGATGTCCATATAAAGTTAACGTACGTACAGATACTCATATCATAACTATATCTACAACTGTTGCGATGTCCCTGTTACAGCTGTATCTAAACATTTGAGATGTCCATATGAATAAACAGATACCAATACTCATACATTGTAGCTGTATCCAAACGTCCATATAAATGTACAGATACCAATACATAGACCACCTCCGAGTGAGGTATTTTCTCGCTGCGTTGAAACCCATTTGTGGCCTTCAGCTGTTGTCTGCTCTTTAGTCGATTTGTTGTCACTTTGACATATTCCCCATTTTCATTCTCAATTATAACAATACATACAAGTGTATCTTAACGTCTAATGAGATGTCTATATTAATATACAGATAAAAATACCTACAACTGTATCATAACTTCTAATGAGATGTCCATATGAATGTACAGATACCAATGCAAACAACTGTATCAAAACGTTCCTATGAATATACAGATACCAATACCTACAACTACATCTAAATATCTAATGAGATGTCCCATATGAATGTACAGATACCAATACATACAACTGTATCAAAACGTTCCTATGAATATACAGATACCAATACCTACAACTACATCTAAATATCTAATGAGATGTCCCATATGAATGTACAGATACCAATGCAAACAACTGTATCAAAACGTTCCTATGAATATACAGATACCAATACCTACAACTACATCTAAATATCTAATGAGATGTCCATTTGAATGTACAGATACCAATATTACAACTGCTTCTTATATCTGTTGGGATGTCCATATGAATATTAAGATTTCATCATTTATGGATTAGTTTTAACAAACAATAACACTGCTGAAATGGGGTTTGCTGTTTGATTGATTGATACGTCTGATTGGTATTTGATTTCTCATGTAAACAGTGTTCCATTTATTTACTCATTTAACTTAACTATAATAGGCTAAATTCAAATAATAATTATTTAAATTATCATCTGTGAATTCAATCTTATGGCCCAAATGTCTGTTATACTCATTAAGATGTGTAATATTTCAAAAGTGGTTCTAAAAATTTTTTGTCGCATATATCCATTAAAACTATGAAAAGTTCAAAACAATATTTATTAACAATACACAATATATCATCAAACAAATGCAATAATTATCACAGATAGTTTCTTCCATTAAACAGACTTCAGCAAGGTCAATCTTAATCAGCCAGTAAATGTGGTCTACAATGACTACAAACAACCAACTGTTTTACATAAGTTTCAAATCTTGATTGATTTTAGCATACTGAGAAACCTTAAAAAATGTACTGAATCCATCAAAAGATGTCTTTTTCTTTTAATTTTACAGAAACCATTTACATACATTCAATGCATAATTTCAGTTCAATCTGACCATGTTAACAACACTTTATATTAAAGTCTTGATGGAGCTTGGTGTGTACGTCTTATGTATGTGTAAAACACAAATTAATGAATCCAGTAAAAATAACGTTCCAAAATCTAGGGTGATTGATAGAATTCAAGTCTTGTTAAATGGAAGATTTGAACATTAATATTCTATCACAAAATGCTACATATCATTATAAAAACTAGTCTACATAGGTCCAGTTCTCATTCAAGCCTCTTAACTTAGTGTTCCATGTAAAATCTGAAAACAGCAGCCTCACAATTACAGCCGACTAGTAAAATAAATCATTTGAATTGTATATATATATATATATATATATATATATATATATATATATATATATATATATATATATATATATATATATAAGTATAAAGATAAGATTGTCATAACCACATCTATCCAAAATAGATTAAAGAACAAAAAAGGATTCCTGCAACTATAGGTCACCCTATAACCTTCAATAACTTGAATGAGCTAAATGCATCAAATATAATGAAATTTATACTTGTACTTGTGATTAACATGCAGGAAAAAGGTCACCAAATAAAAGTTTGAATGCACAGAATACAAATCTGGCCTACATAACAAAACACTGCTAACTTTGTCTATGAAGCTAAACAAGTATTTGCCAAATAAATACTAGATTCTATCTTTCCATATTGTTTCTCCACACAATCCTTATTTAAACACTTTCACAACAATATGGCTATATATCTAATGTATCTTAGAAATGACACGAATGCCCACTGACACAGATGGACACTGGTGGTATTCTAATAACTGACTAATATTTGATACAATAATAAAATAAATCACTGAGAGTTTTATATTTGATTGAAAACTGATCAAGAACAAAATAAAAATAACTTAATCATTATCATAAATGATGATTTAAGTAGTTTAATATTTCTATAATGTATCTTATAAATACATATTTTACTATGAAAATATCACATATCAATTCAATATAATTCTGTAATCTGTAGGTTTGGCTACCAACATTTACTCAACTCCCAAAAAAAGGAATTTAATCTTAAATAATTTATTGTTTATGAAGCACTAACTTGATTGTAAAACGAAAACACTAAACATATTCTTTCAAGTCTTAAATAAATTCAAATAGACCTGAGCTAAGCATATTCTACTCAGCCATAATACCAAGTACAGTTCAGATTTAGAAAACAAAGTACACTTCAGTACAAATTAAATTTTAAATAAAAAATATTCATATAAGATTGGCACTTTTCCAGACAGCTCCAGTAAAATTCAGTTCATTTCAAATTTCATATTCTTTAATTTTTATTTAACTGTTTCTATTTTTTGACATTTTGTCAAATAGATTTCAAAGTGACAACTATCACTACTGTTCATTTGATGGATCCACATCTAAAATATTATAATAATTAAATCTTAACATGATAAAAAAAAAAGAAAGGCTGCACACAACATTTACAAAGTAACAAAATCAGTATAAATATTCAATAATTGCACTCTGTAAATAAAGCAAAAACAATTTCTGGTCAGTTATCTATGTCTCAAACTTAACAACTGATTAAAAATACGTAGGAAAACAAACATCTATGTCAGCAGTACATCATTTCATGAAATGGGGAAGGATGATTCCTCCCCCTTCTCTTCATAAATGAAGTCCTATAAAGCTGGACAAACAAAAGCTTAGAAGTGAAAAAATCAAATGAAAATTTTGTGAACATTTCATGTTGACAGATTAATAGAGTGTTAAGGTGGTACCTAACACTACAGGGAGATAACTCTGTAAAATCAGCTAAACGTTTTTAAATTAAGTTGTGTTGTTCAGGGAATATTAAGCTTCTCAATGATCAAAATAAGTGTTTGTCAAACTGCTATATAAACAGTGTTATTTTTCTGATAAAATGTTTAGTTCACTTTTTTTGAAATTTTTATATTTTTGTAAAAGGGTCAAAGTAAATACTTTGTCAAAATTTTAAGAAAATTAAACGAGCCAAATTAATTTTAGTTAAAGTGTTAGGTACCACCTTAACTTATCAGAATTTTAAAAAAATGGTACTCATTCAAGTATCAGGGCAACAAACAACAAACAGACACTACTAAAATGAAAAATATCAAATCTGAAAATGAGCCAAGGCTCTGTGTTGGAGGCTGTACATTGACCTATAATGGTTTACTTTTATAAATTGTCATTTGGATGGAGAGTTGTCTCATTGGCACTCACACCACATCTTCTTATATCTATTAATAAGAAATTAGAAAACTTTACATTAGGTAGCCCTTGCTATAAAAGTAATTCCTATAGATTAGTTTCAGGCACATATATTTATCAAAGCAAAACAAATAAATTATTAGAACTGCAGAGAAAACTTCTGTTTGACAAAATGAAGCCTATATAAAATGCAACATGATCAATTTGAAAGTCGTGAAGTTACACACTGAGTTTATATAGGACACTTAGTATTGGCTGCCCCTTTTTCAACAGAAGTATGGTGTACTTTTCTTATTCAATAGAAGTATGGTGTACCATTCCAGTTAACAGCCGCCCCAAACCATCTAAAAAGAAAAGTAAAATTATAAAGTAGGGTTCAATACAATGTTAAATTAAATAAAATGGCCACTTTTTAATTTATGTATCATTGTCATTTTGCTTAGTTTCTTTTGTTACCAATTCTGAAATCAGACTCTGACTTCTTCTAAACTGAGTTTTACTGTGCATATTGCTGTATGTTTGTTTTTTTCTACATTGGCTAGAGGTATCAGGGGGACGGTTGAGATCTCAAAAATATGTTTAACCCTGCCACATTTTGTGCCTGTCCCAAGTCAGGAGCCTCTGGCCTTTGTTAGTCTTGTATGATTTTTAATTTTAGTTTCTTTTATATATTTGGGAGTTTAGTATGACACCATTATCACTGAGCAAGTACACATTTTTTATTTAAAGTCAAGTTGAGGACCACCTCATGGTGCAGGATTTCCTCACTGCATTCATTGAAGACCCATTGGTGGCCATCGGCTGTCTTGTCAATTTCTCCCTGTCTATATATCCATTTACTTACTTTGTCATAATACATTGATCTAGCTGAGGTATTTTTCCTTCTTCATTCAGTCTCACTAAGTTTGTTCTACCACATATTTTACGTCCATGTCGAGTTTCTAAAAATGGGTAAAAAGAGATACAAGACTATGAATTGTTTTAACTATCTTGAAGATAGAAAAGGTTATTGGAAAATCCTTTAAAATATGAATGACAATGCCTGAGGCACATTTTGTTTTTGTGTAAGAGTAAACAATAAATACACATCTGTCTTAATTTCTTTGTTTCCAATAATAAAAATATAAAATCTACATTGGCCTGCTCCTAAAATCACATTTTCATGTTCAGTGCAAAATTTGGATTAAATTCTTAATTTGACAAACATTTTATAATAACCAGTACATGTATAAAGAAATACAAAGATGTGGTGTGTTTGCTTAATCTGCCAAGGGTGAAGAGAAAGGGAGTGGATCCTAACCCTTGGCTAGCAAAGATTCCTACTATGTTAATATAACACTTACCAATATTTAGAAAACATTTTGGATGGTTTGGCAAGCCAGTATAGTAATATAAAGTAAATCTATTTTCTATCCTCCAATCACTGACTAGATCTAGGTTAATACTGAACAATAGTCCTATCTGGCCATTAATGTTTGTTATCCACATTGGAAACTTGGGAGTCTTTAACATGCTACCAACCTTAAACAAAAACAAAAACAATACAGTAATGTGATAAAGAACATTTTAAATAACCAATACACTTTGTCTCCTTATAAAATCTCCAGTTAAGTACCATCCAACACATAATTTATTACTAATTGCAGCATTTAATTGTAAATGCTTGTCTCCATTTTTGTTGTAAAACTGAACTTCTAACAACTACAAACTAAAATATAAAAACAAGAATATAACATATAGTTTTATGCAATTTTGTAAGGATGAAGCAGTGTAAATATTAGACCACTTTTAGTTCTAATACTAAGCATTTAACACATACAAACTAAAATAAAAAAGATTAATTAAAGTGCTTGTAAGTACTGAAGGGTAATGATTGCTTTAATGTATCAGTGGAAAGTAAAATTAAATATAACATTACATAATGCTTTGGTTGTAGTTGATTCAACTACAATTCTGGACAAAGGAAGATAACTCCAATTTCTAAAGATGACTTTAACAATGACATCATTGATATTTTTAGAACAGATATTAGATAACTACACCTTGGAAAAGCTACTGTATGTAATTTTATTTTGTAAGCATAACAGTATTTTGTGACTTGAATATCTGAGCATATATTTCATTGATAAATTACTGGAAAAGTTCATGGAAAGGATGTATAGAATGTTATGATCAATGCACTTTATTTTGTGTATCTCAAAAGTAGTGATAAACCTTGGAAGATCTTGACATCAAGTCACTCCCATAGGGTTTTGATTGCATTTCATGCAATCCTTACCCAAAAACCGTAACAAGTTTTCAAGCAATTTATTAAATATACCTCAGTTTTTGCATCAGAATCTTCAGTTTTGTCCCAGAATAAAAATCCTATTTGACTCCTTTGTTTTATACCTTTCAATGGTTTCATCTACAAATGAAAAAAACAATTTTCAATCATTACACAGAATAGCTTGTATTACAGTATTTTTTTTTTCAAATGCAGAAATCTATATACATTATATGTAAATCTTGTGGAATGATTGCCTATGAAACGACTATTCACCAAAGTTCAAATGAATTGGATGTAAGCAATTATAGGCAACCGTATGGCCTTCAACAATGAGATAAACCCATAAAATAAAGTCGGATATGTCTGAGTGTTGGAATGTAACTGACCCCTTTTCTGTATTTAAAAATGACATGTGCTTAAGGTTTAACACTTATCAAGTTGAAAATGCAGCAAGTTGAATACAAGAAAAAAGAATATATTTTGATGACTATTGGCAATAGATGTCATTGTTATAATGCTATCATGAATTCTCTAAAAGTCTTATATTTTAATAATGCAGATGAAAATATATTTCAACTTAAAATTAGAGAAAAAACAAGTGAAACTGCGAGCTACTGCTCACTGATGATACCCTCGCCACAAGTGGATAATATTAATAGTGTAAAAATATGCAAGTGTTCGGTAAACAGGAAGTTGTCGAGTGATGAATCTGAAAACGCATCACACGGTATAGCTGACTTATAAAAATCCTGAAACCAAATTTCAGAAATCCTTGTATTGTAGTTCCTGAGAAAAATGTGACGAAAATTTTTAACTTGGTTATCATGTGTAAAATCATGCAATTGTTCGGTAAACAGGAAGTTGTCGAGTGATGAATCTGAAAACGCATCACACGGTATAGCTGACTTATATAAATCCTGAAACCAAATTTCAGAAATCCTTGTATTGTAGTTCCTGAGAAAAATGTGACGAAAATTTTTAACTTGGTTATCATGTGTAAAATGATACAAGTGTTCGGTAAACAGGAAGTTGTCGAGTGATGAATCTGAAAACGCATCACACGGTATAGCTGACTTATATAAATCCTGAAACCAAATTTCAGAAATCCTTGTATTGTAGTTCCTGAGAAAAATGTGACGAAAATTTTTAACTTGGTTATCATGTGTAAAATGATACAAGTGTTCGGTTAACAGGAAGTTGTCGAGTGATGAATCTGAAAACGCATCACACGGTATAGCTGACTTATATAAATCCTGAAACCAAATTTCAGAAATCCTTGTATTGTAGTTCCTGAGAAAAATGTGACGAAAATTTTCAACTTGGCTATCATGTGTAAAATCAGACAAGTGTTCGGTAAACAGGAAGTTGTCAAGTGATGAATCTGAAAACGCATCACACGGTATGGCTGACATATATAAATGTTGATACCAAATTACAGAAAGGGTGGATGTGTAGTTCCTGAGAAAAATGTGACGAAAGTTTCATGGGACGGACTGACTGACGGACGGACTGACGGACTGATGGACGGACGGACACGGTATAGCTGACTTATATAAATCCTGAAACCAAATTTCAGAAATCCTTGTATTGTAGTTCCTGAGAAAAATGTGACGAAAATTTTCAACTTGGCTATCATGTGTAAAATCAGACAAGTGTTCGGTAAACAGGAAGTTGTCAAGTGATGAATCTGAAAACGCATCACACGGTATGGCTGACATATATAAATGTTGATACCAAATTACAGAAAGGGTGGATGTGTAGTTCCTGAGAAAAATGTAACGAAAGTGTCATGGGACGGACTGACTGACGGACGGACTGACGGACTGATGGACGGACTGACGGACATACGGACAGACAGAGGTAAAACAGTATACCCCCCCTTTTTTAAAGCGGGGGTATAATAAAACAGTATACCCCCCCTTTTTTAAAGCGGGGGTATAATAAAACATTATTTTTGAACCCTTTGAGCACATTTGGATTGTTGAATAAACAAAGCAACAACTATATTCAACTCATCATTTTTATTCAATGAGAATAAACAATCAGGACTTTATAGTACATAAAAAAATCTAATGTATTCAATATAGATATAGAGTGGGTGGCACCTTTTCGCCATGGACACATTTTCACTGTTTTGCTATTTCTTCTTTAAAGGAGTAAGTTCGGTAAGGCCCATAAATGGCCCCGCCCCGATTATAAAGTTCAATGCCACAAGATGAAAAATGTTTTAAGTTGATTTTAAGACATGTGAGAAAGTTAAATACAACTATTTTTGTTAAAGTTTTATTCTAAAGCGTTGATTTTTACATCCAAAATAGGTCAAGATGGGCCAAATTTCAACAAAATTTAGGACCAGGAAACATGGAGCGCACACGTCGACAAACTAAATATTCAAGGTACACATGTAAAATTACTTTACAAACAGTATTGTAAAAGATCTTTGTTGTCAACGTATGCACTCTATGTTTCCTGTCCAATTATCGGTGGAAATTTACCCATTTTTATTGACTTTTGCGTAGAAAATTAAAATAAGTAGTATTTGTGACGTCATAAATAAAACGCAGGAACATAAACTATCACAAAAATGCCTTTTTCCTATCTAGTCACTGTATTAGTTATGATTCATTGTGATATTGGTCAATAAATTCTAATTTGAAATTTTAATTAAAAAGGGGGGCCATTTAAGGACCTAACCGAACCTACTCCATTGTGTGCCTTTACCAAGGACTTGCATAAATAGATGGTGAAGACTGTTTGTAATGTTTGAATGGTTGATATTCCTCTTTACCTCATTTCTAAGGTTATTCACACATATAAAGAAATATGCAGGTGTTTTTAAACATTTTTTAGCTATTATGTAAGATTTATATGGCAATCATGCCAAGTCTAAAAGTAAATATTTGTGAGAAAAATCATATAGGAATGATATCTTAAGCTTAATCATTTTATTACAAACTTTCGTTTTTATAATACACCAGGATATGAGGATGATACACGAACAACTTGATTTCCTCTTGAGTTTACATTCATTTTTAGAACAATTAACCAATGTTTTGAAGATAATTCCTTTATCAAACATTATTTTTCATATAGTAAAATTTCTGAAACCTACATAAAAAGTTCCAAATATTCGAATGTAGGTCGGATGAAAGTGGAAATGAACGAATTATGCCGCAAATATGGGGCATTCACTCTATAAATAATATAAAAATATATCCACCCTGGTAGAACTAAAATAAACAACGTTACAGCTTTTTATCCAACTGTGTTCAAAACTGATATTCTAGAGTTATCATCCTGATGAATGATAATAATAAGCTATAATTGCAATTTAAAGAGAATTTTAAGTAAGACATTCTAATGATTTCACCAATATGATACACCTGTCCATTAAGAAATTGAAATAGCTATAAGAAAGCTTTAAGGTGGTACCTAACACTACAGGGAGATAACTCTGTAAAATCAGCTTAACGTTTTAATTACATTGTGTTGTTAAGGGAATAATAAGCTTCACAATGATCAAAATTGGTGTTTGTCAAACTACTATATAACCAGTGTAATTTTTCTGACAAAATGGTTGGTTCAAAATTTTTGAAATTTTTATATTTTTGTTAAAGGGTCAAGGTAAATACTTTGTCAAAATTTTATGAAAATTAAACGAGCCAAATTTATTTTAGTGAAAGTGTTGAGTACCACCTTAAGAGAATTAATTAGTGCTCTATTGAAGCATGTATATGTGTATAGAAGATTATGTTAAAGAACCCTTTAATGCATTGTACAGAAATAACCACTTAGAACATTAATTGGTGCTTAAGCTCTATTTAAGCATGTACAAGTGCTATATAAGATTTTACTTCTAGGAACCTTTTAAAGCACTGTACCCAAACAACCACCAAGAGAATTAATTGGTGCTGAAGCTCTATTGAAGAATGTACATGTGGTATAGAAGATTGTCAAAGACACCGTTAAAGAACTGTACCGAAACAATAACCAAAGCAATACCAACAAGCTAATGTGGTTCAAGTTGTAAATTAAATTCCTCTTATATTCAAAATTGACATATCTCATTTCATAATCTATCTAAACATTCAAAGTATCATTTAACTTGTTGTATACCAAATAAAGTAAGATAACTGACTCTTGCTTACCTAAGGTTCAGTGGCAAATATTTCAAGTGTATTTAACATTGATTAACATTAGGTCTCCCAATATGGGTACCCAGGAAAAGGGGTAGAGTTTTTACTACCCCAGAAAATGAAGAATTCCCAGGTAGGGTAATATATTTTACATATTGGCTCAAACCACTTAAATTGGTACACGAAAGTAAAAGAGTACACAGCACACACTAACAATTATATTTCCAGTGTAGAGGTAATCACATTCTCAGAAACTCTGCTTCAATTGCTTTGTTCATTGAAAATATGCAGAGTTTTGGTTTTAAAGAAAGATAACTCTGATCACCTAAGATACTGGTAAATCATAAGCAAAATGGCGCATTTAGTCTATTACACAAGATGATATTTGATAAGAGTTATATCAAGATTTATGTTGGCTAAGATCCATGAATCACTTTTAGTAAACATACTGTTTACCTGAAGATTCATCATTAAATTTTCAAATTTAGAATTATCTTTCCATAAAAGTAATCAAAGCGCTGTAACTGCTGAAGGCAGTTAACCAAAAGCTAAGGCAACCGTAATTATGAAAACTTATGGTGAGTCTGCAGTGGTACAAGTTCCCAATGATTGCAGTTGTTCTACTTGGTAGTTAACCTTGGTTTTATTTGACTGCTAGAAGTTTAAGTTGACTTAGTATGAACATGTAAAAGTATGAATGAACTGGTTTCCCTGGAAAGAAAACTGAGTTTGTGTTCTATAGTACAAAAGTTATGAGACACGAATCAGACAAATGTTCACTACAACAGGGATCAAAGGTAAGGTCTGACTGACCTGCAAATATTAAATGTAAATGATTTGTTATTTTGTCCCATACATATGAATATATATAATTTAGGGGTGGGGATCTCAACGGTTTTCAAGTTCTCTAACAGGTAGGGGTAGGCAGAGGATTTAGGGGGGGCAGAGGCCCGGACCCCCTTTTTTTTGGGGAAAAAATTGGTTGCTTATATAGGGAATCACTGAAGTGTGACTGGAGCAGGCCCCTCTTAGGTCAGTCAGTGGGCCCCCACTTATGAAAATTTCTGGATCTGCCACTGGGGGTAGGGTGACCCTAGGGACTTCCCCTACATTTCATTTTATTTGTTATATTGTCCCATACATGAATATATATGGTTTAGGGGTGGGCATCTCATTGGTTTCCAAGTTCTCAAACAGGAAGGGTAGGGTGACTCCCCCTATATTTCATTTAATTAGTTATATTGGTCCATACATGAATATATATTGTTTTGGAGTTGGGATCTCGACCGTTTCCAAGTTCTCAAACAGGAAGGTTGGGATGACCACAGGGACTTCCCCTATTTTTCATTTGATTTGTTATATTGTCCCGTACATGAATATATATGGTTAAGGGGTGGCGATCTCAACGGGTTTCAAATTCAACAGGAGGGGGTGGGGTGACCAAGGGACTCCCCCTATATTTCATCTGATTTGTTATATTGTCCCATACATGAATATATATGGTTTAGGGGTGGGGATCTCGACCATTTTTTAATTCTAAAACAGGAGGGATTCGGTGACCCCCAGCCACTCTTCCTATATTTCATTTGATTTTTCATATTGTCACAAACATGAATATATATGGTTAAGGGGTGTGGATCTCAATCATTTCCAAGTTCTCAAACAGGAGGGGGTGGGGTAACTCCAGGGACTCCCCCTATATTTCATTTTTTATTTATTATATTGTCCTATACTTGAATATATGCAGGGGCAGATTCAGACGGGGGGAGGGTTGCGGGCTTGCACCCCTCTTAAATTTGCAAAGCATGGGTTGTTCTCAGCTTAATGAAGAATATTCCGATAATTTTACCTCAAATTTTTTTTAGCCTCGCTCTGCTCAGCGAAAATTTAAGTTTGCGCCACTCCTAACCTAAAATCCTGGATCTGCCCCTCATATGGTTTAGGGGTGGGGAGCTCCACCGTTTCGAAGTTATCAAACAGGAGGGGGTAGAGTGGCCCAAAGAATGCCACCTATATATCATATGATTTACTTACATTAAGGTATATATAATATAGTTGCATTACTTGTGAAAATAGAGAAAGAAACTTTCAGCTACTTTAATTGACCCTTCAAAATTGAGAAAAACAAATAACCCTTCGAAATTGCAGTAATATGTTTACACTTTAAAAGCATCTCACATGCATTATCATCATTTATTACTGATAAAGAAAATTTAGACTGTGACCATGAACATGTATATTGTTAGATATACTGTTGCCAGCTGTCACGTTGTATTGGATTTTTAAATTAATATTTGTCAAAAAGTAATTTTGAGTTTCTGAATAAAATATTTTTCTGCTTTTTCTTTCTTTTACTTATATCTTTTGGTTTACAATTCTAGTGTTTATATTCATTTACCATGCATAGATGTATTTTTTCACCTGCTTGGATTTATTTTGTAATTGATCGCCAAACCTGGAATTACCCCGGATTCGGATCCGATATTGTAAAATTTTGTCTTCACGGCCACCATTGTTATGTGTTTACACATTTTTGTCAATCAGATACGATTTTACTCGAATTTATACAATATTTGTCGGCGATTTTCTGTATAAAGCTAGCGGTTGAACAAAATGAACATCGCTGTCATGAATAATAGTGATAAAAATAAGTTTTTAGCTCGTTTAATTGGAGACTTTGGTGAACATGGTGAAAAGGTTTGCAAAGTAATTTCTTATTTTCTTTCAAGTGGAAGGTGACTACGTCGGGCGTAGCTAGAAACCAACTATCCTAGTCAAATTCTGCTTGCAAAAGTAGAAAGTCGCGGATCTCGGACCACCGTTAATTTGCACACCTGCCTCCAAATTGAAAAGCTATGTAAATTTCTTTTTCTAATTTGAAATTGCGGCAACAGCATGAACAGTTGAACTTATTATATAATAGACTACTGACGTAGTTGTACTACGTATTGATGACAAACAATATTCCTACGACTTTTGCCATTTGGGAAATCTAAACTGCTTGTCTTAAGGATGTATTCTTCTGACTTTTCAGTCTCGTTCAGTCTCGTTGAAATCTCGTTCTTGAATTATTTCCAAAACATGTGATACAAGTGAAAAATATCAATGAATTTTTAAAATATTATAATCAAACATAACTCTGTGAAAAAATTGTGTATTTACAATGTAAGGTTTTTGAGTAATCCAGTTTTCAAATTTTACGACCAATCAAGTCAGTATTTTTAGCCAAAATTTTGAGAAAATGGGTTAGGGATACAAAAAATGATTTTACAAGAATCATGTACATCCCATACCATTTTGGTCTTTTCAAATTTCTTAGATATGTATTTTTTCAATTATTTATAACAAAAAAGTTGAAATAATATGCATTTTGTTCTTAAAACTGAGAAAAATCACAAAAATACAAAATTGACAGCATGGTAAATTTTACACAAAAAAAGCATCAACATATGATAAAACTTTCTTATATTAACACCTACCTATAGTTTTTTTAAGTAAATTTTATTCAGATTGGTCCACTTCATCTTTATAGAAAGTATGAAAAAAAGTTTAATTGTGGAACTGTGATAATAGCCCAAAAATGGGTAAAAATCGATGAAAAATGGGAAAATCATCAAAAGTGGGCATTTTCAAAGGGCCGTAGCAAAAAAAGAAGTGCACCACCATATGTTTTTTTCTTCACTAATTATTTTGATACAGTCTTATAAACCCAAAATTCTGGTTAAAAAAAAAATTTTAATTCTAGAAATTTTTGGCTCCTCAGAGGTGTACATCCTTAAGAGATTTTCGGCGATTAAATATTTCATACAATTGTTCTTTGACATCTTAGCTAAAAGCACAAGTCATAACGAACTACACAAGGATTCTTGATAAGCACTACTTCCTATGTGTAACTTTAAAACTTTTGGATAAATCTACGAGCAAGTATTTCAGCATTTATTGGGTAGAACACAAATCTAGGGTGCTCGCATAATGCAGCTTAACTGCATAACAAGAGTGCACACACTGAAATGTCTCGCCTTCTTTACTAATCATTGATATTATGTTGATACTCCTAAATATAAAGCTTTATTACGACTGTCACATAAACTTAACATGAACCATGAAATGAGGTCAAGGTCAGTTGAACCATATGCCAGGCAGACATGTACAGCTAACAATGCTTCCATACAACAAATATAGTTGACCTATTGCTTATAGTTTAAGAAACTAGACCAAAACACAAAAACTTAACACAGAGCAATGAACCGTGAAAACCAGGTCAAGGTCAAATAAAACCTGCACGACTGACATATAGATCATAAAATATTTCCATACACCAAATATAGTTGACCTATGAAATATAGTATAAGATAAAAAGACCAAAACTCAAAAACTTAACTTTGACAACTGAACCATGAAAATGAGGTCAAGGTCAGATGACATCTGCCCGCTAGACATGTACACCTTACAATCATTCCATACAACAAATATAGTAAACCTATTGCATAAAGTATGAGAAAAACAGACCAAAACACAAAAACTTAACTATAACCACTGAACCATGAAAATGAGGTCAAGGTCAGATGACATCTGCCCGCTAGACATGTACACCTTACAATCATTCCATACAACAAATATAGTAAACCTATTGCATAAAGTATGAGAAAAACAGACCAAAACACAAAAACTTAACTATAACCACTGAACCATGAAAATGAGGTCAAGGTCAGATGACATCTGCCCGCTAGACATGTACACCTTACAATCATTCCATACAACAAATATAGTAAACCTATTGCATAAAGTATGAGAAAAACAGACCAAAACACAAAAACTTAACTATAACCACTGAACCATGAAAATGAGGTCAAGGTCAGATGACACCTGCCAGTAGGACATGTACACCTTACAGTCCTTCCATACACCAAATATACTAGACCTATTGGTTATAGTATCTGAGATATGGACTTGACCACCAAAACTTAACCTTGTTCACTGATCCATGAAATGAGGTCGAGGTCAAGTGAAATCTGTCTGACGGGCATGAGGACCTTGCAAGGTACGCACATACTAAATATAGTTAGCCTATTACTTACAGTAAGAGAGAATTTAACATTACAAAAAATCTGAACTTTTTTTTCAAGTGGTCACTGAACCATGAAAATGAGGTCAAGGACAATGGACATGTGACTGACGGAAACTTCGTAACATGAGGCATCTATATACAATATATGAAGCATCCATGTCTTCCATCTTCTAAAATATATAGCTTTTAAGAAGTGAGCTAACACCGCCGCCGCCGCCGCCGCCGGATCACTATCCCTATGTCGAGCTTTCTGCAACAAAGGTTGCAGGCTCGACAAAAATAATGCTGAAAAGTTCTGTAATTAGAATGGCCAATAATAGAGTTCATGGTTCTAGAGAAAAGAGTTTTTTTAGGACTACAGTATTTTACTGGTTAAGCTGACTGGAATGTTAGCTGTTTGTCATAATTAGGAGAGGAATAGTTTGTAAATGTGAAATCAGGTTGAAAATAATGTACTTCATACATAAACAGTAAAAGTAAGATATTAGTGCTGGTGCATATTATTTACTAACAAACCAGAACAATTTATACTATTCAAAACTTATATGGGGTTTAGGACGAAAGAAAAATAACACCCATGTCTTATCATAAGTAAGATAGAAAGTAATTAGTAAATATAACTTCCTATAAGCTTTGATTGTAGGCAAAATTACTCACTGTTAAATCCTGTACAATAAAAAGTATTAATTTATATAAGTGACAAAAAGTTCTATTGAAAGTTTTGATTTAGTTTTTTTTCTTTATCTCTAAGAAAGCAGTAAGATATAACTTTCTTATAATTTACACTTTTTCCTTTTGAACTTTTCATAAACACTTTTTTTCAGTTTTGTTGGAAATTATTTGCATAAATATATTTTAAACCAAGTTAGAA
Source organism: Mytilus galloprovincialis (assembly GCF_965363235.1). Classification (NCBI taxonomy): domain Eukaryota; kingdom Metazoa; phylum Mollusca; class Bivalvia; order Mytilida; family Mytilidae; genus Mytilus; species Mytilus galloprovincialis. The sequence goes on from NC_134840.1 coordinate 9,711,234, forward strand.
TGAAAATTGTATTGCTGTAATAAGTGTGTATAAACATTGAAATATGTGATCTTTGTGTAATTGTGAGAAGAAAAAAAAAACAAATGATAAAAGTTGACTTTGTGTATAGATATCATTGGTTAACTGTGTGTATTAATGTCATATGTTAACTGTGTATAAATGATGATATGTGTTCACTTTGTGTGTATACATAATGACATATGTGACCTACGTGTATAAACAATGACATTTGTTGACCTTGTGTATAAACAAGGGTGCACACACTGAAATGTCTCGCCTTCTTTACTAATCATTGATATTATGTTGATAGTCCCAAAAATAAAGGTTTATTAGAACTGTCACATAAACTTAACATTTACTAAGAAAACTAAACATTGATCAATGAACCATGAAAATGAGGTCAAGGTCAGATGAACTATGCTAGGCAGGCATTTACAGCTAACAATTCTTCCATACTACAAATATAGTTGATCTATTGCTTATATTTTAAGATAAAACAAAGACCAAAACACAAAACTTAACACTGAGGAATAAACCTTGAAAATGAGGTCAAGGTCAAATAAAACCTGTGTGACGGACATGTAGATCATAAAATATGTCCATACACTAAATATAGTTGACCTATTGCATATAGTATTATAAAAAAAGACCAAAACTCAAAAACTTAACTTTGACCACTGAACCATGAAGATAAGGTCAAGGTCTGATGACACCTGCCAGCAAGGCATGTACACCTTACAATCATTCCATACACCAAATATAGTAGACCTATTGCATACAGTATAAGAAAAAATAGACCAAAACACAAAAACTTAACTTTAACCACTGAAACATGAAAATGAGGTCAAGGTCAGATGGCACCTGCCAGTTGGAAATGTACACCTTACAGTGCTTCCATACACCGAATATACTAGACCTATTGCTTATAGTATCTGAGATATGGACTTGACCACCAAAACTTAACCTTGTTCACTGATCCATGAAATGAGGTCGAGGTCAAGTGAAAACTGTCTGATGGGCATGAGGACCTTGCAAGGTACGCACATACCAAATATAGTTATCCTGTTACTTATAAAAAGAGAGAATTTAACATTACAAACCAGATGCTCCGCAGGGCGTAGCTTTATACGACCGCAGAGGTTGAACCCTGAACGGTTGGGGCAAGTATGGACACAACATTCAAGCTGGATTCAGCTCTAAATTTGGATTGTGATTAAATAGTTGACACATCATAGGTTTCTGACACAGAATGAATGTGTTCTAATGAACTTAAAATTTTTGTTTTCTCTTAGAGCAATTCACTATGCTGTTGAATATTAATCCTCTCAAAAAAATGTTTGAAGAAATTTTCTTTTTTATTTATGAAATTTCAAATGAGAAAAATTGAACCCAATTTTTTTAATCACATCCCCCTTTCCCTTATTCCAAAACTAATCTCAATTAAAATTTCTAATGGAGTTTGCAACAATAACTACTCATTTAAATACATCATAAAATATTAAGATGTAAAAAAAACTGCTTGTTATCACTGAATGGTAAAGATTATTTTAATTTATCAGTTGGTAGTAAAAAGTGAATATACATTGTATATTGTATGTAACAAAGATTTAAGTTGATTCTGGACAAAGAAAGATAACTCCAATTAAAAAAAAATCTTGCTATTGCACAATATTTTGCAATGAGATATTTCTTGCTTACTATTCTGGACAAAGAAAGATAACTCTAATTAAAAAAAAATTTGCTATTTCACAATATTGTGCAATTAGATATTTCTTGCCATTGCGCAATACTGTGCAATTGAAAAGACTTGCTATTGCACAATACTTAATATAATAATTTTAGATCCTAATTTGGACCAACTTGAAAACTGGGCCCATAATAAAAAATCCAAGTACATTTTTGGATTCAGCATATCAAAGAATCCCAAGATTTCAATTTTTGTTAAAATCAGACTAAGTTTAATTTTGGACCCTTTGGACTTTAGTGTAGACCAATTTGAAAACAGGACCAAAAATGAAGAATCTACATACACAGTTAGATTTGGTATACTGTGAAAGTACTTTTATTCGTGGGGTACCAATTTTCGTGGTTTTCGTGGATGACTTTATCCACGAATTTAAGTGTCCAACGAAATAAAATAACCATTGTCTAAATCAAGACCTGGAAAGATCCCAATCGGTAGGTTTGACTACTGATATGACATGTATGATCTAGTCTAAGAGAAGATATTGAATAGCACCAACTCTGAAAATACTTTAATAGCAGTCACAGAACTACAACCGCATGCAGGATTATACCCATTTAATCTTTAATAACCTAAAATGTACAACTTTTGTTTTTGATCAATGAAAGTCAGATTTCCGGTATTGATATGCTAGTATGATAAAGTGTTCATTTTATATCCTCATAGTTCTCGTACATATAAGAAATAAAAAAAATTATGCCAGTCTTGATTTTGCTAAGAATTATTTGGCAATTCATAGCATTTGTTTATGTTACTGTTTTCTTTAGGTGACATGTTAATGGCCTAATTAACACCTTTGATGGTCTTTAATCTGTTGATCACTTTATCATGGGTTAATTAGTGTTATCACTACGATTTACACGGGTCAATGTTTACTTTGCAATTTCCTTCAATCTAGACTATTTGTAAACCTCGTTTCTAAAGGCTTCAATTTTTCAATTTTTTTTTTTTTTTTAGAAAACTAAAATCCACGAATTTAAAAACCCACGAACATGTAAATATTGCTCAAACCACGAAAATTGATACCCACGAATTAAAGTACTTTCACAGTATCAAAGAACCCCATTTATTCAATTTTTGATGAAATCAAACAAAGTTTAATTTTGGACCCCGATTTGGACCAACTTGAAAACTGGGCCAATAATCAAGAATCTAAGTACATTTTTAGATTCAGCATATCAAAGAACCTAACTGATTCATTTTTTGTCAAAATCAAACTAAGTTTAATGTTGGACCCTTTGGACCTTAATGTAGACCAATTTGAAAACGGGACCAAAAGTTAAGAATCTACATACACAGTCATGACAGTTAGATTCGGCATATCAAAGAACCCCAATTATTCAATTTTGATGAAATCAAACAAAGTTTAATTTTGGACCCTTTGGGCCCCTTATTCTGTTGGGACCAAAACTCCCAAAATCAATACCAACTTCCTTTTATGGTCATAAACCTTGTGTTTAAATTTCATAGATTTCTATTTACTTATACTAACGTTATGGTGCGAAAACCAAGAAAAATGCTTATTTGGGTCCCTTTTTGGCCCCTAATTCCTAAACTGTTGGGACCTAAACTCCCAAAATCAATACCAACCTTCCTTTTGTAGTCATTAACATTGTGTTTAAATTTCATTGATTTCTATTTACTTAAACTAAAGTTATTGTGCGAAAACCAAGAATAATGCTTATTTGGGCCCTTTTTTGGCCCCTAATTCCTAAACTGTTGAAACCAAAACTCCCAAAATCAATCCCAACCGTTCTTTTGTGGTCATAAACCTTGTGTCAAAATTTCATAGATTTCTATTAACTTAAACTAAAGTTATAGTGCGAAAACCAAGAAAATGCTTATTTGGGCCCTTTTTGGCCCCTAATTCCTAAAATGTTGGGACCAAAACTCCCAAAATCAATACCAACCTTCCTTTTGTGGTCATAAACCTTGTGTTAAAATTTCATAGATTTCCATTCCCTTTTACTAAAGTTAGAGTGCGAAAACTAAAAGTATTCGGACGACGACGACGACGAAGACGACGACGCCAACGTGATAGCAATATACGACGAAAAATTTTTCAAATTTTGCGGTCGTATAAAAACATTAACTTTTTTTTCAAGTAGTCACTGAACCATGAAAATAAGGTCAAGGACATTGGACATCTGACTGACTGAAACTTCGTAACATGAGGCATCCATATACAAAGTATGAAGCATCCAGGTCTTCCACCTTCTAAAAGATAAAGCTTTTAAGAAGTAAGCTAACACCGCCGCTGTAGCGGGATCACTATACCTATGTCGAGCTTTCTGTGACAAAAGTCACAGGCTCCACAAAAATGACATATGTGGTTAATGTTAAGGGACATACCAGCATTTTACCAAACTGATTATACACCATATTTCCATTGTGTAGATGTTTGACCGCCTGTCCGGTCAGTAACAAGTTGATAAGAGCTTGTGAACACTCCTCATTGTCTGTCAATAGTTTGTCTTTACTCTCTTCTGTAAACTGTATATCTTCTTTAATTCTGTAAAAGGTTAAAATTATAGGTCTGTACAAATACATTAGAGTAAATACAGAATATTCAGGAGAATCCCCAAGTAAAAGAGGAAAGCAGTTTATTAGGATTCACAAATTCACAGCAGTTTTAAAAAATATCCAAACTGCTTAGATGAATGCTAAGAAATGGTGTAATAAGGCAGTTCTTCAACATGTTATTAAATGGATTGTTAAGAACAGCTGAAAGACTGTTAAACAAATGTTAACAGCTAAAAAAACAGCTAATGATAGCAGTTCAATTGGAATGTTCAAATCTCTCATTTGGGTATACAAATCAAGTTATCTCTCTTTCACCACAGGTATGAGGTAATGAAAATCTTAAAGACATACTGATACTGACGTAATTTCTAATCTTCACTACTGGTCAGTGTTGCCATTTTCCAAATGTATAAGCTCAGTTTACTCTATAACATCAGCTTTGGTTATCATTAAGCTATGAAAGTGCTCATGCTAGTCAAACTGAGTCATGACATTTATCAATATATTTTTGTTATACATTTAGCCAACTGTATTATTCTTTTATATATGCATGCAGAATACTTATGTTTTTAGTACTAACATTTACAGACTTACTTGTAGATAGTTCTAGACAGAGCTAAACTATAAAGAAATAATATACATCCATTACTCCCTTCTGTCTGGAACTGAAAAATAGATAATATTTTTCTAAATACTAATGCATTTTAATGCAAGTGTGGTTGATATAGATAACAAACAAGCAGCCCAAAAAGACACTAAAGGCTCCAAGGAGCCCGTGTATAAGTTTTAAAAAAATCTGTCAAGAATTGTACCCTTGAAACCAACTTAAAGTAAATCATCTGCTTTAATAACATTGACCATGATCTACAAGTATCTGAATTTACTTTTTCCTCCTTTTTTCTATTTTTGGTAACAGTGACCCTTTACTTTGGGTGCTATAAACAGTTTTGTATAAAAAAAACTAGGGGTTATTCCCCGACTAAAAATAACCATGGAGGAAAACCCCTGTTTATTTACTCAATTGGTGAAAAAGTATCATGTTTTTGTATTTGATTGCAAAAATTAGATAATAAGCTTTCAATTAAAACAGGTTGAATGATTGAAATAATTTTAAAAATTATATTAACTTTACATGTTTTGAGGGGAGGCAACACTGTAAACATCCTCTTTTTTGGCAGTGAAAATTGAAAACTTATTTGCAGCCACTGTAGCTCTTTTCAGAGCAGGAGACCGTACCCTGAAACAAGATTTTTTTGAAAGGCCAAGTAAAAACCTACAAATTTCATACAGTTTTGATTATGTAAAATGTGCATGGATCATGTCTTCATGGGTGTGCACATGACCTGGTTTCAAGTTTTTTATGTTCAAATTAGACCTTTTTTTCCCCATGTTCATTGGATGGAATATTTTTAATATATTAAAAGTACACATTATTTTTATTTCATTATAAACTAGAGAACATTCTGATTCCAATGATATCTAGTTTTATACAAGTATCTTTATTAATCAGTCCACCACTATGGGTCACTTATGCATGGTCCCTCAAAATGTGACGTCATAGAAAAAACTGTTGATTGCACCCTTTGTCTCCAAAAAGTTATAGACCACTCCTCTTCCACCATCTTTTATATGCAGTTAAATTTCAATCCAATCAAGCAATGAATACACCAGTTGTTGCAAAAAAACATTTGTTTCCAAAACACATTTCAAATGACAGATGAACAAGGATACTCCAGAAATTTTGAGGAAAATTAAAGTTAAATAATATACATCTTCAACATTTCTATTGACCCTACAATAAACTAAGATCTATAACTTTAAACAGAATTGTCTAGAGTAATTAACAACAAATAGGGCATCACTGTATTCAATTTGACTATAAATGGTCTTTATTTTAAAATTAAAACAAGAATGTGTCCATAGTACACAGATGCCCCACTCCCACTATCATTTTCTATGTTCAGTGGACCGTGAAATTGGGGTCAAATCTTTAATTTGGAATTAAAATTAGAAAGATCATATCATAGGGAACATGTGTACTAAGTTTCAAGTTGATGTAACTTTAACTTCATCAAAAACTACCTTGACCAAAAACTTTAACCTGAACTTTGCACTATCATTTTCTATGTTCAGTGGACCATGAAATTGGGGTCAAAACTATAATTTGGCATTAAAATTAGAAAGATCATATCATGGGGAACATGTGTATTAAGTTTCAAGTTGATTGGACTTCAGCTTCATCAAAAACTACCTCGACCAAAAACTTTAACCGGACGGACGAACGGAGGCACAGATGGACGGACGGACGAACGGAGGCACAGACCAGAAAACATAATGCCCCTCTACTATCGTAGGTGGGGCATAAAAAATGTACTAATCAATTGAAGATATTACTCACAAATTCAATGTTCCTTTTAACAAACAGTTGAAGATCCTGGAATTTCTTGAACTCATATAAAAACAACTGAAATATCAAAGGAGTACATAATCATATATATTATTATGTTATTTTGTATTAACATTATTTGTCATGAAAGATTTGACATGTTAACTTATAATTTGAATAACTTGAAGTAAGTTTTAATAAAAACAAGAGTAATCAAGTTGTACATTTCAACACCTATTTAGACAAGTTGTGAAAACATTTGTTATTTACACTTTGAAATCATGTGTGTAAAAAAGGCAGGTATGAAGTATATGTCTTGATGAGTCAGCAACCAAACAACAATATTAAATTACAAATTGATAAAGAGTTAGGTATACAGTAAGAAAATAGAGAGGTGTAAACCAAATGTTATATTGAGAACATTATACAATTATGGCCCGTTGAAGAAGTGAATATCCAAAATTGTCAACACGAGGTTATTTCATTGAGGGGGCGCAGCCCGAAGTGAAATAACTTTTGAGGGTTGACAATATTGGATATTCATTGAATCTAAGGGCCACAATTGTTTTATTATACCGAACTAACAGTGGAAGGGCATTTCGAACACTTACAGTTATATTACTAGTCTATATTTTTAACATATTATCATAACACAGACTGACGTTTGAAAATGCATTTGTGTTCGATTTTCTCGAATTTACAACAAAAGTAGAATCTTATTTGTAAAATATAATTGGTGTGAAAAGGACCGTTTATAAGAGATATCATCGGCTGCTGGCACTCTCAGCTCTATTTATCTCCAATGCCATATTCCCTCGTCTCTCGATGGGCTTCCAATGTTGAACGCTGCCATTTTGTTTATTTACGTCTGTGACGTCATTTGCATTGGAGGTAACTCAAGTACAAATAAACAAACCCCAAAGGTTATTCACCGGTGAATAATAGGGTTATTCACCGCTGGTGTAAATTTTTAGGGTTATTCGTCCTTCCTTGCAATTAAATGAAAATTAACTGAATTATTCCATGTCACGTGATTACATTTTACCCAATAGAATTGTTTGAAATATATGTAAGGTATAATAATTTCTTTAGTTAACTTGTGTTGTTACGTTGACATTTCATTGACATTTGTGAAACACATGTTCTTTTCATAATCATATGACTTTGTAATGTTAAAGCTAGAGTAGATAATTCATACCTTTCTAAGCTATACCTAAGGGAGATAATTCATCATACATTGCTAAGCTATACCTAGGGGAGATCATTCATCATACATTGCTAAGCTATACCTAGGGGAGATAATTCATCATACCTTAATAGGCCTCAAATCACAATTAATTCCCTTTGTTCGTGGTCTAGGAATATAGTTCCCAATTATTATATGGGGTATTTCTTCCCAAGTAATCTGTCTACTGTTTTCTTTGAAATGTTTAATATTTAAGTGGTCCTATCAGTTGCATATATATTGAAATAAGTAAAACATGTGGAAACAAGAATGTGTCCAAAGTACACAGATGCCCCACTCGCACTATCATTTTCCATGTTCAATGGACCGTGAAAATGGGTAAAAAATATAATTAGGCATTAAAATTAAAAAGATCTTATCATAGGGAACATTTGTACTAAGTTTCAAGTTGATTGGGCTTCAACTTCATCAATAAAGGGCTGCGCTTAGGCGCATGATACGCCCGTTGCTCTTTTACATTGTCTTTTATGCTTTAAATGAATTTATATGATCAACTAGAAATAGTGTGAGCCCTGTCAAATACAAATAATAAATAAAAATGCACAAAAAAATTGGCACTATTAAGGCTACCTCAAATTTAACTAAGTTTGTTTTCTTAATTTTTCATCCATACATAAAATTTTGTGAAAGTGTTAGTTATAGTCCCAAAATTGGAAAAATCCCCCCTTTTTTAAGCATAAAAATTCATAACACGGAAATGTAAAATCTGAAATTTATAAAAATTGAAAGGGAGCTTACATTAATAGATATAAACAATTCACCAAAGTTTCATGGACCATTGGTGAAAGCCTTTTTGAGTTATTGTCCGAAGTATTAAAAATCACCCTTTTTTTTATGAATAAAGCCCCGTAAATCCAAAACTTAAAATCTGAAATTTATAAAAATTGAAAGGGAGCTTACATCAATAGATATAAACAATTCACCAAAGTTTCATGGACATTGGTGAAAGCCTTTTTGGGTTATTGTCCTAAGTGTTAAAAATAACCCTTTTTTTATGAATAAAGCCCCATAAATCCAAAACTTAAAATCTGAAATTTATAAAAATTGAAAGGGAGCTTACATCAATAGATATAAACAATTCACCAAAGTTTCATGGACATTGGTGAAAGCCTTTTTGAGTAATTGTCCGAAGTGTTAAAAATCCCCCTTTATTTATGTATAAAGCCCCATAAATCCAAAACTTAAAATCTGAAATTAAAAAAAAAAGAAAGGGAGCTTACATCAATAGATATAAACAATTCACCAAAGTGTCATGGACATTGGTGAAAGCCTTTTTGAGTTATTGTCCGAAGTGTTGAAAATCCCCCCTTTTTTATGAATAAAGCCCCATAAATCCAAAACTTAAAATCTGAAATTAAAAAAAAACGAAAGGGAGCTTATGTCAATAGATATAAACAATTCACCAAAGTTTCATGGACATTGGTGAAAGCCTTTTTGAGTTATTGTCCGAAGTGTTGAAAATTCCCCCTTTTTTGATGAATAAAGCCCCATAAATCAAAAACTTAAAATCTGAAATTAAAAAAAAACGAAAGGGAGCTTACGTCAATAGATATAAACAATTCACTTAAGTTTCATGGAAATTGATGAAGGTGTTTTTGAGTTATTGTCCGAAGTGTGGACGACGGACGGACAGACGGACGGACAACGGTATACCATAATACGTCCCGTCCCGGGCGTATAAAAACTACCTTGACCAAAAACTTTAACCTGAAACTCGCGATTTCATTTTCTATGTTCAGTGGACCGTGAAATAGGGGTCAAAAGTTTAATTTGTCTTTAAATTAGAAAGATCATATCATAAGGAACATATGTACTAAGTTTCAAGTTGATTGGACTTCAGCTTCATCAAAAACTACCTTGACCAAAAACTTTAACCTGAAGCGGGACAGACGGACAAACGGACGGACGGACAGACGAACGAACGGACAGACGGACGGCCGAACGGAAGAACGGACGCACAGACCAGAAAACATAATGCCCCTCTACTATCGTAGGTGGGCATAAAAAATTATTGTTGAAAGTGAAAGTAGTGATTTGGTCAAAATGAAAGTAGGGTAGAAATCAACCTTTGTCATTTATTCAAGATTCAAATCCTACCATTGGCAGGCTAATAGGACCCTCAAAAGAAAAAGCACTGATGGATTGTCCTTGGACAAGTATATTTTATTAGAATAATAATGGTCTATAAGCAGTTAAATTTATTTCATGTTTGTAGCGGTGCAAATTTTTTAATTCAATTTGACTTTAACTAAGAAATGCATTGTAGCCAAGGTGAAGAATAATTGTGTTCTGAGGCCTGCTAAGTAATACCTAGGGGAGATAATTCATCATACCTTGCTAAGATATACATAGGGGAGATAATTCATCATACCTTGCTAAGTTATACCTATGGGAGATAATTCATACCATGCTAAGTTATACATAGGGAAGATAATTCATACTTTGCTAAGTTATACATAGGGAAGATAATTCATACCTTGCGAAGTTATACCTAAAAGTTAATTCATTCCTTGCCAAGTTATACAAAGGGTAGATAATTCCTAACTTGCTAAGTTAAACCTGAGGTAGATAATCCGTACCTTGCTAAGTTATACTTTGGGTAGATAAATCATACCTTTCTAAGTTATACCTAGGGGAGATAATTCATAACATGCTAAGTTATACCTGGGGAGATAATTCATAATTGCTATGTTTAAAGTAGGGGAGAGAATTCATACCTTCTCTGTTATCCCATCATCCCTTACACGATAATCTTGATTATAACACCTATCATCTTGTAAGAGACATATACAGCACCGTTTCTTTTCACCTGCGGCCCATAACATCTCACATATAGCACCAATTAATGCACGTTTTCTCTCAAATTCATTTGGTTTTAAGGCACTGTAAGAAAAAATCCATGATATTGAAAAAATAATTGACAAGGCCTGGTCATTAAACATTATATATTAACATGATTACAAGAAAGGAAGTATTTGTCTTTGAAATAGTCTACAACAAATATAATACTTTAGATTGAATACTTTTTTACACCTAAATACCAACTTTTGAAAACATGTAACATGGGATGAGTTGTACTTACCTCCCTTAGACTGTTACTAGTACTAGTGTTAAAATTAAACGTTACTATTCTGAATGTTTGTTTTATCTCTTTTGAGATTGCTCTATAGAGTGTTTCCTATTTTTTTTTCTTTTTTGACTGATTGTATAAGATAAGATATAATTCATTTTCAATAGTGGACCCATTACAGGCATAATCAGTACATTGATTTCTTTTATCACACAATTGCAATAGACAATAAACGAAAATAAAAATAGAAATATGTTTGACAAAATGACATGAAATATAAATTGAGTTAATAATACATGTAGTCGCATATCAAAACCTGTATGTTTAGTGATTATTGACCATGCACCAGAAGCAGCATCATATCCATTATAGAAAAAAAAACTTTGAGTTGAGTCCTTCCTCGTGGCTGATGCATATGAGCAAATACTAAGTATTGTTGTTCATATGCAGGAGTCACCAAGGGCAGGTGCTTAAAGGACACTCAAGCCTCTTCACAGCAATCTAAAAAATTCAAACATTTTACAACACAAATATGAACTAATACTTAAAAAAGAATTACTATATTATAGTCCTCCTTGTAGCTGAAGCACGTAAATAAGATTAATATGTAGTTATCCAAATACAGGAGCCACCAAGGGCAGGTGCTTAAAGGACATAGTAATATATTGTGTAAAATTTCTGTGTAATAATATTTGGATTTAGATGCAGCCTCTAGAACAACCTGTCCCAATGCTCTCAGAGAAAAAAGAGAATACACAAAATATACAAACAATGGTATGAATCATGAGTATTTTTCATTTTGTTTTATAAAATCACACATTTCATACAAGATATCCTTGTTCTCATTACTCATTAACCAAATAAACTGGTCTTATATTGCCAACATATCAAAATTAGCACAATATTTCCTAGAACAAAGTATTAATTTACTTCTCTCATTATTAAATGAGGTACACTTAAGAAGAAAATGTGACTCATCTTCAACTTCAGAACTTGAGCATCTGGGACAAGTTCTATCGTGTGGAGGAATACCCTGATACCTTCCCTTTTCAATCTTTAGGGAGTGTGCTGAAACACGCAGCCTTGTCAGATTTTTTCTAATATCAACATTGTGGATTACAGATAAATATTTTTCAAAGACAAAATACATTTAATCAGAAAAAAATACATTTAATCAGAAAACTGGTAGCAAAACATGTTATCATTTCATTGTGTCACATTCCTCAGATAACATTTTCTCTCCCCTTTTTTAGAAATATTTTAAAGTTTGTGATGTTTATAGATAAATTGAATATACATGTATAACAGAAATTATTAAGCACCAGAAATATGGCAGAAAGTTTTATGAGGTAAAATTTTATAATTGTACTCAAAAAGACATAAAAATACCTTCTTGCAAGTTCCACAGAAAAATATTCTCTTTCAAAAATTAAATGCTTCAACAAAAATGCTTGCACACAAAGCACCAATCCACGAGATCCACACTGAAAGTATAAAAATATATCATCATAATACCCTTACTTATGCTTAATGCTTAGTCCGTTTCTGTGTGTGTTACATTTTAATGTTGTGTCATTGTTCTTCTCTTATATTTAATGCGTTTCCCTCAGTTTTATTTTGTTACCCCAATTTTGTTTTTTGTTCATGGATTTATGAGTTTTGAACAGCGGTATACTACTGTTGCCTTTATTTACAGTATCATACCATAGTTATTTTGGTTTGATGATTTCTATTACTAAAGTTTAATCATTTGATACTTTAAAATTAATTCAATAACAAAGTTTTCATCAATTTTGCAAAATTTGTGTACATAACTATTTTTTTGTAAATGTAGTATATATGTAAAGTATTAGTGGTATACTTCATTTTACTAATTATATCCCTTGTTCCAGAGAAAGAACTTTCTACAAATACCTTCTTCAGTTTTTATATTTTAACTATAAAAGAATATGTTGATGTGGTACAAATGATATAATTGTCAATGAGACAACTATCCATTAGGGTCAAAGGTGAAAGATATAAACAATTATAATTTATTTGTTATTTCAATTTATTCCATTTTTTTTTTTTTATTATTTCATACAATTTAAGAATGATTGCAGATGAAATCAAAATAACTAAATCCTTTGCAGTGAATAATGAAAAACACATACAAATATAAAAGATTGGCATGTGGCAATGGGTTCAACCCATGTCCTCCATCACTCAAGGCCAGCACACTACAATAAAACCACCATTGCTGTTTGTATATTATACTTAGAAAAAGAGGGGAAAAACCAGTTGCAAGGCAAAATAATAAATTTAATTAAATTGTGTAGAAAAAAACAGAAGGTAACAAAATATTTAGGGGAAAAAAATGTCCACAAAGTTCCTAATTAGAATATGATAAAAATATTTCTCAAAATAAACCAATAACCATTAAAATCTGCAGTGTCTATTCTTTCTTACATTATTATTACAATGATCTATTGAAGTTCCATGACTTGAATTTTTTAGTTTATGCAAAATAATAGAGTTAAAATTGATTCTCTTGTAGATATTGAAAATAAAAACCAAACCTATACTAAACATTTTAACAGTGAAATTCTTTGCAAAATTTTGAAGTGCATATATATATCAAGGTGAAATGCTTTACTTTGATGAATTACCTTAGTAAACCTGATGGACTGCCTGATAAAATACAAATTAATGATTAAAAAAAATAGTGATATATTACACCAGTTATTGATTTCTTGATAGGTTTGTAAAATAGAATGCACAAGTTGTCATGTAAAGCTTATCCCCAACTCGTAATCCATTGCATTGGAAAACAAAATAATTGTATCAAAGCGACATTTTTCAATTTTCAATAAACAGTTGACACAGAGATATGTTTCTCTTGCATTTTATTTTAATGTAAAATGCAAATTTAAAATTCCAAACTGTAGTGCAATACTATAATGTGTAAAATATGCAAAACATCCGAAGTCTATAAACAATGACTGAAGCTGCAGGTCCCAATAATCTCTGTGGAAATAAGATATGACAGTGCTAATAAAACTACATACCAAATCTCACCTCCTTATAATCATAATGTGGTTCTGGTGAAGAAAAAAAAAATGTTGGAATTGATAGGCAATAATCTGCAGGAAACATGTACCCTATCTTGGACATTGGGAGTATCAACCTTGTTCTTACTCATAAATGCTGTCTGCTCAGTGGAGAGGAAGCAAATATAAATATGAGATATTTTGGTTTGACTTTCATAGCTAATCTGACATGTACCAGAGGAGAAATAAACTGCAGTACATATTTGATTTGATTCTTAATAAATTTCTGTTTCATTTTATTGTCTTTAAGTTAAGGCTGCATATGTCATTACTTTAAAAAATGTCTGCAAAATAAATATTTTCTCTTGTGGCCTTATAATGAATCAATTATGGTGTTTATTATGACTTTTGTTTGATGCTTAAGAAATCAATGATGTCATTTAACCGATTTTACCTCTCAGCTTTTAACAAAGGAAATCAATTGATATAAAATCAGCCATTTAATAGGTTAACAATCAGTTGACAATGCCATGTTATGTAGGCTCTACATTTAACTAGTGAAATTCCCAGAGAAAAGATAATTGGATAGAAAGGTTCTTTTAAAATTGTTCTACAGGTTAAGGATTGGTGGATATGTAATAATGAACAGAGAAACACAACAATCATTAGATATTCCCCAAATTTAATTTAAACATATTCATTTAGAGTGGATTGGGAAACAAGTTTTGGAACTTATTTTAATCCCTTTCCACTTTGCAGATGCGAATGCTGTCTTGTAGCGGCATTAGCCTGCTCTTTTATCGAAATCTACAAGGGTGTCTTTAGTGTGCAAGAGATATGGCTCTCTCTAAATATTCCCCTGTCAATGAAGCAATGTAAAAAGTCAAAGTCCTTTGAAAGCATTTAAGATGCCCCACACCCCGCCTCCTAACTTAATTTGGGAAAAATTGATTGACCAATAAGAGATATATGTAAAATCGATTTTGGATTAACAAAACTTGCAGCAATGTTGACCCCCACCCCCAAACTATTTGATTTAAGTTTTTTATCCTACATCGATCTTTTGATGTCGTCCCTTACTGTTGTACTTTATAAAGTCATTGATATAACATTATAGACTTCAACATGACAAACCATTAAAATATCACTTTTAAATCGAAATAGAATTAAATAATTCAATCTGCTCATGTCAGAGACCACGTTACAGATTAACATATTCTTACCCTGTGAGTCTGAAGTCCCCATGGAAACAGACTAGAAATATCTTGAAACTGTAACGTAGACTTCTTCCATTCACGACTAAAGGAGTGAAATGGTGATCCATAAACTATATGTCGTAAAGCCTGCAAAACAAACAATTGGGTCTTATATTTATTTGTAGACTTTCTTTCTTTATTTTAATGTTACGTTACTACTGCAGGTTAGGGTGAAGGTTGGCATCTGTTAAAAATTCGCTGCATTTGTTTGCACCTGTTCTAAGTCAGGTCCTGTCAACATTCTTCAGTGGATGTTTGTTAATGTGGTCCATAAGTGTTTCTCGTTTTTCAGATTATACTGTTGATTTTCTGTTCGAATGTTTTTCATAAGTCATTTTAGGGGCCCTTCATAACTTGCAGATTGCTGTGAGCCAATGCTTCATGTTGTTCAAAGCCGTAATTTGCCCTATAATGGTTTACTTTTACTTTTAAAAATGTGTCTTGGATGGAAAGTTGTCTAAATGGAATTCATATCACATCTTCTTATATCTATTTATACTGTTTAACAACACGTCTTAAAATAATGAAAAGTGAATAAGGTCTATATTTTTTTTTATATGAAATAATAGTGCAGAGCCACTGGCAATGGCTGGTAAAAGTTGATAGAAAGACTATATAAAAACATCTTATATTATCTGATACATTTTTATGTGTGGTAAATATGATGATACAAAAATGTGGTTAATAAGATGATACTACATTTGTATCTACAATAAAGGAAGTTACTATTCATTTATAGTTTCCATTTTCTTACTGAATTTTTTTTGTTGATTTGTCATTTTGAGCCTTATGTCCTTTTCTGAGATTTGTTTGCATTCTGTTATTATTGTTTTTATTCTTTTAACATGGAATTGGTTAAATAAAAAAAGCAGATTTTAAGTACTATAGCCAAAATTACTAGTAAATTCAGAAATACCAAATAAATTAATTATTGCATATGATGTATATGTATGCATATAAAAATAACAAAAACCTTGTAGTCTCAGACTCAATAGAATCATATATATTGAGAATTTTCTTCTTCTTCAAAATTTACATATTCTGCAAATTTTGTTAAACATTATCAAGAGCTAATTAGATACTTACTATTGCAGTATCAATTGTAATAGGTGTACCACCCAATAATCTACTAGAACGGGGTCGTATTGTGTTGTCTACAAAATATAACATCCAATTAAATATTAGTTTTCTTGCTATTATTTCAAACGTATAAGTTCAATACTTAACCAGTAGACTGCACAGCTCATCTTGTATTCTTTTTTTTAGTAAAAAACATAAAACACTAGGTAAAAATCACTCAGCAATGACATTAAAATATAGTTAACTGATGAAACCATTAGATGATATCATGATTTTGTTATATATCTTGTCTTGCTGAAAATATATGCTATTGTTAAACATTTTCTCTCTTTTAGCTATATATATATTTATCTTACCTCCTATAGATTTATAGGGATATGATTGGTTAAAGGACTACATGTGGTGACCATGTATATTTGTTATAGGGTGTCCTAAAAAAAATACATGGTTAGTTACCATATGGGGTTAGTAGGAAGTTACTTCCCTTTCAAAACAAAAAAGATGGCATGTCCGTTTATAAAAACAACACAGTGTTGTGGGAAAATGTAAAAGGTTTCAACAGACGAAGAAGTTGGTGATGAATACTTGAAATTAATTCATAAAACAAAGTCAAAGCAAAGAAGTTGTTGTTGTTGGCATTAAGGAGTTACTTCCCTTTCAAAAACAAACTAGAGGCTCTCAAGAGCCGGTATCGCTCAGGCCAAAAAAAAAATATGTCTGTTTCCTGCTTCCAAGGCAAATAAATCAGGGTCGGTAGGTCGGGATTTTTTTTTTCTTTTTTTTTTTCTTTTTTTTTTATTTTTGCACTCCCTGTCAGATTTGCAGTCGGTTACATGTCATGTTTGGTTAGGGTCCTGTACCCCAAAATGATTTAATCCCTTTAAAGAAGCTTTAATTGAATAATCCTCCCAGTGCTGACATTTTTTAAACCTTAATTGTAGCACATTTGTGCTGGGAGCAGCCATTTTGATTGTTTGGGCATAGTAAAATACGGATCTGGATCGGACCGGAAATGAATTTTTCCGGACCGGAAACGATTTTTTTCCGGATTTGAATAAAAAGATCTAGGGTCGGGGGGTTTGAGTCAGGGTCGGTCGGGAAACAGGAAACAGACATATATTTTTTTTTGGCCTCATCTGACTCTCCTTGGGTTATAAATCATATAAAGAAAGATAAAATTTGGATTCAAAGCTTCGACACTTGGCCAGTACCTCATAAGGAAAGGAACATTCATGCTATGTTTGCTTTCATTCAGTTCAGTGGTTCTCTAAAAGAAAACTTTTGTGTGCATTTCCCATAGAGTCCTATGTTAAACTAAGACCCCCCCCCCCCGTTGGCGGCCATCTTGGATGATGGATCGGCGACAAAGTAACAACACTTGGTTAGCACCTCATAAGGAACATTAATGCTATGTTTTGTTTCATTCCATTCAGCAGTTCTCTAAAAGAAGTCAATTGTATGCATTTCCCATAGGATCCTATGTTAAACTAAGACCCCCCCCCCCGTTGGCGGCCATCTTGGATGATTGATCGGCGACAAAGTAACAACACTTGGTTAGCACCTCATAAGGAACATTAATGCTATGTTTTGTTTCATTCCATTCAGCAGTTCTCTAAAAGAAGTCAATTGTATGCATTTCCCATAGGATCCTGTGTTAAACTAAGTCCCCTACTGGCAGCCATCTTGGATGTTGGATCGGCGACAAAGTAACATCACTTGATCAGCAACTCATAAGGAACATTCATAGTATGTTTGGTTTCATTCCATTCAGGGGTTCTCTAAAAGATGACATTTGTATGCATTTCCCATAGGATCCTATGTTAAGGGCATACGATACAGTTACAGGGGAGGTAATGACGTTGCTAACTGATTTAACTTGAAAACGAGTTCATGGACCCCTCTTTTTAAAAATGACACTTGGTTTGATTACGTAAGAGGATTATGTGTACCAATTTTCATGAAAACGTAAATAGTGGAATTTTTTAAATATGATTAATAAACAGCAAACAATGACGTTTTTTCCCTACATTCATGATCACTTGATAAATTTGGGTTATTTGTAAAAATAAAATGTAAAAATTTATGCACTATTTATATAACACATAAATTGCAAACAAAAATTATTTATCAAAAAACAGATCAAGTTTATGTTTTAAAACAAAAAAGTTATGTATTTCTATCGAAAGGAAAAATACGTCCACAAATCCGTATTTTGTCAGAGGATATATCTGAATTTTGAACCTCAATTTACCCGAAAAAGTAGCACATGAAGGTATATCTTTTATTATATATTTAATTCATCAGGTAAAAAATAGCCTACATGCAAATTTTCATCAAACTTTAAATACGCCTTTACGGGATCAAAACTGTATTGTATGCCCTTAAACTGAGCAACCCCACTGGCGGCCATCTTGAATGTTGCATCGGCCACAAAGTAACAATTATACCCGCCAACTTTCACGATTTAGGCGTGAACTACACGATTTTGACCCTCTGTCCCGATTATACGATAGTGATCGTGAAAATAGCCAAAAAACACGATTTTAGTAAAATTTACACGAAAAATATTTTTGTTCCCGATTTTGAACTTTTGAAAGTTTTCCCAAGGGAGACAAATCGTGTCTGACAAATTTCATCCAATCAAAATCTAGTGATTACGCATTCACCAGTTGATTAATGTCGGCATAGTAAACAATCAAAGAATCTTAGATTGTTAGGTATTTTGAGTTGTTTTTTTAGCTTGGGTGTTAAATTTATAAAAATTGGAATCATGATGGGCGAGTTATCACTTACAAAATGGTTCTGTCACCGTCTAAGAAGAAAAAGCGTGTTGCTTCGTGGAAATACTTAAGACAAGTGGGAGAATGATGTCAAGTGCAGGGGCTGGTTGTCTAAATCAACATTAGGATTGTCACATGCCTTTTGTAAAGTTTGCAATAGAGACTTTAAAGTTGACCACGGTGGCCTTAATGATGTCTCCAAACATTCTAGTACTGCTCTTCACCAGAAGTCATTCAACGCACAGAACATACGTACCTTTTGTGTGTGACTGTTTGACATTACAACTTGATATATCGATCTTCATAATATATTGTAGTTTTTTTGTTATTAAATTATCAAAATTATTACTTTTTTTTATTTCTTGACAATGTATCAGACAAACATAAAGTCATCTTACTAGTGTTTATCTCAACAAAAAGAATACAACAATCAAACAATTTAAAAAAAGATGGGTTATAACACAGTATCTTCAACTATCACCCCCCCCCCCCCCCCCCCAAAAAAAAAAGAAGTATGTCAGCCACTTTTAGGAGCCAAATCATCACACGAAAAAATACCGCGAAAAATTCTACCCTCAAAAATGGTGCAGCGCACAAAAACCCCCATGGCCATTTTCAAAAGTTGGCAGGTATGAACAACACTTTGTCAGCACTTCATAAGGAACATTCATGCTATGTTTGGTTTCATTCCATTCAGTGGTTCTCTAAGAGAAGACATTTGTATGCATGTTTTCTATAAAAACTTGTTCTTTATCTATTCAAGTTTTCAAGATGATAGCCAAAAATAGCAAAAACAATCAATAAAGAAATAATTTCAAGCTACCGGTAAGGCAATAAGAGCATACATTTGTACAATTCTTTCAATCACATTTCTAAAGCTAGATACACATTGGATGTTTGAATTTTAGCTAGGTTTTAATTGGTCAAGTGGTTTCAAAGGACAAGATTTTTGTTAACCAACCACCACAAAGGAAGAGGATGAAAGACAGACTGTAAAGTCACATTTAGCACAAGATATGAATTTGTAATCTCTATTTAAATTGGCACACTTTGTAGGGTACATGTATTTTGTATTGTATACAACTATGCATGACCTTGCATGTTCCATATTATATCACTACACTGAACCAAGGTAATGTTTAATTCAAAGTGATAAAATCAATTGGACTTGAACATTACAAACTTTGTTTTGATAACAGTTCAATGCATTGGAAGTAATAAAATACATTGGGGTCATTTAAAATGAACTTTAAAATATAATTTGGCACAATTAATATTTCAAATCAATTAGTGCAAAACAGGAGCTGTAAGGAACTAAAGAGAATTTAAAATTCTAAATATAATTACTTTTATTAGTTATATAAATTGTCTCAAAATCACTACTCATAATGTTTAATTCTAGAATTAAATATGTGTTTAATTAGTGCATAAATGATATAGAAAAAAGAAGTGATTATTGTAAAAATCAAAATCCTGCGGACATGCACACTTCCATTATGTGTACAAACCTACAAAATATGAAAGCTGTAGCTCAAATACTGTAGGAGATAGTCGGAAATATCATATATATGAATGAATGAACAGAGGTAATTAATATGCCCCTCTACATTTTTTCAGGAGGGCATAAAATCTTCATGCTGTGAAGCGTATATTTCCCTCATTAAGTACCAGTGTACAGCCTAATGACATTCAAATTTTTGTTAAAAGAGAAATAAAAAAATAAAATTTAACAAAAATTTGACATAATAAATAATATGAGGGCAAAATCTCAAATTAGTCCTGTCTGTTAGTTTGTATATATACATGTATATATGCAAACTCACATAATACTTAAATTACCATATATAGATATATTCAGTTTATAATAATAAATATTTTCACACAAACTTGTAATGTTTTGTCAATATTGAATACCTACTTGAATGAGAAAATTTAGATAAAAGTATACTACTGCAATAAAATAGATTGGCTTATCTTTAAATCTATTTATTTTGTTGTTAAGACCATTTAATTCTCAAGTACTATACAGATAATTTTAACATGGACAACTATTTATTGATCTATATATCATATATTTCAATAATTAACACAATAAAAGGTACCTGGTAGTGTATAAGTAACTTCAGTTTTGAGGACCGATTTAATATCTGTCAAAATTGTTTTAATTTTTATCAAATATTTATGGATTCATGGTCTGTGACTTAATGACTACATGTACTTTACCAATAAAACTTTATTGCATCTGTATGAAAATAGACTATATACTTACTGTACTTAAGTGAAAATTAGTTCAAAATTTTCTTTATTTAAAAAAAAAAGCCAGAAATGGAGGGAAAATTCCAAAAGTGCAGCTACACACTGAAGTATGAGTAACAAGAATGAGTCCATACTGTACACAGATGCCCCAATCGCACTATCTATGTTCAATGGACTGTGAAATTGGTATAAACAAGAATGTGTCCATAGTACACAAATGCCCCACTCGAACTATCATTTTCTATGTTCAGTGGACCGTGAAATTGGGGTTAAAAATCTAATTTGGCATTAAAATTAGAAAGATCATATCATTGGGAATATGTATACTTAGTTTCAAGTTGATTGCACTTCAACTTCATCAAAAACTACCTTGACCAAAAACTTTAACCTGAAGCAGGATAGACAGACAAACGAACAGACATGCAAATGAAAGGACAAACAGACCAGAAAACATAATGCTCCTCTACTATTGTAGGTGGGGCATAAAAACAGGCAATTATAGCTAATCAAACTGTATAATGATTGAATGGATCTAGGTGACCAAGCTTGGCCAGCTCTAACTCAGTAAGATTATCACCTGCATTGAACTTGACCTCCGGCCATGAATCCACATAAAATGTCTTGACCCTTTGAGTAAGTTTTGGTCGGTCATCTTCTTCTTCATCTCCAACATCACTGAATCCAACTCTTTTTCTCTGTAAAGATAGCATATAACAAAACGTACTTTCAGTTGCCTTTGTAACATGCACAAAAGAATTATGCAAAGTTATCAAATGTTTCTAGCATGTCAAGTGACAAATATTTCATACATATTCAGAACAATATGGTTTGAGCATAATATAAGGGTGTGAAAAATTTTAAAATTAATAATCAAGGTAACAGAAGTGGATAAAACATGGACAAAAATCTACAGAAAATCAAGAATTGGGTACAGACACACAAATATATGTTATACATATTTATGCAACAAAAGTGCTGTGCAAAATCTTATAGAAAATGTTTTTAGAAAGTGACAAAAGGATATCAAGTTTCTGATGAGTAGTTAACACTGACACCTTGTTGCTATATCATTAGTTAAGTAGTTCAATTGTGGAAATTTAATAGAAAATGTAGGTGAATTGTACACCTTTCAATAGATATAAAAAAAAAAAACTACCTGAACATTTAACAAAAAGATTTAATTGTCAATGTTATGTTAAATAGGTTTGTTTTATATATCACTACATTAATTGTTATAACAAGATTGGTTATGAACATCATATAGAATAAATGTAATGAAATAATCCTAAAACTGAAAGACAATCAAATAATTTTCAACAAAAGTTATGATACAGGATTGATATTTTTTTGTTGGTTTACTTATTTTTATAAGGAGTTCAACCTTTAACTTTTTTTTTTAAATATCTGCAGTATTATTATAATATTTTTAAAAGAGAAATTAACATCAGGGTAAGAATAAGTTCTAAAATGTATAACTTAAATCTAGTCTGATTTGAACATTTTAGTTTGACCATAACTTGTGAAAATAACAATACAGGAACAAGTCTGATGTTTAAGGGTCACATTAAGTGCCCATAATGTACATGTACCTATAATGTGTTTATGAACTTTTTGCCCAAAAATATACACAGTATATAGATGTCGCAAGGGGGAAATTAACAAAATCAGCCCATATATATGTTTGAAAACTAAAAATGGTGAAGGAAGATTGCAGAATTAGTAAAATAAAACACTTCAATCAAAGTTTGGTGTGATAAATAGTAAACTAGAGGTCTAAATAGCCTGTATCGTACACATAAGTCTATGTGCATCTTTAACAATGGACACTCTTAAACATTATAGACAAGATTAAATTCATGAAAAACAGTTGTTTTTTTAGTTTTGTAATGCAGATCAAGAATTCTGTTTGAAATTTCTCTCAATCTTCTGTTGACGTTGCCCAAAAAACAAGAAAAAGGTGTAAATAACAGGCTATTATTTGAACTTTGAATTATTTTTAATTATGGATTTTGCTTAATTTCTTGTTCTGGAAATTTTTAATTAATTCCATGTTTATTCTGTACTTAAATGTTCTGTGCTGCGCATAACACTTTTTATTACAAAAGAAGATAGTACATTTTCTATAGAATGTACTGTGCCGCGCACAACACTATCTATACAAAATACATTGTATGAAAAGTGTTATGAACTGCTCAAAACATTATAATACCAAATAAACATGGAATTTATTAAAAATTTCAAGCACAAGAAATTATGCAAATTCCATAATTAAAAATAATTCCAAGTTCAAATAATAGCCTGTTAAATTGTCTTTTAAGGTCAATCACTCCTTTGAAGAGTACTCTACTAATGATTTTGGCACAATTTTACTTATTTGTTATATCCTGTCTTGCCAGTCTTAAGTCAGGAACTACATGTAGTATATATAGTTCAGTGGTTGTTGTTTCAAGTCTGTGTGATTTGTTTTTTGTAAATTGTTTCAAAAAAGTTAGGACATTTGTTTTCTTGTATGAATTGTATCACATTTTTCTTATTTTGGCCTTTTATGGTCATATTTGCTATTTAATGTTTCTCCTGCCTACTTTAACTTTAAAGATAACAAGGAAAATTAAACATGTTAAAAACAAATCATAAAATTTGTCATTTAAGGGTAATAACTCCTATAAGAAATTGTCTGAAAATTTTGACATAAACAGATTGTAGGTAGATCTCAACATTCTGATCCACTCTTTTCCTGTCAGATTTTCTCTATTCTTATTTATAAGTGGCTTAAGAGATAACAAACAAAACTTGCGTTTTACCCCTTAATAAAATTAAAGCCATGTAGGTTGGCTGCGGCTGGTTAATAGGACACATCTTCTAAATATCCAATGATGGTTGTTGTTAAAACTGGTCCAATAGTTTCAGAGGAGATTTTTGTAAAGATGAATGAGTCAACAGATGTCAAGTGATGCAAAAAACTCACTTGGCCCTTGGGGTCAGGTGAGCTAACAACTCAATATTAACTTACTTTACGGGTATCTCCTTCCTAGTAAACAATATTTACATTAATTTTTAAACATGAAATAAGCTGCAGTAAGAACAACTTGTTTCCATATAAAATATATCGAAAACAACATTCTTTAAAGCAAACTTTATCTAGAATGCTCTAAAAAGAGCAAAGATCCAATGACTTACAATGTAATTATTGTAAACTATAAACATGATAAAGGAGTGGACATATCATTCTACAAAATGTAACAAAAAGCTTATATTCAATGACTTGTAATTACTATTTTGTTAACAAATATCATTGAATATTGACAGGACTACCATGACAGTCCATCTTCGCTAACCATGGGTTACGATCCACTCCCGTTCTCTTCACCATTGGTGGATTGGATACAATTTCGGAGACACAAGGTAATGATTTTTATTGGTTGCAGTCGAAACTCGCTGCATCTAATCAAAAAGCACCTATAACATGATCACGTGTAAATGTAGAAAGTGTTTGTAAACAGTTGCCACGTGTTTATTGTGCAACAAGTCTTTGCATCCCTAAACATACGACTATATTTAGTGACAACTTGAATGTTTTTAATCAACTAATAGAAGTTCCTGTGTATGTTTCATGCACAAATGCATGAATGTTGACGTATATTTTCTTTTCTATCTTTACCAAGTGTGTTGAATCTAGACGCTACCGTGTTTTTACATCCAAATTGAAGAGTTCAAGTGCTACCATTGGTCAAGAATAATGTATTCGGAATGGACGCGACTTTAATCTGCCAATAGATGGCGCAACATTGATATCACAAATGTTAGCTCAATCTGCCAAGGGTGAAGAGAACGGGAGTGGATCATAATCCTTGGCTAGCAAAGATGATGACAGTCAGAACTGTACTGGTTCTATATTTGTTCTATTCATTATCATGTTTACCAGGGAATCCTACTTTGCATTGTCTCTATGTGTATTTTTCTAACTCGCATCAAAAGTTGGGAGAAAACTTTATACTTTCTATATTATATAACTTATATCATTTCAATAGGCTATTCAAATATTTTGCCAGTTACATCTGAAACAATTGTAAAGTTTTTATTCATAAATGAAGACATGTACCATGTGTACTGACACTAAATGCATTAAAGATAGACTACATACATGTATAAATTATTCACAGAATAAGAAGCAAATTGAACATGACCCTGATTATTTCACTTAATCTAGCTATAGCTATCTGGCATGGAAAAGAAAATTTAGGATGAGTTGTCTTGTTTGCAAATGGATGTTGTTAACATGTTTTACTCACTTTATTATCTTTCAGGCCAAATACAATACTGTTGTCAAAAAGTTTTAAAAGCCGGTCAAGTCGCTCTCTTTCTTCACCAGGGGTAGACAACCCCAAATTTGTTGTTTTTGTAGTTGCCATTGCAGCAATTCATAGTCCTCTCTTTTTGTTAAAATGCTGAAACGAATTGAAAAATGTATAAATATTTTTGGCATGCATACATTGTACATGTATGTGCACTACAAATGTATGATCATCATGGCCAAAATTGTTATATAAGAAGTAAAGACGGACACACCAGTGACGGATCAAGAAGTTTTCATAAGAGGGGGCACACTGACTATCTAAGAGGGACTTGCTCCAGTCATGCTTCAGTGATTCCCTTTATAACCAACAAACTTTTCTCACATAAAGGATAAAGGGGGTTAGGGGGAGGGGATTTGGCCTAGGTATCAGGTCTGTTCGCGCCCAATACAATTTCGCACCCTACATGTTGGCACCTTGCACGTTCGCACCCAAGGTCCGTTCACACCCAATTTAAAATCAAGTTCCAGTTGAATAATTAGAAAATCATGATTGTTGTTTTAAATTGCCCTGATGTAAATACTGCATGTACATGTATGTAGCTTCGTATGAGTAAAACATTGAAAATTTTGAATGAAAAACACAAAAGATAATTGTTTTTTAACAGATTGGCCCCTTTAATCTGAAACAATTAAATAAAAAAATAAAGCAATACAATAACCAAAATTGATTAATATTTAAGATTTATTCCACCCAAAAATCCCGGTCGTCAGAATCTCACTTTATTTGGAAACAATGATTAAAAATATATTAACAATACACTATCCAAAACATGATTAACATGATTAAGATTTATTCAACACAAAAAACACGTTGTCTCACTTTATTTTGAGACAATGACAACAAATATACTAATAGGAATACACTTGTCAATACTTGTTTATAAAGTTATCAAACACAAAACCAATAAAAATTGGGCGCGAACGTGGGGGGTGCGAAAGTGAAAGGGCGTGAACATGATCGGGTGCGAACGTGAATGGGCGCGAACAGACCCGGATTCGTTGGCCTATTGGTCTAGTCCCATGGCACCCCCTAAATCCACCTCTGCTCACTATACATATACATTAACTAAAGTCTTGAAGCATAAAAAGAAAACCTTTGAAATAACTGACTATCTTTTTGGGTATAACTGTGCCGACAGCAGTTGCCAAATCATACCCTGTTCTAAACAGAAAACATTGAAAATATACTGTTCTATACACACTCAGAAAATGTGTACCATGCTCTAGACCGTATAAAATAGATGCAGCTCTAGACACAAGTTCTAGACTGTATCTTAAAACAGTTAACCAAGCAGGGGTGTGGAAATATTTGTTGTGATATTTGTTGTGGGCACTTGTCCCCGGGCAAGTGAAACCTAAAATTTTACTTGTCCGGAAAAAAATTTACTTGCCCTGATTATCCCAATAAATATTGAAGTATTTCTTGTTGGCTAATATATGATTCGTACTTAGCACTGTTGTGCATCACAAACAAATGAAATCTATTTGTTTATATGTGTAAAAAATTAGGAAAGTAGGAAATGGGTTGACATCAATGGGACAGAAACCTAACAGCAAACCAACCAATGAAATGACATGTAAACACGGTAAAGGACAATTTTGCAGCAGTTTTTGAATAAAAATTGTAGCCAGTAGGTACATATACTAAATTTGAGGACAGTGATTGAAGAAATGTAAACTAAATAATAGATAAACTATTGATTTTGTGGTGTTTCTCTCAACTGACACACTTGGTTTTTTCTTGATTATTTAGTATTGTCTTGAAGGGCAATTAAAGCGTCCCTTTTATTTTCCACTTCGACATAAATAATGTTGACCTTTCATCTATAAATAAGACAAAAACTTATTTTCCGAATTTCCATAGATAGCCAGGGGCAATCTGATATCCACGATGTCTGAAATTCTCGCTTCCGTTTTTGTTTTTAAATACTGTGTCCTCCATTTGCATTTAAGGTTTTGTACTCGACTCATGACTCTTTTTGTCTTGCTTGCCCACCTTTTTATTAAGTATTTATCAATCTGAATCTCGATACAAAATTTAAAGAAATGACACTTCTGGTAAATGATGGATAAAACCTAATCGACGATCCCGGGTCAATTGACAAAGCCAATGCAATGTTACGCGACTCGGGTTCGCATACTTATTTTTATTTATTTTGGTAATCGATCTATTTCTGGTATCATGTAATATTTATCGTCATGAACATTGATGTTTTTACTTGCTGAACATTGGTTTCTTTTACATAAATTAAACATCTTTATACGTTTTGAAATTAATTTTATATTTTTGTTGGATTTGAACTTTGTCTATGATATATATTTTTACTTGTCCACGGGCAACAAAGACAAAAATAATTACTTGTCCGGTTGTTCAAATGTACGAGTCGGGCGAGTCGGTCATAGCATTTCCACACCCCTGCCAAGCGATTGTGTTCTAGGTAAATACTTTGTTTATAAAAAGACCCCATTCTCACCAGCAGGACATGAACTAGTCCAAATAATTATGACATCTGGCAAGGCTATTTTATTTTTTTCTGGGACGCCGTAGGAAAAGCCGTCACAGAAAAAAATAAAATAGCCTTGCCAGATGTCATAATTATTTGGACTAGGCATGAACAAGTGACCCTGTTATGCTGCACACTCATACCACTAAAAAATATAGGAAGTACAGAGGCAGTTAAAGATTAAAAAACGCCAGTATCGACTCAACATATTTAACTGTACACTCAACATATTTAACTGTGTTTAAAATGAATTAACTTACAGGTTGCGTGACTATTCCATAATTGCGTGCAACTGTGTGAATATTGATGATTTAGAGCTAAAGGATTTTTACAATTAATCTTGGTCGACTAATTTAAAGTTAAGTGTTGTTTTTATGTCCCTGAAAAATTTATGACTTTCATCCTGATCATGTTGCCAAAGACGCTTTTCTCTTCGGAACTCCTCTAGAAAAATGGCGGGAAAATGATTTTTTTTTAAAAGAATCTTCTCACACTTTTGATAATCACTTTTAATGCTAGATTCTACATGAGCACGTAATTTGTTCTATCTAATCACTCGTATTGAAAAGAGTAGAAAGTCTTTATAATATTTTTTTAATCAGATTTGTATAACCAGAGACATACAAATTGTATTATGATCTATTATATGTCTGTGGTGTGTAACCGGAAAGCATACATGTATCGACTCTACAAATTTATCTGTATCTGTATCGTTAGTTTACTACTGGCTTTTACTCTACGGGAGAGAGAGCGCGCGTATTGACGGTGTTGGAGAGCTGTTTTGAAGGCTCTCAACTTACTTGGCGCACACTATTTGCTTCTTCCAGATGGTTCCATTGAATCACAGTCATACATTGTAGCTTACACGTGATTGATGTCACGGATACTGGACGGTATAGTTTGAGTCCGTTTGATGTTGAGTCTTCTTTAAGACAGGGACCATGTTATCTGTCCTCCAATCTTGGATTACCTGGATTATAAGGGCTGTGCGGAGACATGATGGTTTCCATTGTATTACCCAGTGGCGGATCCAGGGGGGGGGGGGGGTGCGCACCCCCCCCCCTTTATTTTTGCCGATCAATGCATTTGTATCGGGACATATGTTTTGCACCCCCCTTTGCCCTGGGTGCCCTGGGTTAGCACCCCCCCCCCCCCTTTCGAAAATTCCTGCATCCGCCCCTGTTACCTGGATTATAAGGGCTGTGAGACATGATGGTTTCCATTGTATTACCTGGATTATAAGGGCTGTGAGACATGATGGTTTCCATTGTATTACCTGGATTATAAGGGCTGTGAGATATGATGGTTTCCATTGTATTACCTGGATTATAAGGGCTGTGAGACATTATGGTTTCCATTGTATTACCTGGATTATAAGGGCTGTGAGACATGATGGTTTCCATTGTAGGCCTATTACCTGCATTCAGTATTAGAGCTTTGGAATATTATTCATGTTATTATATTGGATTATCTTTCCTTAACCTGAAAACTAGTTTTACTCAAATCGGAGGTATCAAATCGATCAGGAACTTAATGTTATGTTGATTGTCTTGTCATCTCTCTTATTTACAATAAACATAATACAATTGCTATGGAGAAAAGTGAAATAAAGTTTTATGTCCAAGACGACAAAATTAACCAGGATTTTAAAATATAGAAGGCAACAAACAGTCTTCAACAATATTTCAATAACTTGTCTTAAAACTTTTAGTGAGGTGAGAGTTGAGGGACTTTAAGATAAGCAATAAAAGCGTTTTTTATGCCCCGCAACTATATATATATATGTTATGGGTATATAGTTATTCCGCATAATTCCTCCTACAGTTTGAATCCTAGGAAGTTTTTACTTTGATGTCTGTTTGTACATGTATAGAAAGTGTGCATGTTATTAGGGTTTTGATTTTTATTAATATTTACTCTTTTGAGAGATCGTTGAACTTTGTCATTTTTGGGGTAAAAGCGGTTAAGTGTTCATTGCTATTCCACATTGCTCAACTTCGTTTATTTTAATAAGATGACACTTTGCGTCTGAGGAGCATCAACTGTGTCTCCTAGACACAATAATATCTCAAAGAAAGTCCTACATTGACTTTGTTACTTCAGGTTGGAGTGTGGGGCATCAATTTGTCTAGTTTTATTTTAAATCAGTGCATATCGGTGTGAGCCAATGCTCCGTGTTGAAAACCGTACTTTGACCTATAATGGTGTACTTTTACAAATTGTGCTTTGTGTGGAGAGTTGTCTCATTGGCACACAAACCACAACTTTGTTTATCTATTTACTGATTTTGTGTCATGGTTGGATACCCGTATTCTTTGTTTTTCTATAAATATACAGCAAATAGTTTAAAGTTATTATAACATATTTTGGCAGTTCCGATTCCAGTAAAAACAAACTAAAATTGCTTTAAAATCTTTATTATAGGCTGGTAGTTGGTGCAAGAAAAATCAGACTGTAGTGCTGCCTTATTGGAAAACAATAATATTTTTGTTCTTCTATTCTTCTATGTGTCGAGAGGTTGATGCTTCATTGACGCATACCCCGTGTTTCCTTTTTCATGTTGAAATTCTCAGACGGGTACTGGAATAACTATTTTATATGTCCATAAAAATAAAAGTTATAAGAATTTTGGTGTGTGCGTGTTAGATTCCATTCATTCTAACAGCACATGGTATTGGTAAAGTTTGTTGAATGACTTCGAAATATTTTTAGATAAGTTTAGTGTACAAATAAAAGTGTAATATATTTTTTTTAATTAGACCTATAAAAATTGCATTATGATAAAACTAAAACGTCTACTAAAGTTTCTTACTTAGGATCGGTTCATAACGAAGGTTTCGCTAGTTTCTCGGTTGAGTATACCATTCTTCCACTTTTAATATCAACTAGCAAAATAACAGTTTAACATTAAAAATAGGTACAAAAAATCTGGCAGCTTCATCATATCGATATATCATATATGAAAAAAAATCACAGGTACAAAATAAAACGATATTTATGCATATTCAAAGTAAACATGTTGCCAAAATGACGTCTGACGATACCGTTTTCTGATGACAGATATGGCATGGATGTAATCGCGTGCTCGTAATAATAAAAGGAATTGTTCCGGTAATGATATATTATAGTACCAAATTTTCAAATATATGAAGTCAAATAGTGAATGATTTTTTGTCGAGCCTGCAACTTTTGTTGCAGAAAGCTCGACATAGGGATAGTGATCCGGCGGCGGCGGCGGTGTCAGCTAACTTCTTAAAAGCTTTATATGTTAGAAGGTGGAAGCCTGGATGCTTCATACTTTGTATATAGATGCCTCATGTTACAAACTTTCCGTCAGTCACATGTCAAATGTCCTTGACCTCATTTTCATGGTTCAGTGACCACTTGAAAAAAAAGTTCATTTTTTTTTTGTAATGTTGAATTCTCTCTTATTATAAGTAATAGGATAACTATATTTGATATGTGCGTACCTTGCAAGGTCCTCATGTCTGTCAGACAGTTTTCACTTGACCTCGACCTCATTTCATGGATCAGTGAACAAGGTTAAGTTTTGGTGGTCAAGTCCATATCTCAGATACTATAAGCAATAGGGCTAGTATAATAAGTGTATGGAAGGACTGTAAGGTGTACATGTCCAACTGGCAGGTGTCATCTGACCTTGACCTCATTATCATGGTACAGTGGTTATAGTTAAATTTTTGTGTTTTGGTCTGTTTTTCTCATACTATATGCAATAGGTCTACTATATTTGTTGTATGGAACGATTGTAAGGTGTACATGTCTAGCGGGCAGATGTCATGTGACCTTGACCTCATTTTCATGGTTCAGTGGTCAAAGTTAAATTTTTGTGTTTTGGTCTGTTTTTCTCATACTATATGCAAAAGGTCAACTATATTTGTTGTATGGAACGATTGTAAGGTGTACATGTCTAGCGGGCAGATGTCATGTGACCTTGACCTCATTTTCATGGTTCAGTGGTTATAGTTAAATTTTTGTGTTTTGGTTTGTTTTTCTCATACTATATGCAAAAGGTCTACTATATTTGTTGTATGGAACGATTGTAAGGTGTACATGTCTAGCGGGCAGATGTCATGTGACCTTGACCTCATTTTCATGGTTCAGTGGTCAAAGTTAAATGTTTGTGTTTTGGTCTGTTTTTTTCATACTATATGCAATAGGTCTACTATATTTGTTGTATGGAACGATTGTAAGGTGTACATGTCTAGCGGGCAGATTTCATGTGACCTTGACCTCATTTTTATGGTTCAATGGTCAAAGTTAAGTTTTTGAGATTTGGTCTAATACTATATGCCATAGGTCAACTATATTTGGTGTATGGAAATATTTTATGATCTTTATGTCAGTCGCACAGGTCTTATTTGACCGTGACCTCATTTTCACGGTTCATTGAACAGTGTTAAGTTTTTGTGTTTTGGTCTATTTTTCTTAAACTATAAGTAATAGGTCAACTACATATGTTGTATAGAAGCGTTGTTAGCTGTACATGTCTGCCTGGCATGGTTCATCTGACCTTGACCTCATTTTCAAGGTTCATTGGTCTATGTTTAGTTATCTTGGTTAATTTTAAGTTTATGTGACAGTTGTTATAAAGCTTAGCTTTATACTTAGGACTATCAACATAATATCAATGATTAGTATAGAAGGCGAGACATTTCAGCGTGTGCACTCTTGTTTTTATCTAAATATATGCATATGTCAGTTAGCAAAGTAAATAAAACTTTAAAATATGGCATATGTTCCTTAGCAGAGATTATACTGTAATAAAACATATGCAATATCAAAGAACGAATAGGCTTTGCAATCTTTAACGCACGCTAACGATCGCGAATGATGGCGATTCCTGTTCCCAGATTCAAAGTTTAAACAACAAACAAAACATATGTATAAACCACGGTACATAACATGATTTGCCAAATAGGTGCGGAATTTGATACTGTGTTGGTGCCATAGTAGAGAGTCATAAGGTGTTACCATATTTCGTCCTTCCCGAACATCCCAAAAAATGAGTCCCGTTCTCCTAACTTTAGTTTGCCTCAACCAATATTGGGAAATACTTCAAAACTTATACACAACAAAAAAAGAAAATGTGGCATGAGTGTCAATGAGAACTCTCCACAAGAGACCAAATGACTCAAAAAATTAATAACTTTAGGTCACCATACGGCCTTCAACAATGAGCAAAGTCCATACACAATAGTCAGCTATGAAAGGCTACGAAATGACAATGTAAAACAATTCAAACGAGAGAACTAACGGCATAATTTATGTACAAAAAACAAATATGTAACACATAAACAAACGACAATTACTGAATTACAGGCTCCTGAATTGGGACAGACACATACATACAGAATAAGGCGGGGTTAAATTTGTTAACGGGATCCCCACCCTTTACCTAATATGGCTTGAGTGCCAATGAGAACTCTCCACAAGAGATCAGATGACACAGGAATTAACAACTATAGGTCACAATACGGTCTTCAACAATGAGCAAAGGTCATACCTCATAGTCACCTATAAAAGGCACCAAAATGACAATGTAAAACAATTCAAACGAGAATAGGAACGGACAAATTTATGAACAAAAAATGAACGAAAAACAAATATGTAACTCATAAACAAACGACAAATACTGAATTACAGGTTCCTGACATGCGACAGGCACATACATACCGAATAAGGCGGGATCACCACCATCCCTCTAACCTGGGACAATGCTTATTACCACACAACACAAAATAAAATTTGAAATTTGGTAGCGTCACTTTAACTGTTTATGAGAATTCGTGTCCCTATAAAAACATAGAAAATGCTGAATTTTTCGTTTCCGTTTTCTTAAATAAGTTTTACTCAATCAAACGTTATAAACCTTACACACAATGCTTATTACCCTATAACACAGATCTATGAAGTTCGATATTGGGTGGCGTCGCTTTTACTGTTCATGAGTCATTATATGTAAGACGATGTGGTATGAGTACCAATGATACAAATGTCAACACGGAGCCTTTAAAAAAGATAGGAAAATGTTAAAAATGTTGTTACCGTTCTTCAGCTTCAGTTTGCCATAACCAAATATTTTGAAACTTATACATAATGCTTATGGTCATAAAACGGTCAAATTAACGTGAATCCTGCATCTATATGTGAAAGTTTACTGATGTTTTTTTTTTTTTTCACAAGCAGGGGCATCTGTGGCCCATTGACATATTTTACATTTATTTAAATAAACAGCTTATTTACTTCCATTGAATTCTACTTCTAGAATTAACTTGTATATTTTTTCAGGATCTCGGTCTAGTTTGGTACCAGACAACGATATTTCAAGTTACATGTGACCAGCATAACAAAGTGTTTCACTAGATTGAGCTCTCTGTGTACTTTAAAGGTTCTTTGCTTTGAGTTCTGTTTATTGATATGCGTACGTATACCTTCTGTGTGAATTTTTAAGATGTAAAACAGACTATCCATATCTGCATGTCCATGAAATGAAATGAAATCTAAGGTGAAATGATTAAAACATTTTGCATTACCTATCACAACTGTACTAAAGCAGTAAATGTTCTCTCTAATGGGTGTCTTGTTAGGGATTCTGATCCCGGATCCCGCTTATTGTTTTGTCAGATTCCCGTATCCCGCTTACACTATGTACGTAAGCAATTCTCATTTTTTTGTAAATTCCCGTGTCCCGCTAGACTTCAATTCCCGTTTTCACGGCACAATAATTTGACTTTCACGTGTAACGCTTACAAAAAGTCAGCAATCCCGCGTCACGCTTAGACCCCAATGAGTCCCACTCAATTTTTTCACGGAAATTAAAGGATTCAGTTTTCATTTGAACCTAACATTCTTAAAAATTGAGAATGAAAATGTGGAATGTGTAAAAGAGACAGTAACATGAAAAAAAGAGCAGAAAGCAGTTGAAGGCCCCCAATGGGTCTTCAACAAAGCGTGAAAATCCCTCGACCGGAGGCGGGCTTCAGATGGCCCCTAAACAAAGTGTGTACTATTTCAAACTCCAAAACATAAAACTGAACTTACAATTAAAAACATACAAGATCAACAAAAAACAGAGACTCCTGACTTGTCGTCAAGGTAATCATACCAAGAGACACACCCAATATGCAGAGGTCAAGAGTCAAAAAGTCATAGTCTGGTCAAAAGTTCCATATAAAAAAAAACACAAAGCAGATTTTGAGGAAAGGGTAGTCGTGCTATACAAAACTAACAAATATATCTTTATATCTAAAATAGACTAATAATAAACATCAGACTCGGACTTCTCTTGAACTGAATTTTAATGTGCGTATTGTTATGCGTTTACTTTTCTACATTGGTTAGAGGTATAGGGGGAGGGTTGAGATCTCACAAACATGTTTAACCCCGCCGCATTTTTGCGCCTGTCCCAAGTCAGGAGCCTCTGGCCTTTGTTAGTCTTGTATTATTTTAATTTTAGTTTCTTGTGTACAATTTGGAAATTAGTATGGCGTTCATTATCACTGGACTAGTATATATTTGTTTAGGGGCCAGCTGAAGGACGCCTCCGGGTGCGGGAATTTCTCGCTACATTGAAGACCTGTAGGTGACCCTCTGCTGTTGTTTTTTATTTGGTCGGGTTGTTGTCTCTTTGACACATTCCCCATTTCCATTCTCAATTTTAAATAAGATGTGGTATGAGTGCCAATCAGACAATTCCTCATTTAATTAAAACAAAATATACAATTTGTACATTGAGGCCAACGGTCAAGCTCACATGAAGTTTTTATTGCCACTAGACTCACCAACTTATGACAATACATCTACATGCCACATATTCAGAAACAAGGTCAATTGAAAATTATATTTTGAGGTCAAGGTAATATACACACTGTATCCCGATGACACACCCAACGTGCATATGTCAAGAGTCAAAAAGCCATATTCTGGTCAATAGTTCCATGTCAAAAATATACACAGCAGTCATGCACGAAAGTTCATCATGGTACACGTGACAATGTCTTATGTCATGATGCACTACACCTGCCAAATACAGAAAGTCTAGGTCAGAGACAGAAACACAAGACATATAACAAAACTCAATGGAACGGTACTTGTATTGCAGATCACTACAATTGCCTTCAAAATAGAACATAAACTCTCGCAACACTGCAAAATTAAAACTGTCTTTCACAAAAGTTTAACAGGATTCTTTGCAACGATTATCTTACCACTATCAATTGAGAATCGAATCATGCAGTTATGTCAATGAATTAAAACGGTAAGTGTAAAGCAAAATTATATCCGGGTGAAATTTGATCCGGAGGAAAAAATGTCACAGTAGTTCTTGTTATTTTTTTATCCGGAGGAAAATATTTCCCTTGGTTATTTTTTGCTTTGCCGTGAAATTCTATCTGGGTAGTTAACTTATTGAATAGTTATTAGAAAAAAACTTATCCTTTAAAAATAGTATGAAATAATAATATTGTATTTGAAATAAAGCGAAATTGTTAAAAAAAAAATGTATTATAACGGGAAATAATTTCACAAATTATCCTTGTAAAAATTTCCTTTAATATTCAAGTCAATATCATCCTTTTAAAAAGAAAATTATCATGAAACATAGGGAAGAAAACCAGAAGTAATTTCAAAGATCGTAATTGTGAAAATAATATCATGATTAAATGAGGTTAGTGAAATACATGTAAAAGTGAGTTGTTTTCAGATCTCAGTACTACACGGCCGACACTCGGCTAACCGAGAGTTTGGTCGGTTAATCTATATTGAGTATGTGGCTATATCGGCGGTTGGTCTGTTAATCGGGTTGGCTAAAGTCTGTTAATCAGGTGTTATCGAGAAAATCATTGCAAGGTCAGCATGTTTCATTGTATAACTTTTTAATTATATTTATATCATAAAAACTATTCATGTCTGACAAAACGATTTGGAGTACTGAATCCAGTGGTGTAATTATTTTTTTTTTAGCTTCAATAAACGATCTATAAAATGAAAAGGCGAGTTACTCATCAGTAAATTTATACACATTTTACACACACACAATGTACACAAAAATGACAAGTTGGTTGAGTTTACTTGCATGCAATATTTTGAACATCGAAAAAAGACAGGCATTATGTTTGTTTACCATATTAACATCAATATGTGAAAAATCTACACGAAAAACTGTATTTTGGTGACATAAATCAATTTTTGATAAAAATGTGGTCTGTTAATGGGTCGGATGTATAAAACTCGGTCTGTTAATTGGTCTGTTAAGAGTTATGAATGACATTACAAGCATAATTTAATTGCTATATGGGGTGTTATCTGAATAAAGGGATAGACTCAAGATTAGTGGCTAGAATATATGGAAACAACACATGAACAATGATACATAAGTTTAGACAATGGAATCTGAAAATTGATAGAAATGGTTTCAAAAAGTGTAATATCAAAGTAATATTAATATCAAAAGACAATACATACCGGAAATAAACTCCTCATAGATACCAGGATTGAAATTTTATATTTACGCCTTATATTTACGCCAGACACGCGTTTCGTCTACGAAAAACTCATCAGTGACGTAAAAGATGTTTAAAAGGCCAAATAAAATACGAAGTTGAAAAGCACTGAGGAAACACAACTAATACCGGCGTCACACATCAGCGTATAGCACTGGCGTGTTCAAAATCATTTACGCTGCCAATACGCTAGTAATTTTGGATGCATTTAACCTGGATGCATTTAACCTGTCAATCATATTTGTAACGTGTGCAAAACAAGCTTTAAGCGTGTATTGGGCGTACTAGAAACGTATGTTGGCGTATGTTGTATGTTTTTTATGCTGCATACAAATTTCCTGGGATTGTAGCGTTCATCAAGCGTATTTACTTTCCTTCATTGGCTAGAGGAATAGGGGGAGGGTTGATATCTCATAAACATGTTTATCCCCGCCGCAATTTTGCGCCTGTCCCAAGTCAGGAACCTCTGGCCTTTGTTAGTCTTGTGTGATCTAGTATACATATTTTTAAGGGGCCAGCTGAAGGACGCCTACGGGTGCGGGAGTTTCTCTCTACATTGAAGACACATTGGTGGCCTTGGCCTGCTCTATGGTCGGGTTGTTGTCGCTTTGACACATTCCCCATTTCCTTTCTCAATTTTACCTTTGTATTTCGACGTACTACAAACTTATGCAACGCGCTTTGAACGATTGCTTTAGCGTTCCTATGGCATGCAACTAACGTATACCGACTTTGTCAATTTTCTCTGTACGTTTGGTGCACGCCGGTCTATACGCCAATGTGTGACGCCGGCATAAGGTAATCTATTCCTGAGGTAGAAAAGCCTTAGTATTTCAAAGAAAACACATGGAATTTAACCAGTTGCATTGCAACACATTACAGATTCATAGATGTTACAGACTTTGAATAGACAAAAAAAAATTAAGGCTGATTGATAACTTGGCGTAAATAATAAATCCGTGCGAATTCGGGCGGCCAATCAGTCCATATAACGCTATATTGAAGTGACACACCCCTCAATGAAATGCAAAGAAATAAAATTGAAATAAAAGTTCTCTTTCTATAAGGATACTGTTGCACCGTATTGTATTTTTTTCGTCACAAGTACATCTTATTTTTTTCAATGTGAAAATATAAACTAAAGGTAGTAAGACTATTGTCGTGGCTAAATAACTCTTAACTGACACGATTTAAATTGTCCAACCCATTAACAGACTGTATTCCCCTAATATTCATTAAAATATGGTATTACTCAACTTATATAACAATTATGAAATATTTATCAATGACAATTATTTTTTTAGAACCAAAGTACTATTTTGTGTCCTTTAAATCATATATAAAAATGTTTTTCAGCCTTTTATCCAAAATATTGCTATGCGTACAAGCATAAAAACCACATACTTGAGAGCCGCCTTTTCGTTTTACTTAAAACTGCGCAGGCTATGCATTTTTTTTACTGGTGGAAAATGTTCTATGATAGATATCATTTTGTCAGACACTTTTCTTTTTTTGATGTGGTTCTCATAATATGGCAAAAATCAGTATATTTAACAGAGTTTAACATTAAATTGTGAGTTTTACTCTTAACAGACGTATAACCAACCCGATTAACAGACCAACCGCCGATATAGCCGCATACTCAATATAGATTAACCGACCAAACTCTCGGTTAGCCGAGTGTCGGCCGTGTACTAGTATAAATTTAAAAGTAAGGTAGAAATATAGTTGCATTACTACTGTTCAAAGTAATAGAAGAATTTGAT
The DNA here is from genome assembly GCF_965363235.1 of Mytilus galloprovincialis. NCBI lineage: Eukaryota > Metazoa > Mollusca > Bivalvia > Mytilida > Mytilidae > Mytilus > Mytilus galloprovincialis. The sequence goes on from NC_134840.1 coordinate 9,750,749, forward strand.
TATGATTATATTTTTAACTATATAAATAGTTTTGTCTGTGGACAAAGTTGTAATTGTTGATTATATGGAAATCAGATAAATCATAGCATAACAATATATTGGAACAAAATCATGTTTAACAGCTGGATAGTTTTTACCTGTGAAATGTTATCTGTCTTATTAAATCAAGTTGTAAGTCATCTTTTTATATAAATGAATATATAAAAAATAAGATTCAAGGAAAAATTTCATATAAAATAGATTCAGAAATATATTATATTAATATCTTTAAAATATAAATAGCTCACAATTACCTCCCTTTGATAAATTATGCAAAATTGGTGTACCTTTGTGAAACATTTTATAATTATAGTCAGGTATATATTGATTGTGAGTAACTTATATAGTAGTTAATGGGACTCTATTTCATAAGGTTCTGTGAAATATAGTACGGCAAATATATACCGGTACATACTATCCGCATATTACACAGATAGATTTTCACTCCTCTGGAAGAAATCAACCTGTGAAATACCATGCCTGGAAAAAAATTACCGGGACAAATTATCCTCAGGATAAAATATCACAGAGGAAGAAATAAACCGTTACATAAGCACTTAAAACTAGGGTTTACCATTAATTCCAAACCTAACCATGTTATAGTTCTATGATAAACTGATGGAAACACATGATACAGTCATGACATTTAATATTTGCAATAGTACGACCAGAACAATACAAGACAGAGTTGTAAACAAATGAAAGTAATGATACATACGAATTTTTAATCACAATGCACAAATAAGGAACCGTAGTTTTCATTCAATTAATTTATCTAAAATGTACGCTTGCGTTAAACAATGGAAATTAACACTGTAAATTTATATAAACGATAAATCTTGTAAGTAAGAAATAAATAACAAAATGGGGCTGCATACCAGAATAACATACCGGTGAATAACATCCAGTTTAATATCGATAATAATGGAAATACAGGAATTCCAAGGCTTTTCGTTCTTTTAATAATTAAAAAACTAAGTGGAAAGGGATTTCGTTTCAAATTGAAAAAAGTATTATTTCGGTTAATGAAAATACTAAAAAGACCTTAAAATTAGAATTTACAGGTCTCAATGGATACAACTTAATGTTTTATGTCTAGAATCTAATGAAGAAATGAATTCCAATGAGGCATACGTACAGATAGATTATCGATAACTCCTCTTATATCTCCATTGATGTACAAATTTTCGTCTCTTGACATAAACAAAGTCGGTTATTCTTTTTAAGGGTTCGCTCTAGATCTGAATTATAATACATGACTTTGTTTTCTTTCTAACATTGACCAATCTTAGTGAATCTTCAATACAGAAAGTTCAAAAGAATAAGAAAGAAGGTTTACTTTCAAATGCATAATATTCATTCTTTGCGCGTACTTATAAAAATCAATGCGAAGTAAGAGTGCTTGTATACATTCATTTAAGGCTTGACAAAGCTTATTTTACCAATGTTGTAATTAGAACTTTTAATATAGTTTACATTGGCACAAATATCGATTTTTTTCATTAGCAAAATAAATTTGTATTCTTTTCAAGCGGGATGTATAGAGACACATCAACGTTCATTTATTCTATACAAATATAACCTTAACTTGCCTACTGCCTGTCGTTACATTCATTTTTAGTATTGCACTAGTCATGTCTTCTTTGAATGTCCATGGCGTTAAAATACTTAATCCCTGGGATGTTTTTTTTTTTTGTTGATTTTAGTCTATTGTGCATGATTTTTTTTTTTATTATTATTTATTGTTTTTGGCTTTTAATTAGCTGTCAGTGACTGAGAGCACTCTCAAATCGTACTTTTTTGGGTTAATTTTACCTGTTGATACTATTTGGAATGTTTGTTTTGGTTATTTTATGTTTACTTTGTTGTATCTCGTCTATATATTAGCTTTGATGAGTTTCTTTGTCAATGTTTACCAGTGATTGAAATAATTTTGTCTTTCATTTCCTTTCTCCACATTATATTTGACCACTCTGTTTGGAACCTATCTTAATTTTCACGACGATAATCATAACTTTTAAACTACACTTTGATTGGCTTATTCTGTCAAAGTTTATCCAACTTTCAAAAGAATTAGGAAAAGATTCTGTTCCACCAAAGCACGTCAACGTTTTAAATCAAAGTTTTTCTTAACGGATGTCAGTATCAACAATCCTTTGGTCGAAAGAAAACCTTGCAAGTGACAACTAGCCTTAGTTTGTTACCCCGATTTTGTTTTTTGTCCATAGATTTATGAGTTTTGAACAGCGGTATACTACTGTTGCCTTTACTTAGCACTAACCGTTTAATAAAAGCCTGTGTTTCAGTGACTGGTCATGTTTGATCCGACCCTAATGGATTACTACACTTGACTCGTTACATTATTTAAGAGTGAGGTAACCATTTACCTTTCTATCTTCCTGTATCATATCTAAATGCCACATTCCAATCGCTAATCTTCAATTAGTAAGTAGAGAGTTTAACTTTGGTAGACATATTTATATTGAGAGACACCTCAGATGAGAAGCAGTGGGAGTAATATTATATTTCACCATCACGGTCTACTGAATGTCGGTTAATAGTACGATCTTTACACAATGATACGTTTCCTAATGAGTCTCTTCGGTTAAAACGTCCACTTGGTACTATTGACGTGGGTACTATAACCAGATCTAAATGACTTTATAATCACAGGCAAGTACTTCTTTTCTCTTGATAAGACTCCTAATCTAAACCATAGCCAGACTATGTCGTTATATACACCACAGATATATTATATATCCAACAGGTGAGTTTGATATCTGCCATATGTGTAGTAAAGAAAGGCGATGGAAATGGATGGCCATGTTCAAAGAAAAGACAAAGATTACATTACAAAGATAGCTCTGCGTTGGAATCCAGCAGAGGGGAAAAAAAAAAAGAGAGGGAGACCGACAGAAACATGGCGACGCACAATAGAGAGTGAACTGAGAATTATAGGAATGATATTAGGGAGAAGCAGAAAGAAAGGCACAAGCCAGGCAACATTGGGGGGCTTTCGTAGTGGCCTCATGTGCAAGTGCGCACGAATAGGATTAAGTAAGTAAATAATATGTGTAGTACGCAGTGAAATTAAAGTAATATATTCAGGTTGCAGAGAGCGTTATATCCTTCCTGCATGACACATCGGACGTCCAATTCCGACAGGACGTAGATTTGTATCTGTCATTAAGCAATGGTTTTACTAATGTATATACGGGAGAATTCTAGAGGACTCTATTTTTATACCCCAGTAAATACTATTGGACACCTATAAATGTAGCAAGAGGTAAACTGCACATACCTTGAAGTAATGAATTGATTGAGTGTCGCTTGCTAAAACATCCATCACGACAAGAACATTGACAACTCATACAATAGGTAGTTTCTGCAAGATGGGAAGACAGTAATGAAGGGGCTGTCACTGGAAAACAATGTTATGTAGGACAGAAAAAAGTTGTCTCAAGCTTCCAACAAGCCACCAAAAGACCCCTCAAAGAATTGGCCCAATGTGTTTTTATTTAAGAATGTGGCAGTCACTCTTCATAACATACGGAAACGTATAGAACCGATTCTGACCAGACGTAACTGCGAATTGATATTTTTAAGCACAACAAAACGAACATCCCACGGTGAAAAGGGATTTTAATATCGATAGAAAGAAGACTAAAATTCAATACCCAAGTTATCCTGAATATTTAAAAGCATTGCTTTGCTAGGTTTCCAAGCTATAACAAATACGAAGTGTCCACATAGTTTAAAATCTCTTTTTTTCGAACATCCGTTTGCTCATGAAAAAATGTTCAATATTAACAGCAGTGCCATTTGACGCGAAAAGTGACAAAGATAAGTTGTTTGATCACAAACGCGCGAATGCAATGGACGCTTTGAGAATTGATGATCGTAATGAATATCTTATGATAGACAGTAAGAGGGCATGTGATTGCTTTTTAAAACAAAATTCTATAGGACAGACACCTAAATTTGTGTACTCTTGTCTTTAATTTTTGCTAATATGCTTTGTCTATAGGCCATTGTGTGCTTCTTTGTTACATATTTTTTTTCCTTTTTTTTTTTAGTGATTAAGATTACAACACAACTGCTGTATTTTTGACATTTTTACCTGTTATGTCTGTTTGCTTTGTTCGCGCATCGTTGTCAATATAATAGAATTTGATGCGACTGTCATACAAGTGAGAGGTTGAGATAGTTATAAAACAAGGTTCATTCACCATTTTCTACATAATAAAAATGCATGTACCAAGTCAGGATTATGACAGTTGTTATCCATTCGTTTGATGTGTTTGAGCTTTGATTTGCCATTTGATTAGGGACTTTCCGTTTTGAATTTTCCTCTGAGTTCAGTATTTTGTGATTTTACTTTTTTCAAAACAATAGCCTATGCTCGTAAACTGAGTGGAATAAAGCGTGAAATCAAAATCATTGTTTTTTTTTGGTGTTTTTAGTGATTAAGATCATAGCACCTTGTTGACTGCTGTATTTTTGACATTTTTACCTATTTTGTCTGTTTGTTTTGTTCGCACATCGTTATTAATATAATGGAATTTGATGCGACTGTCATACAAGTCAGAAGTTGAACTAGCTATATATCCAGGTTCAGTCCACTTTTTTTCTACATAAAAAAATTGCATGTACCAAGTCAGAAATATGACAGTTGTTATCCATTCGTTTGATGTGTTTGAGCTTTGATTTTGCCATTTGATTAGGGACTTTCCGTTTTGAATTTTTCACTGAGATCAATATTTTTTTATTTTACTTTTTTCCAAACAAAAGCGTATGCTCGTAAACTGAGAGGAATAAAGCATGAAATAAAAATCATTCATTGAAATTGCTGATTTATCCCCATCAGTACCTTTACCCGTATGGAGGCAAAACAAATAAAACAAATATAAGGGTAAACGACTAAAACGTTCTACTACAACCGAAACATATGAACATGAACTGATATGCAGAGAACAGTATATATTTACATGGTACCTTTGATAACTTTTGTTACAGAGTTGAGGTTTAATCCTCCCTTATATTTTATTACGTTTAATTTAATTAAAAAAATATATGTTTTTAATATCATAATCACTTCCCTGCTTTGTGGACAAGTTACATGAGCCTACGGTTCACTTTTCTCTAATTTCTTTGTGTTAAAAAATAAAGATCATTTTGAAAACAAATTCGTGCAAACTCATTTTCAAGAGATCATTTAATTTGACGACCTTATTCAGTGGAACCAAACTTCAAGAAAACGATAAATTCAGGATCCTCTTTATTAATCATAAATGGCTATTGAAGCCATAAAATCAGTGGACCGACTCCTAACTTTGCAGGAAATTCCTAGATAAGATATCAAGAGGAGAGGCGTTGTTGCCCACCCCCCACCCCCCCCCCCCCCCATTTCCCCCGTAAAATGAAAAGTAAATCTCGAAATATGTGCTGTACTATGAAGAAGAAATATTTGCTTATTAATTTGTTTTTGTGAATGGAAATGTTTTTGTACAATTTATAGCAAAGTGATTTTAATTCAGAAGGGTAATCGTTACATAACACTCGATGTTAATATTCTTCTTTATGTCTCACTTGACAAGCTTTTTATATTTACAGGGAATCGGCGTGTTCCATAGAACAGCCAGTAGAAAAATCAATCAAAGAGGAGTTTATTCCAATGATAATTCTGGTTTTATTTTGGTATTTTTCATTATTACTTTTTCAAGAACGTTTTATCTTGAGTTTATAATGAGAAACGTACGCGCAGAAAATATGCAACACATGAGTAGCTTTTATTCTTAGTGTTTGAATAGGAGGAAATTATTTGCCATTATATTCTCCATTGGATTCTACAATACAATACGCATATTCAAGATTCTTGGTAATTAATGACCGGAAACATTGAATTGTAGCAGGGAGGTGGCTAGAAGAATAGATATTTTTTTTCCCGGCTAACTTGACGAATAGCAAATGCTTAACAACTACGTATTATAAACATCCTGATAAGTTTATTTCGAAACCTCCAACATTTAAGAGGAAGTTTTATGTTACCCTAAATGAAGTCAAATACGATCAGCAACATAGTCAACAAACGCCACAGCATTACGGTCAATTTGAATGTCCGAAAAACGCAATAATAAAAATAAATAATAAATGCTCAATCCCGATACATTATCATGTGTTTGATTTGTCGGGTAATGGTTTGGCATGTTGTATATACTGTTGTATATTGAGAGTACTCTGCCTTTTTGTTATTTTTGTCGTTTGGTTCTTGTCATCTAATTGACGTGTACGCCGCACCTACGTCATAATGGAATTCACAACAAGATTCTTTATTTCAAAATTAAATCGATCTAAATCTTGATTGTCTTGTCATTGTGCTAAGTAGGCTGTATGTTGACTTCTATATGGCGTTATGTTGGCCTCACGATGTCTCCTGGCTGCGTTGTTTCATTGTGGTGTTGCGCGACTGTCTCATTGTGGTGTTACGCGACTGTTTCATTGTGGTGTTGCACGACTGTCTTATTGTGGTGTTGGCGACTGTCTCATTGTCTTTCACTGGACGATATTCCTTTTAATTATTGGTGAAAAGAATAATGATACATTCTGGATTACATCAGACATAAAGATTGTGATTTTATGTTCAAATTGTGACACTATGTCTTGCCTTAATACGGTATTTCAATATACTGTTAATCCTACGAGAAGTCTATCTCATTATGTCTGTGATATAAGGTTCAGACAAAAATGACGGGTTCAGCTTAGCGTATTAAACCTTACGCGAAGTATAATATGAACACAATACAGATAACAATGTGTTTTTTTAGTTTTTATGGCTGTTATACATATTGTCTATGTAGCATCACAAATGAAAAAGACATGAATCAAATGATAAAAAATGAACACGATCAAGTAATAAAGTTTGTTTATTATATCAATGAAAACTATTTTACATTATTTCTACAAAGAGCAAGGACTGAAATGGATATAACATTGACTGTGCGGCAAAATAGAATTACAGTGATAGCATATAAGCAAGACATGAACGAGGACATATTCTTATATTTATATTAGAAAGAACTTTTATTTATAGATATAGCGTTGGTTGTCTCCTTCGCTTAAAAAATGAAGAAAAATAATCTACCAGTGTGTTATATAATACATTGTACATGTTTAGAATGATAAGGGCCTAATTACTGTGTGGGTAAATATGATAAACGCAGTGACACAAATTGTGCCAACTCATTTATTCCACTCCCAGTAAAGATTCTTCTAAATTATATTTAGGCCACACCAATTTAATTTCTTGTTCTACGGATTTTTGGACTCCAAAAATTGGGGCGAGCGAGCGATTTGAAAATTTTAATAAAAAAATATTTATTTTGCAAATTTTTGAGGCGAAGCTTGAAAAGTAAAGGCGAGCGATTATATATTTTTTTTTTTGTAAACATAAAATAGTAGGTTTTGACAATATTAAAACTTGATTTATCACTTGTACTTTGACACTTTTTTAATTTATGAAGAATTTTTCCCTGTTCACCAAATAAATAATTGAATAATTAGATTTGGTATATGTATGTGTGCCAATTAATGAGACAATTCTCCATCCAAGTCATAATCAGGTTGGGAACAACCCCTCAATTTTACAAATATACTTTTTATGAGGGGTCAATATAAGTTACAATATATTTTTTGTAAATAAAACTTTTTAGTACAAAAGAGCTCATATTTTCCCAAAGAACTATATATCTATCTGGTATTAAATGGTCAAAACATGCCCAATAATTTTGTAATATTCCTGGACTTAGGCCATGTTAACACATTTACTTTAATATTATTCAAAACAAATAATATCATGAATAATTCTCTTTAAGAATATAGTAATGTTGTTTAAAATTATTTAAATATGATGTATTTCTCCTCTCTTTTAGTTAATGTTTTTAAGTTCTTCAAAGGATTTGTATAGTAACACTATGCAAATCCTTGGTATTTCTTCAAGTTTCTTTTTTACAACAGTAAAATGACCCCATATGTGCCCTTCTGAGGGATAATAGCAAATACAGATCATAGTACGTACGGCAGAGCTTTGACCCAGACCAAACAGCAAGCTATAAGGGACCCCAAAATTATAAGTGTACACAATTCGAACAGGAAAACCAACGATCTAATTTATATATATACAAACGGGAAAATACCAAATAATATTTATGAACATCAACGAACGATATATCTAACTGCTGAACGACAGGCCCCTGAGTCAATCAGGACAGGTGCACAAACATGCAGGGGGTATGGATAGTTTTGTATCGCCAGCATATTGCAGTTGAAGGCATTTCTTTCCGAAGTTCTTTGAAGTTTATTTCTAACAACGAACATATTTTGATAGGGAATCTAAGTAAGGGGGAAGGAAACTAATGTTTTGTTCTGTACAAGTATTTTCTTCTGTTTTCTATTAATATCGGAGCACTCCCATTTGGGATAAATGGGGTTCATGCTGAATCAAATATTATCACAGACATTGACACAGTGTACTTGGGTGCTTATATGTTTAAAATCGTTATAAATACATGTTAGATTGTGATTATAAAAACAAGTGCAAATATCTGTTTATGATATTTACAAAAACAAACGGTGCGGGAAATGGACACGATTACATTTTCGGATGCGGGAAGCGGGAATATAAAAAAAATAAAAAAATTCTGCTTTGAAAAAAATAGGTGCGGGCGGGTCCGTCGAACAAGGAATTAAATTGGTGTGGCCTTAATAGAATTATTCAATAACACTGCTACGTGTATAAAGTAGTTATAGTGTAGAAATTTAACGTGGGAAACTTACTTTGAATAAATTAAATGATCAATTCGTGGATTTCGTTACCACACATGAAGTTTACTTTTACTTTTAAAATTCATTCATAGATACAAAGAATTGGTTGATTTTTTTCTATCTTTCAAACTGATTTTGAATATGAATTTATATCTTTTATTTCAAAGGCCGGTCTGTTTTAATAGGATTATATTCATGCTTCTGTTTATTGTGTCTTCTATTTCCATTTGGAGGTGATATTTTAAATATACTCGAATGTTGAATACATGTAACAAAGCCATTCTGATTTCCCAATTAAATACGTATTGTGTCGGTTTCTAACATGGTCTTAAACCAGGCGTAATCTTATCAAGTGTTGATCTTTTAATAATAGGTAGATGTAAATTTAAAGCTTCTTTATTGTTGTATCTTGAAGATGAGCTTTATGCCATTGAGCAAAAAAGAGCCGCGATTTAAATGTTTTGCTGAGTTGATTGCTGTTGAACTTCTTATAACTTTTAAACTTTCATTCCAGTTGACCTCGGTGTATTAGTCATTATAGAATTCGCAAAAGTATAGTTAACAATAGTGCGTTAGTCTCAGTTGTTTTCATTTATAATTGCAGTCATACGTTCGTTTGCAGTGTTAACTGATAAAGTATATTTCTGGTGACGAATTGTTACTTAATAGAACGACCACATAATATTTGGTGACTATGATGAGCATTTCCGTGTTATTGCTAAGGTTGTCGCTACAAATAATATTTTACACCCCGAAAGTAACTTTTCGCTTCCTAACGTGGTCTTCGTTTTGTTTTGTATATGGACGACCGTTCCTAAACGAAACGAGCAAAACTCATGGAATAATTCTACATAAGGAACTGTGATAATATATATGTTTACTGTATTTTGATTTGGTTTTTGAGACAAATGCATAATTGCGCTGTGTGTTTTAGAATCTATTTGGTCCTCAATGCTCTTCAACTTTGTTATTGATTGGCTTTATAACTATTTTGATATGAGCGTCACTGATGAGTCTTATGTAGACAAAACGCGCGTCTGGCGTATTAAATTATAATCCTGGTACCTTTGATAACTATTTACACCACTGGGTCGATGCCACTGCTGGTGGACGTTTCGTCCCCGAGGGTATCACCAGCCCAGGATTCAGCACTTCGGTGTTTGACATGAATATCAATATATGGTCTCTTTTATAAATTTCCTGTTACAAAACTTTGAATTGTTTGTAAAACGAAGGATGTCCTTTTCCCAGGAATAGATTACCTTAGCTGTATTTGGCACAACCTTTTGGAATTTTGGGTCCTCATTGCTCTTTAACTTTGTAATTTTTTGGCTTTATAACTATTTTGATCTGAGCGTCACTGATGAGTCTTATGTAGACGAAACGCGCGTCTGGCGTATTAAATTTTAATCCTGGTACCTTTGATAACTATTGTTCTTTTAAAGTTCAAATTGCTTACCCATCACACCATCAGACGACACCTGAAGCATAATACAATGATTGTGCAATTTTTTTATCGTTATTATGAAATCTACATTTTTTTAATTGATAACATATGATGGATCATTCATGTTCATATGATCAATGGAGTTATGAAGACAATCTCAAAATAAGGTCTTTTTAATTTGTCAAAATCTGTAGATTGGTCTACTCTAGACATGTTTATAATAGACTTCCTGATAGCCACACGCAGCAATATTAATAACTCCCCGAAGGATAAACATTCAGATATAACAACAGAAAAACATACTAAAAAAAAACCCCACCACACTCTAAAGGCCACTGACTTAACAGTTACATGTGACGATAATAAAATGCTTTTTAGATTGGTAAATTCTCAAACCTTTTTATTCTCAATAGGTTTATATTTTGCAAGTGGAAAACATGATATGTAAAGACTTTGTAAAAAACCTGCTGATTTTATATGTTATTCATGTTGTTTTTAATGCACTTCTGACGTATTAAAATTTTTAAACTTGTTGCCTTTTGTTAGCTATTATTTGTGTGTTTCTTTGTCAATTGTGTTCTCCTATTTATTTATATTGTAGTCCTGTAATGTTGTGTTGTCATTTTAATGTTATATTTCACATGGCCATAAAAGAAGGAGGTTTGGCATGCCACAAAACCAGGTTCAACCCACCATTTTTTCCTTTAAAAATGTCCTGTACCAAGTCAGGAATATGGCCATTGTTATATTATAGTTCGTTTCTGTGTGTGTTACATTTTAACGTGGTGTTTCCGTTGTGTCGTTTGTTTTCTCTTATTTTTGAGTGTGAATTCACATTACTGTAAGACGTGTCACGGTACTTATCTATCCCAAATTCATGTATCTGGTTTTGATGTTATATTTGTTATTCTCAAAGGATTTTGTCTAATGCTTAGTCCGGTTCTGTGTTTGTGTGTGTGTGTGTTACATTTTAATGTTGTGTCGTTCTTCTCTTATATTTAATGCGTTTCCTTCAGTTTTAGTTTGTTACCCCCATTTTGTTTTTTGTCCATGGATTTATGAGTTTTGAACAGCGGTATACTACTGTTGCCTTTCTTTTACTAAAGGTGCTATTTAATGAAAGTGTCAAAACTTAACTTAATTTCTAGTTACTTCTTTAAAAGTTCCCTAATGAGATATCTGATAAAAACACATTGATTTATGTTAAAAAAAAGATTCAGACAACAAATAAGGGTTTAAAAAAGGTGTGGCTAACTTAAGTACTAATATAGCGATTGCAATTTGACTATGTTTCCAAATTATATGCCGTTTCTAGTTTATGTCATTATGATATAGTTCTATTATGAATTACAAAATACGTTGAACCATAAACGTTAAAATCATTCAATCGCGTAGTGGAATTAACTATTTGTGGATTCTTATAAATTCTATATATAGCTTTTGGACTATTTTCAATCTCGGTCTGTTTCTGAAATTTATTCTTACATACTTTTGATTTTTTAACCCTATATGCTAACATTGCCTATGTAAATTTTAAAATTGTTTGTATGCACATTGAACGACAAATGTATGTGGCCGTATTAAATTTTCTGACGCCAGACACACAAATCAATGAATGTGTTTGTAGATACATGATTTTTGTTGTGTTAAAATTGTTCCTTTTAAAATTGTTATACAATGATGGGTGATGTACTCATATTTTGACTATTTTATTTATTGTGTCTGTTTAGTTAACGCATCAATGTAAATATAACGGAATTTGATGAGACTGTTATCAAAGTGAGAGGGTTAACGCTATAAAACCAGGTTTAATCCACCATTTTCTACATTTGAAAATGCCTGTACCAAGTCAGGAATATGACAGTTCTTGTCCATTCATTTTTGATGCGTTTTGTTATTTGATTTTTCTATGTGATTATGTACTTTCTGAATTGATTTTCCTCTAAGTTCAGTATTTTTGTGATTTTACTTTTTCTTATATAAGGGTCAAATTTGTTTACTGAGATATGCCGGATTGTTTGATTGTACAAAACTGCAACTGAGCCGCATTTTGTTGGATATTATACACTTTGACTTGAGACATGTTCTTTATGTAAAGAAAACTCTTTTATGCAAGTAACTTTAGTTTTCTGTGTTGTGTCTTATGTGCTGTTGTTTGTCTGTTTGTCTTTGTCTTTTTAGCCATGGCATTGTCAGTTTAGTTTCGATCTATGAGTTCGACTGTCCCTCTCGTATCTTTCGCTCCTCTTTAAAAGCTTTTTGTCAAAAAATAAGAATTGAAGAAATTATGTTATAAAAGGTTTGACAATCGTACCTAAATTCCATGAAAAATAAGTTCTCTGTACACTAGTATTCCACATTCCAAACTAAAAGACAAATTGAAAGAGTTGGTATTGCTTTACTTCGTAAAAAATAATGGCCAACGTAGATACAAGTATCTTGTCTTAGGGAGGGATAAATCCTACTTTGTAAAGGATCACTCTGATTCGAACAAAAAATTCTCTGAAACTGATATTATCAAGATGCTTGATTTCTTGATTGACAACATATTTGTTACGTTCGGAGGACGTGTTTTTCAACAGACCGTCGGCATTTCAATGGGAACAAACTGTGCTCCTCTACTTGCCGACTTGTTTCTTTATTATTATGAGGCTGACTTCATGCAAGAACTTCTTAGGAAGAAAGATAAGAAGTTAGCAATATCCTTTAACTCTACTTTTCGCTATACAGATGATGTTCTTTCACTAAATAATTCAAAATTTGGTGACTATGTGGAACGCATCTATCCAATCGAGCTAGAGATAAAGGATACTACAGATACAGTTAAGTCGGCCTCATATCTTGACTTACATCTAGAAATTGACAATGAGGGTCGGTTGAAAACAAAACTTTACGACAAAAGAGATGATTTCACCTTTCCAGTTGTGAACTTTCCATTTCTAAGTAGCAACATTCCAGCAGCACCTGCATACGGGGTATATATCTCCCAATTGATACGATATTCCCGTGCTTGCATTTCCTATCATGATTTTCTTGATAGAGGGTTGCTGCTCACAAGGAAGCTATTAAACCAAGAGTTCCAAATGGTGAAGTTGAAATCATCCCTTCGTAAATTTTACGGACGCCATCACGAGTTGGTTGACCGTTATGGAATAACCGTTTCACAAATGATATCGGATATGTTCCTTACGTCGTAACTACAATCCCCTCCCCTTTCATGAATGTGACCTACCAATTTAGACTATTTACCGGATTTGTTATCACATAAGCAACACGACGGGTGCCGCATTTGGAGCAGGATCTGCTTACCCTTCTGGAGCACCTGCGATCACCCTAGTTTTTTGGTGGGGTTCGTGTTGTTTATTCTTTAGATTTCTATGTTGTGTCGTGTGTGCTGTTGTTTGTTTGTCTTTTTCATTTTTAGCCATGGCGTTGTCAGTTTATTTTGGATTTATGAGTTTGACTGTCCCTTTAGTATCTTTCGTCCCTTTTTTTCAATACATATCGAAATGTACTAATATATTATTTAGTTATACTTTTCTTTGTCAGGAATGTATAAGCATTTCTTTGTACTGTATTCCTGTCGCGTAATGGTGTAATGTTAACGATATTTTTAACATTGCCATATAAGAGGGAGGTTTAGCTAGCCATAAAACCAGGTTCAACCCACCATTCGTTTTTTAAATGTTCTGTACTTAGTCAGGAATATGGCAGTTGTTATCTAATAGTTCGTTTCTATGTATGGTACATTGGTGTTTGCTTTTGTTGCACTTCAGTGTTTCTATTCTTTCCTTCTTTTACTATTATAGTTGATGTGTTTCCTCGATTTAATTGTAAACCAAAATTGGTTATTGCTCAATCGAGTTTTGACTTTTGAATCGCGGTATACTACTGTTGTCTTTATTCATTAAATTTCACAAGTATATGAGGAAAGAATGCATAGAAGTGTACGGCTAGTACAAAATGATTAATTTCATAAGCAATAATGTCATAATCACATCGCAACTGTGCACTCTTATGATAAAACTTTTAATTTTGACGTATGTAAAAACTTAAGCATCTTTGGAGTTTGAAATATCAACATTCCAAAATATTATGAACTACAATTTAAGTTTTTCTGCACATTCTAAAACTTTATAACTTTTTGTTTCCGCTTTCTACGACTAAGACATGTAAAGAAGAAGATGTGTATGTTAGGTGGCCTCGATCACTTGGCGACGAGTAAACAGTATATATTACAAACAAAACATTGATTTTTTAAAAGGCATTTGAGGGAACACAATGGTTTTTTTTTACTATGGACAAAATAGACCGTTTGTTTTACCAGCCTTAATCATTACGATGTTATGTTATTTAGATAAATATACTGATGAGTTCTATCTGTTGGGCCACATTTCCCAAATGTCTATTAGCTTTTGTTCTAGTCATGGATTTTCTATTCTCCTGTGTACTAAGTTAACAGTAAAACAGTTTTGAAATTGAGGAAAAGGCAAAACTTAAAGACTTTTTGATCGACAATATATTTGTTGAGTTTGGAGGATTTATATTTCAACAGACAGTCGGTATTCCAATGGGTACTAATTGTGCACCCCTGCTGGCTGATTTGTTTTTGTATTCGTATGAAGCAGAATTTATTCAGAACCTTCTAAAAGACAAAAAGAAAAAGCACCTTGCGAAATTCTTTAATTTTACTTTTCGATATATTGATGATGTTTTATCGTTGAACAACCCATACTTCAGCCAATACTTACATCTCATATATCCCAGTGAACTTGAAATTAAGGATACTACTGATACTAGAAGGACTGCTTCATACCTTGATCTTTTCCTCAATATTGACGTAGATGGACGACTTCACACAAAAATCTATGATAAACGGGACGATTTCAACTTCCCAATTATCAATTTCCCATTTCTCAGCAGTAACATACCCTCTGCCCCTTCGTATGGTGTTTACATATCACAATTGATACGTTATTCACGTGCTTGTTCACACTATACGGACTTCATATACAGGAGTGTGCTCCTTACGCAGAAACTGCTCCAACAAAGTTATGAGGAGGACAGATTAAAATTGACACTCCGTAAATTTTATGGACACCATCATGAATTGGTTGATCCATATAATGTCTCTTTAACCAAACTAGCTAAGGACATTTTTACCACATGGTAGATTGTGGTTTGTCATTATGTCGTCTAATCTTTTAATTACCAAACGTGACTTATTCCCGATTGTGACCGTTTTGCTGAATGTGAATTCGCATTACTATAAGACGTGTTTCTGTACTTGTTTATCCCAAATTCATGTATTTAGTTTACATGTTTAATGTTATATTTGTAATTCTCATCAGATTTTGTCAAATGTGTTGACGTCTTCTTATTATATATTTAGGTATGACGTATAGAAAAATTAACCACCTCCTCTTTATTAATTATATTAAATTTTGTACGATTATTTACGTTTGAAGTTGGATTCATAACAAACTGGACATATATATATTACAGTTAATTGCTATTAATAAGTATTGCAATATGCATTTTGTTTAAATGAATTATCAGTATTTAGTTCTAAATCAATCCTAATTCTATCTCATTTTTGAATGATAGTTTTTCATATGTGACGTCATGCTGTTTCTAAATTTCATAAATTCAAATGTGGCATAACGTTTCTGCCTTTTCGCCATCGTATGTGACGTCACAATTTTTTTAATTACGTTGACGCTTGGACTGATTCGGATGTGTGTCTATTTTGTGATAAACTTGGGTTTAGTTTTCTGTAATTAGTTAATATTTCAGTTTCATTATGTATATCTCTTTCATATTCATTTGTTAACATTTACTGTTTGCAATAGCATTAAGTATTCTATATAATAAGGATGTTCTTATCCCGTGCATAAAAACAATGCCGTATTTGTCAAAACCTTTTCAACTTTTAATCTTCAGTGCTGTACAACTTTGTACCTTTTTCACGTTCGATCTTTTATATCTAGGCGTTATGTATTCAGGTTTAGTTTTCTGTAATTAGTTAATACTTTAGTTTCTTTGTGTATATCTCTTTCATATTCATTTGATAAAATTTACTGTTTGCAATAGCATGAATTGTTCTATATAGTAAGAATGTTCTTATCCCGGGCATAAAAACAATGCCGTATTTTGCGAAACCTTTTCAACTTTTGATCTTCAGTGCTGTACAACTTTGTACTTTTTTCACTTTCGATCTTTTATATCTGGGCGTCACTGGTGAGTCTTGTGTGGGCAAGGCGCGTTTTTGGCGTATTGAATTTTAAACCTGATACTTTTTGTTATCTATTAATCATGTTTTTCTGTGTCTAATATGTTCTCCTATTTATTTGTATTGTAGTCCTGTAATATTATGTTGTCATTTCAATGTTATATTTAACTTTGCCATTAAAGTGCGAGGTTTGGCATGCCTTAAAACCAGGTTCAACCCACCACTTTTATTCCCCTTTAAAAGTGTCCTGTACCAAGTCAGGAAGATGGTCATTGTTATATATTGTTCGTTTCTCTTTGTGTTGCATTTTAACGTTGAGTCGTTTGTGTTTTCTCTTATTTTTGAGATATTGAGATAAGACGTGGCACGGTACTTGTCTATCCCAAATTCATGTATTTGGTTTTCATGTTACATTTGTTATTCTCGTGGTGTTTTGTCTGATGATTGGTCTGTTTCTGTGTGTGTTGCGTTTCGATGTTGTGTCGTTGTTCTCCTCTTATATTTAATGCGTTTCGCTCGGTTTTGGTTTGTTACCCCGATTTTGTTTTTTGTCCATGGATTTATGAGTTTTGAACAGCGGTATACTACTGTTGCCTTTATTTTTTAAACCGAGTTATATCTGAAAATGTCAAGCTAACGGAGTATAATAAAATCATTACGAAATTATGTCTCTGGAACTTCATTATCTAAATTCCACCAGTGACAGGAACTGTTTAGATTAAAGACTATATTTAAAGCGTAATTATTACAGTTTTCTCTTAGGAGTTTCGAGCTAATATTAAATTCATGTTCAAAAGTCAAGTAAAGTACACCGTACATCTAAGAAAGACATTGTTTTCTTATACTTTTCAGATTAACGTCTGTAACGTGTTTTCGATCACCGGTGTTAACCAACTGGAGTTTTTTTAAATTTCTGTGTTGGATTTTTTCTCCTGTATTAAGTTACATTAATATTCCATTATTAGTAGGGAAATGAAAGACGATGTTCGAAACGAAAGATGGTTGAAAAAGGAAAATTGAAAATCATGACGAGGAAACAAAACAAAATTACGAAAAGAAAGAAGAACTTGGAAAAGACGGAAAGAAATATAACAGCCAATAAAACACCAGACAGAAAGCATTACAATTGAGCAACATTCAATCAGAACCTGGACATGATCTCAGTTGTCCCGACAACACTAACCCAATCAGAACCTGGAAATGATATTAGTTGTCCCGGAATGGTCAGAATGTTTTCTTCCATTTGTACTATAAATAGATTAACTTATTGGTTGAAATCCGTTGATGATCCATAACTGGTGATACAGCATGATTGGCAAATGCATTGACAAGAAAAACACTGTTTAGAAAACGAACATAGTCGTGGAGTGAAGTACAAAAGTAAACGATAACTCAAACTGGTTGATGTCAAAATTGAAATTTCTCCATTTGGAAAGCTTAATTTATGTTTGTTGTCGTTAAGTTTTGTTCTAAACCATCCTCTTTGATCATTTGTAAATGTTAATCCAAACATGAAGCAGCTTTTGTTGTATTTATGGTATTTTTTATTTCAAGATCGATGTTATGAATGTGTTCGACATTTTATTATTTAGCTCAATGACACAAGTAACATAGCGGACAATGAAGGCAATGGAGAAGGCTAGCTTCTTTCAATTCTTTCTGATAATCTTATTAATAAATTCAGTCGTATGAATTGAGAAACAAGTCGTCAAGAGGAGCACACAGTTTGTTTAATTATCACTTTAGTGTCGATTGTTGGTTTAAAACATAACACGTATGTTGTTAGTATGAAATGTCAAATTCATTGGTAAATTTGGGTTTGGAGAAATTTTTCTTTTTTAAAATCCGAGATTTTATTCACAAATTCTGAATATCCCGTCCGTATGCAAGATATTTTATCTACCTTGACTATTCTTTTTATAATTCAAATTTGTGACATTTTTATGGCCCCGCAACGAAGTGGTCGGTGCCATATAGTTTTACCCTTGTTCGTAATTCCGAAATTCCGTAATTCCGAAATTCCGTAATTCGTCATTTCGTAATTCCGAAATTCCGTAATTCCGAAATTCCGTAATTCGTCATTTCGAAATTCCGTCATTCTGTCTTTCCGTCATTCCGCAACAAACCATTATACGGAGTTTTTTTCTTAACACCTTCAGATATTGGGCTGATTTTTGTATGTGAGTTAATCAAGATGAGTTACAGATCAAATTTAAGTGTTGTTCCGCTCGTCTAATTTTTACCGAAATTACGGGCTATGGACTTTGATAAACTGTCGCAAATCACAGTTATACAGACTTTTTTTCGAAACGCTTTCAGATATTCGGCTGAATTTTGTTGTATGCGAGTTACTCATGATGAGTTACTCATGATGAGTTACAGATCAAGTTTAAGTTTCGTTCCGCTCCGCTAATTTTTGCCAAAATTAAGGGTTCACAACTTTGAAAATTGTTGAAAATCACAGTTAGACGGACTTTTTTTCTATACGCCTTTAGATTTTGAGATGATTTTTTTATATGTAAGACTACCATCATGTTTGTGTCTACATCTGTTATTGAAATTGCAGATTTTTCAATTTGTTGAGACGGGGCCATTCGTGTCGCTTTGACACATCTAGTTTCAATTTGTTTTAATATATTATAGTATGAGAAATTAATTTTTTACACTGGTTTAGGTAAGAGAATTCACGTGCAACCCGATTAAAAATGGTCGAGGTTTGATACAAAGTGCGATATGAAAAATAAATTGGCATGATCTATTTATCGCGATCTTTGTAATACCATTAAGGACTAGACAGTTATTTCTATGTCTATATGTCTTTGTACATAATTGATGCATATCTGGTAGCGGTTTATGTCATCACTTTGTCGTAATTATAATTGTCTTTTCTTGTACTAACTGTTTTTGTAGCTATTTTCAAAATTTATATGTTTTTTTCATCAAGTACTTTTAAAGACTATTAAGATATGTGATTAGCTGACTTTGTTATTCTGTGATTCATTTTAACACTGTTCTTCTGACCTTAAAGGTTTCTGTAGAAAAATACTCTTGGTATATTTCGTAAAAAGTACTGTTAACCTTAAATTGTGTTCTGTTAATTAAAAAAGTTGCGGTAGTGTTTAATTGGCCTTAATTTGATTTTTGTAGGCATTTAAAAGTCTATCGAATAACCTTGAGATATATTAAAAAAAAACAATGTTAATACTTGATCAATTCTGTTGACGGCGCATTATTTTTGGAAAGTAAACAATCAAGCCTTTTTAGATTGTTCATAATGGTACATTCTCTTTCAATATATGTTAAGGTCTAAAATACAAAAGAAACATTTCTACCCATAAACAAGAGTACTGACTAACGTAATCTCTGTTTAAAAGGATGGCAAATAATGTTAATGTTATTAATAGATGCTTTCAAATATTCGAAGTGCATTTCCTGTTTAATGAATGTGCACAGATATCGTCAGTCACAATGCTATTGATTCCGTTAACAAGTTACACAAAGTTATTGTCTTCAAATGGTAATCGTTAAAGTGTTAATATTTACGGTAAAAGGTGCGAACACTTTACACAACGTATTTTGTTTATTTAATGATTATGATTCACCCCCTTACAAATCAAGGAAGGTTTTGAAAACTTTGAGTGTGCCATTCTTTACGTTACAACAGCTCTTTTTTTTTAAATATCTTACGACTTAAATTGATCTTAAATAAAAAGTAAAATAACAAAACTACCGAACTCCGAGGAAAATTCAAAACGGGCAGTCCGTAATAAAAAAGCGTTGTACAGGCATTTTCTTATGTAGAAATAATAATTGTGGATTAAATCTGGTTTCATAGCTAGGTAAACCTCTTACTTGAATGACAGTCGCATACAACTCCATATATTTACAACGATGTGTGTTCAAAATAAACAGACATATTATAATAAAATGTCAAAATTAACATTTTAATATTATCTAAATCACTATAAAAACAAACAAATGTGATTTTTTGTAAATTAGTTGCAGTATTTTGCAAGAAACGTCTTTTTTTCTCACTTTTTTTTTAAATAATGAGCTGGGATTGCTAATTACAAAACTATTTAAAAAGCGTACAAAGTGGATGTCGGAAGTATTTCAAACTATAGGGTTATTGTTTCACAACTGTAATAACTTCGCCATGCTTGCATTATAATGTCGATTTAGAACCTTATGGAACACATTTTTTTACAGGTTCAGATTTGATTAATTACAATGATTGCAATATAACGAGCAAGTAATTACAACTTACCAATACCTTGAATAGGGCAGGGAAATCACATATATAATTTTAACTTGCCAAAAAAACTTTCGCATGCAAACGAGGAAATTACCATTTACAGGCAACTTTTCTACAACAGGATGTAACTCAAAACATGACTGTGACATTTTAGGAATATGTCTGTACCATGTCAGTTAAATGCATTTACCATGTCAGGAATATGCCTGTACCATGTCAGGTATATGTCAGTTGTTTATATTTGTTCTGTTTGTTGATATATTGAAGCGTTTGATTGCATCAGTTATCATGGACTCTTTTTTTTTCATTTACTTTAAAGTTTGTTATTTACTTACTAATTATTTTTCAATGCAATATGGGTCGCCTGAAGACCAGAGAGTTACCACTTGCGGATAAGATTGCTGTCGAAATGATGCTGTGTGCGATTTAACATCTTGAAAATACGATGGATGTCACATTTTGAGAAGGTAGCATTCTAACTTCTTTTAAAGACGATGATTGTCCCCTGCAGAGCGGAATAGCACAAATTTCAAACACGACGAGTATACAGCGCCTGTATACGGGATATATGTATCTCAGTTAATAAGATATTTCGGACATTGCATTTCCTATCATGACGTCCCTGAACGAGGGTTGTTGCTTACAAGAAAGCCTTTAAACCAAGAGTTTCACGTGGTGAAGTTGAAATCATCCTTTCGTCAATTTAATAGACACCATCATGAGCTGGTTTACCATTATTGAATGCCGGTTCACATATGACAACGAGTATGGTCGAATTATTGTTACCACATTCCCGTCCTCTTTTCATCATTGTGACCTACATGATTAATTATTATGGGTTTATTCTTAAATGAGCAACAAGACATGTGCCACTTGCGGATCAGAATTGAAGTACCATTCCATGTCACCTGAGAAAAGCCCTTTCGTTTTTTATGTTGTGTTATTACGTATTACATTAGCTGTATTCGACAAAACATTTAAGAAGTTTGGGTCATTAATTCCATTCAACTTCATACTTTGTTTGGCCTTCAATTCGAGCAGCATTGATGACTTTTTTGCATAATAAACGCGTGTTTTACTGTATACACCATTCAAAGTGATAATGTGTAATAACATACCATAAAACGTTGAAATAATTTAAACGTCTTTGCGTTGCAGGCAGTAACACGTTATTTTTTACGAATACCAAACTGATTGTAAGACAAAAAACCAAAGCAGTGACTATTTGGTTATTTCACACCATTAAAACGAAAATTCATGTATCAACATTGTTTTTCAATCTATGTATAAGAAATGAGTTTTGATGATTTGAAGATAATTTCATTCTTTTAGATTTTCAGTTATAGATCAACGAGCCAAGGGTGTATGGAAAATTCAAGCTAAATCTGTGATATAACCGAATTACTGTTCTTAACCATACAATAAAGGGTGTATCACGATGGGCGAGGATATGGTTGAGTTTATCCATAAAAAGCCATAAAAAGTCCCAGTATGACAAAATGTGAGTCAATTTAAAAGGGAAAACAACTATCGACCAGCTTTATACTACTATATGTATAATGAGCGTAAAACGTTAATATGACATCCATTCTTTAAAGTTCAATGGAATAAATGCGATCAACATAATCACCATACTTTGAATTATTCAGAGAGATGTAGAACTGGAAATGAAGATAATTAAGCGAGAAATAATAAGTGATTTTCTTATTACTAAGAATGATTTATCCTTCATTAAAAGATATTCAAATTGTATCTACGTGGGTCATTTGTTCATGAATTTATTCTTTTCCGCTGTCATGTATGCAAGTCACAAAAGGGTCATCTCCTGATATAGTTCAACGTTTGTGACTATGTTGAACTCGGCTGACCCATCGAAATTGAAATAAAAGATACCACGGATGCAAGTTAGTAAGCTTCATATTTCAATTTACATTTAGAAATAACCATATCTACTGGTTAAGAACTTAATTAAGGAAGGATGAAAGAAGTTGTTTAAACTTTCCAAGTGTTAAGTTTCTAGTTTGTGTATCATCATTCCAGCATCGTCTTGAAGACATTGCTTTTCTTGTCATGATTTCCATGATAGAGGGTTGCCACTTACTCCGGTTCCAAGTGTTTCTTTTTTTGAAAGTTTTACCGACACTGTAACGAAATTAGTTAACCGTTAAGCAACATTGGTTTACCGGTATTCAAAAGTCCTAAATCGATTGAGAGAAAACAAATCTGGGTCATAAACTAAAAGCAAGGAGCACATGTCAACTATGAGGAGTAAACAAAGCAATATCATGAATACTGAAGTGCAACAAAAACAAACAACATACAAAGAAACGAAAAATTTGAAGACAACTGCCATACTCCTTTGTACTTCAAAAAACGACCACGGATGTGTCCAAATTATCAAAACCATTTCGTCCACTTTTCCTTGATTTTGACAACGCTGAAAAAGACTTATTACCGAAAATGAACTTACCACGAGTAAATGAATTGATTTCATCAGTGAAACACGATGCCATCTGGAAAACCCGCGATACCTCTGTTTTTGTTGGGTTAATGAAGCTTAGTCTAAATGTTTTAAATTATTGTTTTGTTGGCGTGGTGTGTACTTGTTGGACTTTCTCTCGTTTTTTCTTCTCACCATGACGTTGACAGTTTCTTTTTTACCTATGGGTTTTGTAAGGCCCCTTAATATATCCAGGCCCTTTTTAATCCTGATTTTCTTCATAGATAGTTGCTTATTACAAGAAAGCCATCATGAAGTAGTTGACTGGTATCCAATAACTGTGTTACACATGACCAGATATCTTGCCAACATGTTCCTTTATCAAGCAAATTGTATAATTTGCGTTCAAAATTTTACTTTTAATAAGTTGGCAATGAAGTGTGGATTTGTATTGTTGAGGTTTCCAGTTATATAAAACCGGCCCAGCTGGATTAAACATAATTGACAAATTTGCATATTGGAAACATTAAGTCGTCAATATTGAAACCCTACGGAAACTTAAATGTAGCTGCAAATGTTTATTGGAATATGTACGAAATCGTGTCCGATAAACCGATTTGCGGTTATATAACTGATCGGTTTTAGTAAATAGAAAAATGTTGAAAAGTACCAAGTGGTAATTAAAACATTTCGGTAGAAAAACTAAATGACAAAGAAAAACAAACCCGCTATTAAATCAAACAAAATACATAACTCTTTTGTATACGTAAAGCCATAACACTTAACGCGTAATTTTGGAAATAAAAACACGTTATTAAAGAACATAAAATCAAAATTCACAAGACAATGTTTTCTACTACGCGTTCATTTGCTTAAAAATAGTAAATAAGGATACATTTGAGTTATCAAATATTTCATTGCTTTCTATTTCATTAGTTAAAACCTTACATGTAGTAATTAATTTCAAATCACGTGCATCGACCCAACATTATACTGAACATGTTATCAGTAGAACGAAACTATTAATCGCATGACAACTGACTTGATGTGGCAAGTATATTGACAGTTTCCAAGCAAAAATATAATCTTTTATTTAATAGTATCCTTCATGTCAATGTTGGTGAACTGTGCTTTCCGAAAAGATAAATACATTCTAACCAGTAAAGGAGACCTGAGTTTGCTACATTTAGCATATAGAATATGTATACATATACTTTTTTTACTATGAGAAGATGGTAATTTGGATGTAGTGGTTTTTTTTCTAAAATAACTCTAACAAGTTTCCCGTATTCACTCATTTTTTCTTCTTTTTAAAAGACAAGTTTGTAAAAAATACCTTATCATGTCAACTCTTCATAGTTTTCAAAATTTTTATTTAATAATCGTCTCATTAAGAATGATATGAAATCAGTTCAAACCGGATATGTAAAGGAATGATATCAACACAGATAGCACACATACATACTAATCCATTTGTCGCCATGTACACAATGGTAAAAATGAAATATGTACAAAATATCATCATTAAATGTATACACACTATATACAAAGTAACTAACTACATTCACTATACTATCGTTATTGCATTATTTGAACCAGAACCAGAAGTTTGATTATGTTTATTTACACTTCGATCACTGCCATGCGGTGAACGATCAGGTGGTTTGCCGGAAATATGATTTAAAGAATTGCCACTTTTACTCGAACTAGCAATTGAGTTTGTCTGCGAGTGAGGCACTCGCGTTCGATGCATAGGAGAATTAGTGTTTGTTGGCACTGGTGTGTAACTATATTTATCAGCCGTTTCTGACTGTTTCGATATAACAGAATATACAGGATTGTTTTGAATATCTGGTTTAGAATTTGAAAGTGATCCAGATAAATGATTAACCGGAACTGTTGTAATTTCGTCACCGTCTGGTTCGTTGCTATTCCCCCTACTTTGTGAGTTCCTACTAGCGTTAGCTGCTTCACCTTGTTTTATCTTCTTTATTCTTTCTCTTTGATAATAAACTCCGGCATATATTAAAATATTGATAAATAATAAAGAACAGCCTATTGCTACAGTGATACTTAGTGGGACGGAACTTGTTGCTATAGATTCTTGTGTTCTCTCTCCAGCGATCGCAGCGTTCTCATTTGTAGTAAGGTCTTTCGGTAGATCTGTAATTTCTTCCTGTGATGTTTGTCTTGGTGTCGATCTATGGTAATTTCGGTCCATTCCATCAAACGCCGGATGATTAGTCACGTGGACATCATTGAGTAGCCGCGTGACCGGAGGAGTCGGAGGCGGTAATGGAAATAAACGAGTGAATTTAGATACTAGTCCGTCTGGATCGTCAAACGTTGATATGTTTTTCCAGTCAAGAAGTTCATGTTGAGACGCCTCAGATTTGATACCCGTATTTGGATCTTGTTTCTTGTTTATTTGTGGTATTAGATTCAACCACAAAGCCAGTTCTGATCCTCTGTAGTGGTGTTTTATCTGTGGACGTTTACCTGTAAAATATTACAAAACATACGATTGTTTATATATTTTGTTTATCTCAATTAAAAAATCCTGTGAATAACTTAAGTGTGGGAATTTGTGATAATATTAGCATTTTACTCATTCTGGACACAAAATTCCAATATTTTCGTATACAGAATTATTTTATCTTTATTCGTGTAAAAGACTAGAACCTTTGGTCACCAATGTCGCCAATGTCTTTATAATCTCATTTTCAAAAGGCGGATTTCAAATATAGGCATTGAAGTAAGAAAGTAAAAATTGCTAAAAAGGAATGTAAGAACAAAACCAATCTGACAAGATAGGTCTTATATTGTTCGTTTATTTACCTCCTACATTTGTCTGTACTTTCTGTGTATTACTGTTTTGTCAGTCTATATATAAATGAATCTATCAGAAACTATGTGTTTGTGGCTTTTAAAAAGTTGTTTGAATGGAATATATTGTACAGAATGTGTTCTGTCAGTTGATAACGTTTACTTTCGTCAGTTTTTTTCTGAATTTTCCCTTTTTGAATTTACCTTGTACTTGGTTATTTTTGAGATTTACTTTTTATTTAATAGTTTATGTGGCAAACTTAGCAAATCATTTAGTTAAACAAGGTCAAATAAAAAAAAAACCGGTAGAATATTTGCAGATGTAACTGGAATTCAAACAGATTGATGAGGTAAGAAAAATATGTTCTTTTAAATTATCATCATATACATCGAAACCATTATAGACTTAAAGAACTAAATAGAATGATCTGTATTTATCAAAATATACGAGATATTCTATCAACAAAGATAGCATATCGTATACTTTTCCAAAACATATGTTTTATACAGAAATATTTCGAGATACGCCTGTAAAATTTCCTATAAAATGTTAAAACAAACCAAGGCATATATGTTTTAACTACATTTTACGAGACTGGTTTAACAGGAAGATTCTGCTTTTTTTATATTCTGTGTTTGTAAACGATGTTATCAAGTTTTCATATTTATGATTATCATTTATAGCAAAATACATTTATATATTTGCATGAGCTACAAAATATGAACGTTTTTGTTATCAAGTCTTTCTTACATGCACCTTTCTCATTGGCAATAATGAACACTGTACACTACTGATGTATCATTCCCCTTACACTAATCATAGGAATGATAAATAAAGATTAAGAATGGCTTAGCTTAGCATGCTTAGAGCAGATAATTTGATATCTTTGTACAACACGTCTGTTTTTCCATACTTATGTTTAGAAGAATTGCGCAAAAAAAACAACACAATCGAATAAAATCACTGCCTTAAAGGTAAAACAAAGAGAACAATGTTTCGTTAAGTTTTCGATACACTTTTTATAGGAACTAAATGAATTAATTTTTTTTGAAAACTGACTATATCTTCTCATACAGAACTAAAAAAAAGACAAAAGTTGCAAACACATTTTTTTTTCAGGGCACGTTTGCATTTCGATATCAATAGCCGAATTAAAATTTGAAAAAAAAATACACAATCTTGTACCGGTATAATTAATTCAAATCGGAATTTTGCTACTTTTATCAACGTTGTCTCACCTAGTTTCCCCCTTATTACAACATGATATCAGAATTTATTAAACTAAACGTGTTTCCTTTTTTGTGTTGTCTATGCTCTGATCCAATGCATCGCATTTTTATCAAGTTTTTGAAAATCTTTCACAATCTGATTGCAATGCTTGACAATTAGTTATTCCTTCACGATCAATTCTCTCATTAAAACCGAATGACACCCATGTAAATATTCATGCCCGAATTTCAATTAGAAACTTATTTGGCAATATCATAGTTTCCCTATTGATAGAATATACTGTACTTCCTATTCATTCACTTCTTAAAACTTATTAGTATCTACTGTACTCTCTAAATGTGCACTTTGTAATGTGCAGGAAAATTGGTACCGTTAATTGTATTACTTATGTGTATATACTGTGTCTGCAAGCAAATCTATGTATTGATATATTTGATAAATACATTAGGATCTTTTCTATTTGCAACACGGTTTATGTAGTAATTAAGCAAGACAATGTTTAACTTGATTATACAATATCCTAAACCTAAAAGCAATGCCACTACGTATAACATAGATAAGAAAAACCTAAACTATCGATGTGATTTTGGACTTCTCATCTCAGTTGATACATTGGTAAATCTTAGATAAATATGTTTAACCGCCGAATACAGATCTTGAAATTCTTATCGAAAGTATAATTTTTAATTCTTATTGTTAAAAACGTGCAATAAAGCAATGAAGCTCTTCTATCAGCCAAAAAAGTTGAACAATGCAAAAGGCATTAGTAAGTTCAATACGCAATGCACTGACAGCAAATATAAAAATTAAAACCCAAAGTTATTGTTTTGGAAATTTAAATATCAATGTTTTTGTCATGCACATTCAATTTAACTTTTATTTTTAAGAAATGAAAAGAGAGGAAATTTGTATAAACGTATGTTTATTAATTATAATGACTTTTATAAAATATAATTGAATTGTTAGTATTTATTTTATATAGTTTGCATGCACACAGAGTACATACCCAAAGTATCCCAACATGTTTCTTCACCTATCTCCCCATAGCATGGATTAGTCTCTGATGTCAAAAGAGAAATAATACTTTTACACTACTTGTACTATTTGCCAAGTTTTGAAGGATCATTTGTACTCCGGTACAAAAAATGAACACGAAATATATCTATACCTACTAGTATATCTTTATATGGCTAGGATAACGAAGTCTCAGGTTGTCAGATAAGGAATTTATTTCGCGATACTTCCACACATGTGAACGGTTTTAAAATGTTTGAAGTTAATATGATGTTTTAATTTGATTTTAGATAATGAAAACAGGAAATTATTAATAAAAAAAAGTGTGATAAAAAAGACTGATTACACAGATTCTACTCTTCTTAAATGTTCCCGATGAAACATTATTAGACTATTGACATCTTTATTTTTTTTATCCCACTCTGAATAGGAGATTAGCATAAACAAGTTTAGAACCACTGTTCCATAGTGTGGTAATGTTGTCCCACGTATAACGGAAGGTAGGTTTGTCGATTAATATGAATGTGCAAACCTGTGTTTCAAATTTGGCAGATAAAATACTATATAATGTGTGTTCCCGTTTGCTATCGAAAACGATTTGCTTTCATGACTTTCTTCATTTTGAAATGTGTTACCTATTGCATCTGTCGTACCGATAGCCATTAAAAGAGTGTTCAAAAGTTAACAATAGTTATAGGTCCATCAAATTAACATCTACATTGTGTAACTTATTATTTCTGTTTACAGCTTTCACATTAATGCTAGCAAGACAAATCTTTGTTTGGCTTGCTTGCTTTGTTTGTATCAATGTTTGCTCAAGCATGGCAATTAAGATAGGCGGGGCTTCAGCTTGTATACATCATACTTAAATTTTATTGGACGTTATGTTTGAGGTTAAGGACACCTAATCACATGACAAATATTCTCACATGTTTCCTCACCTGTAAAAATACAATAATTTGTCAATGAAAGAAAAATATAAACTTTTTTCTTGTATGAGGCTGAGAAACTGGCCTTCAGCATTGACCTAATATTGTTTTTTATAACATATCAATCTATTAGTTCAGTCAGTTATTTCCATGTCTGCCCTTCCATTATGTAACTCAAGAAAATATTCAAAAAAATGGGAAACAATTGTATTGAAAAGAGGAAATCGAGTGTACATTTTTTTTTATGTTAGGGTGTGTTTGAGATGAATATTTTGTCTTGAAAACGTACAAAGCAAGAGTATTTGATACATCATCTCGCTTCAGATTGTATCATTTTAATATAGCAAAGCTACAGGTTGACTTTATAACATAAAAAAATCACAGTACTAAAAGATGAAATATAGGGGTGAAGTGAAATACCTATCCAATGGATCACAAAATCAGAGTAGGTGTGTTCGAATAGCTATTTTACTAAAAGTGCTTGACGACAGTCTTTAAGTTGGATATTTGAAGAAAAAAAATTGTCTTCCATTTCTACGATTGTGAAAATAAACTGGCGTAATGGGGAGATAATTTCGACGAAGTAAAATCCTGTCTGTATTGTATATTTACAGGTAAGGAAACATTTGAGAATATGAGTCATGGGATGTTTTAAAATTTAGTGTCCTTAACCTCAAACATAACGTCCAATAAAATTTAAGTATGATGTATACAAGCTGAAGCCCCGCCTATCTTAATTACCATGCTTCAGCAAACACTGATACAAACAAAGCAAGCAAGCCAAACAAAGATTTGTCTTGCTAGCATTAATGTAAAAGCTGTAATAAAACAATGTAGATCATTTTGTCAGGCAAGTTTTGTTGTGGCCCTTTATAGCTTGTTGTTCGGTGTGAGCCAAGGCTTCGTGTTTAAGGACGTACATTGACATATAATGCTTTACTTTTTTAAATTGTTATTTGGATGGAGAGTTGTCTCATTGGCACTCACACCACATCCTCCTATATCTATGATCTTAGAAATTATATAAACAACGGTATATTTTCAAGTACACCAATTGTTAATATGTAGATTTAGTATAAATGAAAAGTTATAAGTGGAAGAATAAAACTTAAATTGTATTTAGTTTGAAATATCAATAAAACAAAATAAGAAAACACACGTGTTATGGAACTACAACTAATGTACATATAAGGCTGTATGTACCTCGATTGACTATTGCAGCGAACGCATAAATAACATGCAATTATATGTTAGAAAATCTTTTTTTTTTATTTATATCAAAATCGATTGCATTTCTGAATTTTTTAATTGTCAGTACTTCCTTTCTGATTTTGTTCAATCAATTTTGAAGTTTCGTAGATAATTTTTACGGTAATGAATTGTTCATAAAATATCCAAAGCTATTAATTTTTTCCAATGCAAGAGTGACAGGATTGAGTTTTCAATTTCATCTCTAAAAAACTGAAAAGTGTGTACTAAAAGTCTACTCAGAATAGTTGTTTGACCAAATTATACCTCCATATACGTACCTATATGAAAATATCGTTGTTTAGCCATGTCATACTTCGGCCAATACACGTCCGAAAATTTGTCCTGTTCGGTATCCTTTAACGGCACGTTCGGATCCCTGTAATATATAATTTCCTAAACACCATGAACAATGTCATATAAGTATGGTTTATATCATTTATATATGGTCTGATTATATCCGAATTTGAAATTGGGAACTGGAATTGCTTGTGAAGTTTTGAGTTGTTTTTGTCTACAAACCAGCAATGTTACTAGTTAGATCAAATATATTTAATTAAACGCAACGCATGTAGTAATATAGTCTGTGGCGATAATAGTCACAATACAATTATAAGGTAGACACAAAAAATGAAGATTCTTCTTCTATATTTGAGAAATAATTCATTGATATCCTATTACATTTACCAACGGAGATAACAATCACATCTTATTCTTTAAAGTTGTCAATTGGATACTGAAAACAATTCTGTATTAACTGTTTATAAAAGGTTTGTTACGGACATCATGCGATGAAAGAACTATAGACAATATTAGAGTCTGAAAGCTTTATAAATAACTGTGTGGTCTTCATATAAGTACTATTTGTGGTATTCATCAGAACTGATCCTCCTTCACACTGTGTTGCTTTATATGTGAAATGTGAACAATTAAGGGGAAATACAGTTTTATGTGAATAAATGACTTTCTTACCTATGAAGTAATAAAATATATATTTTTACTGATCTTTAAGTGTATTGTTAAAGGCTGGAAACAAACCAAATAATATTGGAATCACAAGTATTGAAAAGACCAAAGGTTTTAAGCATAATTTTGCATTTGATATACTGTATTACATGTTATTTATTGTATTGGTTTTACGTTTTTTCATACCATAACGTTTTACAGTTTTACAGTAAAAGTCAAGTTTAATATACTATAATACTTTTATTTGTTGGAGACTTTCTCAATTGATAATTTGTATTTGTAAAGTATGTCAAAAGTAAAATAACAAAAATAATGAAATTCAAGGAAACTTCAAAACGGAAAGTCTCCACTTAAATGGTAAAATCCAACGCTCAAACACATCAAACGAATGGGAAACATCTGTCATACTTCTGTCTTGATACAGACATTTTCTGTATGTAGAAAATGGTGAATGAAACCTGGTTTTATAGCTATTGCTGAAGATTTAAAAAAAAAAAAAAAAACGAAATCCAA
This sequence comes from Mytilus galloprovincialis, assembly GCF_965363235.1. Taxonomy (NCBI): domain Eukaryota; kingdom Metazoa; phylum Mollusca; class Bivalvia; order Mytilida; family Mytilidae; genus Mytilus; species Mytilus galloprovincialis. Next base: position 9,782,709 of record NC_134840.1, read on the forward strand.
AAAAATCTTAGATTTTGCAGAAAGACAATGCTAGATAATAAATTGCCTTACCCTGATTTTGCGAAATTTGTCCAGAATCGCATTACAGCTGAACTTAATTTCTTTTCGTTTTTCGTATAACGACTAGGAAATGGCGAAATACCATCAACAAGAGGGGCTCCAAACACATACGGTAATTCGTCGCCATGGACACCACTAGACCACTGAGGAAAGTTTTCGGATTGTGTTGAATATCCAAAGTTATAAAAGTATGTACCTGCACCCCGTTTTGCATGTTCGTGTGCCATTTCTACCACAGGAGCGACATACAAACCGTCACTCAACATGTCCATGACATTATCACGGGTAGTGTTTCTATCTTGTTCTTTATTCCATTCAGTGTACTGAAAGTCAATGATTTCATATAACTTTTGTCTATGGAATTTATACAAATTGTGAACGAAAGTACGAATTATCTGAGCTTTTCTTTCCTTTGTGATTCCTTCTTCAAGTTCCCGTTGCTTCAAATATGAGTAAGCTTCGTTTCTAGTTACACCGAACATAACAGGGATTTGTGAAAATACAGTGTCCCTTCTTTTTAAAAGTTCTCTAATATTATCAGGAAACATTTGTCCACCACCGGGTGTTGGTGCAAAACAGGAATAATATTTAGGAGGTAAAGGCACGTGTTCTACTAGTTCAGTAGCTGTTTTATTGCGCAAACATTTAACAAGTAGTTCTGAATCACTTAAATATTGAGAACAATTAACATTTACAGCTAACCACTGAGTGCATGTGACAGCGTCAAATGATACTGCCCAGGGACTTAGAGCTGAACCACTCTGCAAAATGGCACGCTGAATAAGTCGAGCTGTAAAAAAAGTATTCCAATATATTACAGAACAATTATTCCATACATAAGTTTTACGTCTTTTCTATTTAACATAAGTGTAAAGTCAGAAATGCTGTAAATTACAATATAAAAATGTAACAAGTACTCTTGCCTTCCTATACTATATAATCATGATACAATTAATTAAGTTGTATGATATCGTTATGTTTAATTTTGCAGATTTTTTTTTTTCATCGTGAATATAACAATTCATTAAACCGTTATATTTCTCCTATGTTTAGTCAAGTAATAGAATATTTCATATCGGATGTAATAAATTTTGCGTCCTTCGTCTGTAAACTTTTTCATTTTTTGAACTCCCACTTGATAACCTCTTAAAATGATCAATATATTTAACTGTTAATGTTTTCCAGTATTGAGGTATATGATAAAAAGATCACAAGATGTCATTTTTCATACCAGATGTATTATCAACCCTCGGGCAATATAAGCTCGCGAGCTTTCGTATCTTGAGCTGATATTGACTAAGGGCTAATAATACATTTGATATGAAAAACAAATATACAAAAATACCCAACTTCGTGTACCTAATCAAATGGTAAAATCAAAAGCTAAAACACATCAAACGAATGGATAACAACTATCATATTCCTGACTTTGTACAGACATTTTCTTATGTAGAAAATGGTGGATTTAACATTATTTTATAGAGAGCTAAACCTCTCACTTGTATGACAGTCGCATTAAATTCCCTGACATTGACAACGATGTGTGAATAAAACAATCGAGACAATAAAAATTAACATGTCGTAGAGAAACCGAAAACATCATGACAAGCACACAAAACAAAAAACGACGGATACTTAAAAAAGCATTGAAAACATTAAAAATAAAAAAAGCCAGGGATGATATGAGTTATTAAGAAATGGGTCATTCTATATAGCAAATCCTGGTCCACATGCATTATTCGTCGTGTTGCATATCGGTAAGTGTATTAAGCAAAATACTTTTTCTTAAGGTGTTATGTCATTGGTTAGAAGTCACAGAAGTTTACCGATTTTCAAATCTCATCAATTCATTTAGAACATACACACCAAGGTTAAACAACAAAACCTTAGGGAAGCATTTTCCAGTACGACCAATAAGTTATTTTTTTTTTGTAGCATTTATTGTTGGACAAGGAATTGTAACGACTTCACTAAATAAGTTCCCTCCAAAGATTTACCGGACAACAGTTTCAATAGTGATGAAAAAAAGTTTTCCACTATAAAGATTTAAATAGAAATGTCACGTACGGAAGAAAACAATCGTGACAAAAAAAGATTCTAAAAAGGAACACAGCTCGCCCATGACTTCAATAGCAAACATCAAGGCTAATTAGTTCCACTGTTAATATAAACATTTCTCCGATAATCAGTTAATGCGAAGATGGGTCGTGATCTCCCTTCTAATTGGCCAGACGATCATAGCTGTAAACAGTTATATTAAGTTATTCTAATTTGCGTTTCAAAACGGGATCAAACTTTATAGAGAATGCTACAACTTTTTCTGATTATATTTTTTATCTTTTAAATTTTTACTGTCGCTTATTCTACATATTGAAAATAAGGGAAAAGAAACATTTCTACAGAGAATAGAGTCGCATTTTATGATTGTTTTTTTTTAAACTGTCTTACGGATTTTAAATCTGTCAGTTTAATGAAAAACGATGAATAAAGAGAGATGCGGGGCATATGTCCATGGAACAGTAATAAAACGATGAATAAAGAGAGATACGAGGGCATATGTCAATGGAACAGTAATAAAACGATGAATAAAGAGAGATACGAGGGCATATGTCAATGGAACAGTAATAAAACGACGAATAAAGAGAGATACGAGGGCATATGTCAATGGAACAGTAATAAAACGATGAATAAAGAGAGATACGGGGGCATATGTCAATGGAGCAGTAATAAAACGATGAATAAAGAGAGATGTGGGGGCATATGTCAATGGAACAGTAATAAAACGATGAATAAAGAGAGATGCGGGGGCATATGTCAATGGAACAGTAATAAAACGATGAATAAAGAGAGATACAAGGGCATATGTCAATGGAACAGTAATAAAACGATGAATAAAGAGAGATACGAGGGCATATGTCAATGGAACAGTAATAAAACGATGAATAAAGAGAGATACGATGGCATATGTCAATGGAACAGTAATAAAACGATGAATAAAGAGAGATACGAGGGCATATGTCAATGGAACAGTAATAAAACGATGAATAAAGAGAGATGCGGGGGCATATGTCAATGGAACAGTAATAAAACGATGAATAAAGAGAGATGCGAGGGCATATGTCAATGGAACATTAATAAAACGATGAATAAAGAGAGATGCGGGGGCATATGTCAATGGAACAGTAATAAAACGGCACAAATAATCAGAATACATCTCGGTTAAACACAAATAATCAGAATACATCTCGGTTAAACACAAACAATCAGAATACATCTCGGTTAAACACAAATAATCAGAATACATCTCGGTTAAACACAAATAATCAGAATACATCTCGGTTAAACACGAAGTATTAACAAACACAATTCTGCATTGACATAAGGTTAAGTGTAATTTAAAAAACAGGAGTCTGAACAAATGTCAATGAAACAACAAATGAACAACATCGGTATTACAATGAATGATTTGGCTAAATTCAATTACCTATATAAATTTGTGTCATAGACTCATAATTAATAAAGGGTCTGTACGTTATATTTTTCGTTTGTGTTATAACCGCTATTCAATATGAAAGGGAAGGTTAAGTACTCATTATGAACTTCCACACTACTTTTGGACAACCTTGGTGTACAGAAATGTAAGACTATCCATTGAGTTTATTTAACAATTGTGGGAGGTATGATATATGATCTAGGATGGTCCACGAACTGTCATTTGTCGTATAATTTGTTAAGTTTATTGTTATTATTGCTGTATATAATTCAAGATCAGATATCATATTAACCGAGAGATATATACTTCATATGCAAGTGTCGTGGAATATTGTTACGTGTAAATTGAAAAGAAAAAATTACGCTTTTGTCGTACAGTTTTGTCCTTGACTTATCTTCTTTTTCTATTTCTAGTTTGTGAGCCAGAGCTAGCTGTGGTATTGAAGTTCTAGTTCAATGGCATATATATGCTCATTACATACTAGTAGTCAACGAATTTTGAATCCAGTTGTTTTTGTGCTTCGTGCCAATATAATGATTTACAGTTTTTTTCTTAGTTTGTGCAGTTTGACCATTGTCCAAGAAGGTTCGGGGAAGGTTGGGCGCTTAAAAGCATGTTTACCTCGCATTGAAAAGCAACTGTTTCAAATCATCTTCCAAATCCAACAAATTTCTTATCAATTAAGCATCTTGATGTCATTTACAAAAACTATCTGCTATAATCCGAATGTATTCATGGTCCTATAATCCGAATGTATTCATGGTCCTATAATCCGAATGTATTCATGGTCCTATAATCCGAATGTATTCATGGTCCTACAATCCGAATGTATTCATGGTCCTATAATCCGAATGTATTCATGGTCCAGAGTATGAAAAAGGCGGACGATACCAAAGGTTTATTCTAACTTATAAGTTAGTGAAGACAAACTGACAATCATGAAAAAAAGACTTGGCAATACTAACCCCTCCAAACGCCGTGGGTGATTACAGGTTATCAGAAATGATTAACAGATGAGTTGTGCCTTTCGTAAATACGATATTTGTATTTATTTTCGCCATGTACATGTTTTTATAATGATAAATACGAATTTACATATTCATCGTTTACAAATCTTAAATGTTTAAATGCATTTTTCGAAATTAAATGACGTTTTTGGTGTTTATATACTAATTTTCATCTATCTGTTTACTATTTTTACCTATCTTATCTTATAAGCACCGGTTTTGGATTGCTTTTTTTCTATTACTTTTTACAGTCATTTTGCACAATACTATATGGCCTTAATAAAAAGTACGCTGACCATTTGCTTATCCGATAGTTCATTTTTTATTTCATCCACAAGGCTGCCAGTGAAACACGGATATTGATTTTTGAATGTGTTTGAGTGTCAGTCTTCTCTTCTTACAGTTCTGACATTCATAGGGATTTAATAAAACATCGTCCAAGTCTTACTGAAGGTTGTGAAGAATATCAAGTTGTTATAGACGATACATAACTACAACTTAACACCCTTAACACCCTTACTGTCGGCTTTAACCAAGCGAGTGATTTCATAAACTATCACCAGAGTCTTCCTGAAGGTTATGAAGAATATCAAGTTGTTATACTGTAACTAAGCACCCTTACCACCGACTTCAATCAAACAAGTGATCTAAAAATTCGTTAGAACTTTTAAATTTTGAGCACCAAAACGCTCAATGTGCAGTGATAGAAATGCCTAGTACACCTTCTTCTTCACACTTTTGTGAGTTTCGAGTATTTTTCTGTGGGAAATGTATGGTTTTATCGCAAGAATTTTCATTTCCACTGTTGTCCACACTTTTATCCTGCATTTTGATGTTAAAATGTTTATTTCAATTCTTTTTTTGGCAAAGCTATATATTTGCAGTTCTTGCAAGACCAGATTATTTCTTTTCAAATCTCGAAGAATATAAAACTGTGGTCCCCTTATATATGTTAAACGCACCTAATAATTTAATGTATGCTATTTTTTCTAAAACGATGAACAAATCAGATGAGTACTTACTTGATACCATTGGTGATAATAATAAAATATTGACCAATGCTGCACCGTAACCATGTCCAAATAATGTCACTCGGTTAGTATCTCCACCAAAGGCACCTATGTTATCATGTATCCATGACAACACAGCAAATAAATCCCATAATGCATAGTTTCCACTGGCTTCATTGTCACCAGTACTAAGAAAACCTAGGAAAGGAAAAATAGTTTTAAACATTTTGTAATTATACCCAAGAGGTGTTTTTATACGTTGTGTGTTTTGAGGACTGCTGTCTTTCTGTGCATTATTATTTTTCATATCTTTATATTACCCTCCCCTATTGGTGTAAGCATTATATCTAAATCGTCCCCTATCAATCTTACTGGCTGAATGCATCTATCAGCTCCACATACGACCGGTATCTGTAGTTGTCATTTAAAAAAATATTTGTGAGTTTAACACTGCCACAACAATAGACATAATAAATTTAGTTTGTGTACACCGAAGAAGTGTTTTGGGGATTTTCCGTTCCTTTTTTGAAACTATTTTTTGCCCAATAAGCTGATAGATTTTAACCACTGCATTATCATACATTTTTATATCATGATTTATTTTAATTTAAATAATCTACAGCATAAACCTTCCATACTATCAGAGAAAGTATTATAAACTACAATCAAGTAAACATATTATGCAGAACAACGACAACATAGCTGGTTGAAATGATTATAGGTCAAGTTTAAATTTAACTCAGTTTTGATCCTCATATGTCAATGTCGGGTGAAGACAAATTACAACTATTAAATATGCCTGCTGGATACTTCTATTATTTTTGTAAATAATATCTATTAAACTTAAAGTAAAAGAGATATACCAGACAGAAATACATACAGCTTTTACAGAATATAAATTAGGGCAGAGTATGTCACTTGTGGAATAAAACAGAAATGTAGATTTCTAGATCAAGACTGTTAAGATACTTCAGACAGCAAAAACTAAAACAAATCATTATGATCATAATTGAAGCAGGTAACGTAAAACTTATGAAATACTGACACAAGTGTTAACATGTTGTTTTGTTTGGCATTAATCAAAAAGAGATAAGATAAAAAATTATGCTCACGACAGTAACCCTACATTACAAAAATTGCAATGATATATTAAGGTTCGCATCCGATTTTCAACAATTAACTAAATGTAGTGTTGTGTTGACGTAATATGGTAAGTTCTAAATCGCCCAAGACTAAAACAGATTCTGAAGGAAAAACCCCAAGAATTACTATTTATTTTAATATGCAGTCAGAGTATTCATATAAGGGAATATATGTTCTATAGTCTTGAATTAACAAGATGCTGTATTACCTAATACATCGCACTATATGTGTTAGTTACATTACATAAAATTGAGAATGAAAATTGGGAATATGTCCAAGAGACAACAACCCGACCATGTTCGTTATCTAAGATGTCCTTCCAAGTCTTTGGTGCATCTAGTTTTATCTTTGGCAATCATACGCACAATACCATTCTTATTATTTCTATTAAAACTTGTAGTAATTGGATAATGCTTTACATACCTAAGACACCCAATCTGTAATTAACAGTAACAACTATAACTTCTCCATAACTAGCGAGTACACTCCCTTCATATGCATTTCCGGTTCCGATCTCATATGATTCGCCATGTACAAAAACCATCACAGGAAGCTTTGTTGTGTTTTTCCAATCTGAAAAGACAGGAAAAATTAATATAATATGACGGTATAAATCTGTTTTCTATCATATCGCCTGATTTCTATTGTATCTAACATGATAATACATTTAAATGCCGTTATTTCTATGACGAGCTACCCCAGAGAAAACCCCAATGTACATAAATTTCCAATCAAAAACATATTAAACCCTGTATACAAATGTTCATTCCTACTCAAGAAAGACTGTTATCGGGAATACATAGGGTTTGTACTTTGAGGAAATTTCAAAACTATGGTCATTATTAGACATAAATACGACTAACAAGTAGCGACTTTTGCTTTATAAAGCATCTTACTTAAAGACTACATCAATACAGATCATTACAGCAGACGTGCCCTGCTGATGCTGTTATAAAATTCGAAAGTCATGAAAATACAAAATTGACATTTATTGGATAAGAGTATCAGTGTATGATTTGTTTTAGTGTTGAAAGTAGGTACTCTCACGCATGTGGTTTCGTATAACCACCCTTTCCGTTGGTCGCCTTTAAAATTGAGTTTAATATGGCATTTTACAAGAAGGTCGCGTACTATAAAAGCAGAACTTTAGGTTAGATAAACTGATCATCTTATCATTATTCGTCTGATTTATTTATAACGTAAATGACTTTTATCTAACTTATATCACAATCGTTATCACACATTTTTTATATAATTTGTGATATTTGCAATAATATCTTTCATCGGTTTAATTTCGATGAACATTAGCAGCTGCGTTTCAGACTGCAAAAAAGAGATAAACACTTCATTCCACTCTTAGAATATCATCACATGATAGATTTCACTAGGTTTAGGATAAAAAGAAAAGATTAATAATCTTTATTATAGGTATGTTCAATCACAAAGTTGACAACACCATTACATAAACAAAAAACGATGAAAAAGTCCATATTACTATAAATCGAGCAACACAAACCTACTAAAATCTCAGCTGCACCGCAAGAGAAAACAAATCCAGCTCAACAGGTGGCGCCTATTATGATGGAGATGTTAAGTTGAGAATGTTGCTTTTTAAGTACCTATTTGATTTCATCGGGGTTTAGACTTATCTAAATCTGCGTTTATAAAGAATGAATAATAGTTATACTTGTTACAAAACTATTAACCGGTGTTTGATTTCATTGAATTTGTAAAAAAAAAACCAACCCAATAACATCTGCTATCAGAGTAATAGCTGCTCTTTTACTACATTGATAGACTGTAACACATGCACACGTTTCATTACATTTTAGCCTATGTTTTTACTACGTTGATAGACTGTAACACATACACACGTTTCATTACATTTTAGCCTATGTTTTACTACATTGATAGACTGTAACACATACACACGTTTCATTACATTTTAGCCTATGTTTTTACTACATTGATAGACTGTAACACATACACACGTTTCATTACATTTTAGCCTATGTTTTTACTACATTGATAGACTGTAACACATACACACGTTTCATTACATTTTAGCCTATGTTTTTACTACATTGATAGACTGTAACACATACACACGTTTCATTACATTTTAGCCTATGTTTTTACTACATTGATAGACTGTAACACATACACACGTTTCATTACATTTTAGCCTATGTTTTTACTACATTAATAGACTGTAACACATACACACGTTTCATTACAGTTTAGCCTATGTTTTTTACTACATTGATAGACTGTAACACATACACACGTTTCATTACATTTTAGCCTATGTTTTTTACTACATTGATAGACTGTAACACATACACACGTTTCATTACATTTTAGCCTATGTTTTTACTACGTTGATAGACTGTAACACATACACACGTTTCATTACATTTTAGCCTATGTTTTTACTACGTTGATAGACTGTAACACATACACACGTTTCATTACATTTTAGCCTATGTTTTTACTACATTGATAGACTGTAACACATGCACACGTTTCATTACATTTTAGCCTATGTTTTACTACATTGATAGACTGTAACACATACACACGTTTCATTACATTTTAGCCTATGTTTTTACTACATTGATAGACTGTTTTTTCGTCGCTCTGAAACTGCGAAAATCAAATCGAAAAATGGAGGTAGACTATTTAAGACAAATGTTTGACTTTTCAACTGGAATGCAGTGAAGACGAATTTTACATCAGCTCTTGAACAGTATTATGTGCTGATTAAATGTTTTAATACATAACAAGTTTTGAATGAGGAAATTGAAGTCATTCTTCTGCTGTTAGTTTTCAACAATCCCAAACTCTCAATTGTGCAAGTCAAGATACAAAGCATCTTATTGCAATCAATAGGAGGAAATGTGTTCAACATAGTCACCAAACCTAAAAATATCCAATGAGAGGGCATCATTTATATAGCAGTATTAAATGTTTGAAGATAACGATTAAAAGTAAGACTCTGATTTGTCTGAAGTAACTCAGTTGTATAAGATTGACTACAAGCGGAATAAATCAGAACAACTTATAGATTTACCATCAGCAATATCAGAAAAAAATATTTTAACAATTGACAAGACTCCAAAGTTTATATGACTGTTAATGACTTTCAACACATTTACTAGTTATACTGAAGTGTTGAAATGCTGAGAGTGTAATATTCCTATTTCATGCGATGTCTTATTCGTCAGTTGCAATCTTTATATATGAATGGGAAAGTCTTTCTCTTTTGAAACCATTTTGTCCATGAATTACACATAGACAAACATTAAAAAGGCATTAGGGGGGGGGACCTATTACCGATATGTCTGTCATTCCGTAGCTAGTTATCTTGTTGCACCATTACAGATTCTAAATAACTAAAGTACAGCATATCATTAGGTATAATCGCTTGCACTATACATATGAACTACTACAAAGAGGATTTTCGTCGGTATTATATTTATTATTGTCGAAAACAGCAGTAGTTGTATAATTCTAATAAATTAAACGTATGAAACAAGCATGTAAATGAAACAGTCAGATTCCTTCTTAGACTATTCCAATCTCTCAATCGTTCAAAGGTTTGTCAGTTCATCATAAAATGGTGCGAAATTATTCAATGATTGATGATAGATTGGGTTCTCTAGTGTATTCATTACTGAAAACAAATAGTACTCTAAGGAGTAAGTTATTGGCAAAACGTCTTAATAAATACCCAGGATGGTTTACTATCCAACGTTAACTGCCTCCTAATTCAATTACAGACGTGATAACTAATATAGTGTGCTCAAATACGTTCTAACATTTATATAATAGTTACGATAGAAATTTGAACATTGCGAAAAGCCACTGTTGTCCAATTATTTTTAATGTGTATCAGAAGTAAAGAATTTAGTTTTCCTTGCAAGAATTTCATCTGAATTCCCTCATATTAAATTTATCGAAAACAATACTAATATGGAATATTAAGGGTTTTTTTTTTAACTTGTAAGACTTGCAAAAATGCAAAATTACAACAAAATATTGAATATTTAATTACATTACAAAAGACATTGATTTGCAAGATGCGAAATAAATAAACAAATGTAATGTGTCAACTAAAATAATCGCTCGTATCAATAACTAAGTATATCATGTCAGCATTAAGGCACTTTTATGATGTTGCTATCAATGCCACCAATGTAGGGAGACGGGTATGCACGAGTCTCATATGTTACGTACATCTTACTTGTTATTCAAATACACATGAGCCAATGAAGCCAATAACAACTTATGAGATCTGGTTTATAGTCAGTGAAAAAATCATAGGAATGAACATATGACAGTACATCTGATGAAACAATATAAATGACAATAATTTGGAGGCAAAGACTTTCTAACATTGTAATATTCACGTCTATTACAAACGCATTCAGTTGGTAACGGACCTGAACTTCTTTGTCTTCAGTAAAAAAAGCGTTAGCCAATTATACGCCTCGTTCTGATCAAAAGAAGTTCTGTAATATCCTAATAAACTGTGACAAGTAAATAATAGCAAAGCTAGATCACTCGTGCGTTTGTGATTCATTGCTGATTAGGTTACAGATACGATATGATCTGTATATTGATTGAGTTGGCGGCCAGTAAGCGATTTTCAAAAATGAGAAAATGATGTTTCGTCAAAAGTATCGACCCGAAAGTGTTAGTCTACAAAGTTATTTTACTTTCTTCAGTAAGATATGAAATTGATAATCTTTTATGAATTTGACGCAGTGACTTAGTCTAGTTGACAAGTTATATTAATTTTGCGTTGCCCTTTGAGCTTTTCTATATGTAGACCTTTCAATATTGTTATCGGAAAATGACGTAATTATTAACCAAAGTTTTCCATCAGTACAAGCTTTGAAAATACCAGACTAACTGAGCAGAAATATTCTAACATTTCCTTTCCAGTTTTTACATTTGATTTTACAGCAGGGATTTCCTTCTACAATCAACAGCATGAATAATTTTTCTTGTCAGATATTAATTTAGAATCGATGCATCGAAATTTATAGAATCAAAACTGCTTGACTAAGTTATAAACGAAGAATATCATACACGACTGTTCGGTGCATGCTGAAAATAGATCATTATTTTCATTTATACAGTTAAATGAAAGTTCGTTGTACTTAATATCAACAATGAACTACAATTTCAAGCTTTTCAATCTTTTATAGTCTATGAAGTTATGTCAAAATTCTATGAGAAGAACAACTTGTATAATTGAACAGTTTCTGCAATTTTCAAGTGATTGCCACATACACATATTTGTTAGAATGTCGTCATGTTGATTAAATTTATCTTCAAGCGATTATATATTAGGCCAAATAAAGCTAACACAATCAGACTCACGGACACACATAACGTAATAATCAAATCGTTTTCGTTAATCTCTTAATAAATATTCGGCGACTTCCGGACTCTGAGACAACATCTACAATTTACAGCTTTCAAATTGACAACATCATACAAATTTAGTTAAAGAACGTCTTCAACATACCTACATTTTATATTTCAGTTATGAATAATAAAACAGTCCTATAAACTTAATATTGTTTATAAATTAAATTTGACCCAGCACAATGAACTATAAATAATTGTATAAATAATTTCACCTCTGAATGCCGTACCGATACTCACAAATTGGGGAAGATAAGAAATGTGTCTATTACACTTGTGCTACTTATATTTATCATACATTATTGTTGAAACTACAAGTAGCAAAGACAGAAAGTATAAAACCGTTCTGTGTGATAACTGATCAATGTGTGATAACTATACAATGCGTGTCATTTACCTATTTCCTAAGTCAAGATGAAGCATAGATCACTTATCATTCTATCTTATACATGTTCAAAAAGCTTGCACTTTTATCCACAAATGTTATCATGTGTAAGATTTACGATTCACCCTAAATCAAAGAATATCTTTTAATCAAATTGTATTGCATACTTCATTTACTGGATTGAGCTACATACATCAATCCGATATACTTTATCTGACAGTTCTGAGAGGGCTGTATTGATGGGGGTCTACACTAGGGTTTCCGAATTTGATTAGGTCACTATTCAAGTTAGTACAGACTGAGACTATCTGCCGTGCGTTCATACAACAACTAAGGAAGGATTTACAGAGAATATTAAACGGCTACAACTAAGCATTATTTTAAGAACCATATAAAACTTCGAATTTCTCAAATGTTTCAGCTCAATCCTTAATGTATTCATATACGCAAAGTATTAACCCCTTTAAATATTTAAGGACTTCAAGTTAAAACAGGCGGGTCATATTCATGCTAAATTGTTTGTGACAAAAAATACCGCAATGAAAAATATCCATGACAACAAAAACTCAACAATGATAATCACCACAGGCAACTAGAGAAACAAAGTACAGTAAGATAATAGAAAAAACACAATGAACACAAAAGCCAGAAAAAAATCAGACAAGACAGTGGAATATTTATAAAGCTGCAATATGCAAAAGCCTTAAATCATTAAAAACATAAGCAACAAGAAACACAATGAAACAAGAGACAATCCAAAAACAATGGTGCACAGATTTAAGACAGCAATCAAAAGGCAATGACATACAAACAAGACAACATCCGAACAAAACAAATCCAATGAGAATGCAACAGAACAAACACAAATCCAATGAGAATGCAACAGAACAAAACAAATCCAATGAGAATGCAACAGAACAAAACAAATCCAATGAGAATGCAACAGAACAAACACAAATCCAATGAGAATGCAACAGAACAAAACAAATCCAATGAGAATGCAACAGAATAAACACAAATCCAATGAGAATGCAACAGAATAAACACAAATCCAATGAGAATGCAACAGAACAAACACAAATCCATGAGAATGCAACAGAATAAACACAAATCCAATGAGAATGCAACAGAACAAACACAAATCCAATGAGAATGCAACAGAACAAAACAAATCCAATGAGAATGCAACAGAACAAAACAAATCCAATGAGAATGCAACAGAACAAACACAAATCCAATGAGAATGCAACAGAATAAAACAAATCCAATGAGAATGCAACAGAATAAACACAAATCCAATGAGAATGCAACAGAACAAAACAAATCCAATGAGAATGCAATAGAACAAACACAAATCCAATGAGAATGCAACAGAACAAAACAAATCCAATGAGAATGCAACAGAATAAACACAAATCCAATGAGAATGCAACAGAACAAACACAAATCCAATGAGAATGCAACAGAACAAACACAAATCCAATGAGAATGCAACAGAACAAACACAAATCCAATGAGAATGCAACAGAATAAACACAAATCCAATGAGAATGCAACAGAATAAACACAAATCCAATGAGAATGCAACAGAACAAACACAAATCCAATGAGAATGCAACAGAACAAACACAAATCCAATGAGAATGCAACAGAATAAACACAAATCCAATGAGAATGCAACAGAATAAACACAAATCCAATGAGAATGCAACAGAATAAACACAAATCCAATGAGAATGCAACAGAACAAAACAAATCCAATGAGAATGCAACAGAACAAACACAAATCCAATGAGAATGCAACAGAATAAACACAAATCCAATGAGAATGCAACAGAATAAACACAAATCCAATGAGAATGCAACAGAACAAACACAAATCCAATGAGAATGCAACAGAATAAACACAAATCCAATGAGAATGCAACAGAATAAACACAAATCCAATGAGAATGCAACAGAACAAACACAAATCCAATGAGAATGCAACAGAACAAAACAAATCCAATGAGAATGCAACAGAACAAACACAAATCCAATGAGAATGCAACAGAACAAAACAAATCCAATGAGAATGCAACAGAATAAACACAAATCCAATGAGAATGCAACAGAATAAACACAAATCCAATGAGAATGCAACAGAACAAACACAAATCCAATGAGAATGCAACAGAACAAACACAAATCCAATGAGAATGCAACAGAACAAAACAAATCCAATGAGAATGCAACAGAACAAACACAAATCCAATGAGAATGCAACAGAACAAAACAAATCCAATGAGAATGCAACAGAATAAACACAAATCCAATGAGAATGCAACAGAATAAACACAAATCCAATGAGAATGCAACAGAACAAACACAAATCCAATGAGAATGCAACAGAATAAACACAAATCCAATGAGAATGCAACAGAATAAACACAAGTCCAATAAGAATGCAACAGAACAAACACAAATCCAATGAGAATGCAACAGAACAAAACAAATCCAATGAGAATGCAACAGAACAAACACAAATCCAATGAGAATGCAACAGAATAAAACAAATCCAATGAGAATGCAACAGAACAAAACAAATCCAATGAGAATGCAACAGAACAAAACAAATCCAATGAGAATGCAACAGAACAAACACAAATCCAATGAGAATGCAACAGAATAAACACAAATCCAATGAGAATGCAACAGAATAAACACAAATCCAATGAGAATGCAACAGAACAAACACAAATCCAATGAGAAAGCAACAGAACAAACACAAATCCAATGAGAATGCAACAGAACAAAACAAATCCAATGAGAATGCAACAGAATAAACACAAATCCAATGAGAATGCAACAGAATAAACACAAATCCATGAGAATGCAACAGAATAAACACAAATCCAATGAGAATGCAACAGAACAAAACAAATCCAATGAGAATGCAACAGAACAAACACAAATCCAATGAGAATGCAACAGAACAAACACAAATCCAATGAGAATGCAACAGAACAAACACAAATCCAATGAGAATGCAACAGAACAAACACAAATCCAATGAGAATGCAACAGAACAAACACAAATCCAATGAGAATGCAACAGAACAAACACAAATCCAATGAGAATGCAACAGAACAAAACACAAATCCAATGAGAATGCAACAGAACAAAACAAATCCAATGAGAATGCAACAGAATAAACACAAATCCAATGAGAATGCAACAGAATAAACACAAATCCAATGAGAATGCAACAGAACAAACACAAATCCAATGAGAATGCAACAGAACAAAACAAATCCAATGAGAATGCAACAGAATAAACACAAATCCAATGAGAATGCAACAGAACAAAACAAATCCAATGAGAATGCAACAGAACAAAACAAATCCAATGAGAATGCAACAGAACAAACACAAATCCAATGAGAATGCAACAGAATAAACACAAATCCAATGAGAATGCAACAGAATAAACACAAATCCAATGAGAATGCAACAGAACAAACACAAATCCAATGAGAATGCAACAGAACAAACACAAATCCAATGAGAATGCAACAGAACAAACACAAATCCAATGAGAATGCAACAGAATAAACACAAATCCAATGAGAATGCAACAGAATAAACACAAATCCAATGAGAATGCAACAGAACAAAACAAATCCAATGAGAATGCAACAGAATAAACACAAATCCAATGAGAATGCAACAGAACAAACACAAATCCATGAGAATGCAACAGAACAAACACAAATCCAATGAGAATGCAACAGAACAAACACAAATCCAATGAGAATGCAACAGAATAAAACAAATCCAATGAGAATGCAACAGAACAAACACAAATCCAATGAGAATGCAACAGAATAAACACAAATCCAATGAGAATGCAACAGAATAAACACAAATCCAATGAGAATGCAACAGAACAAAACAAATCCAATGAGAATGCAACAGAATAAACACAAATCCAATGAGAATGCAACAGAATAAACACAAATCCAATGAGAATGCAACAGAACAAACACAAATCAAATGAGAATGCAACAGAATAAACACAAATCCTTCGATGACTTTACATGACAGTAGCAGAAAACAAACCCCAAAAGACGATAAACGAACAAGACAGCAACAGAATAAAATTCAACAGATAATAAACATACAAGGTAGCAACAGAACAAATTCTAATCTACGATAAATATACCAGGCAGTGATTAGCACACGAGGCAGCAAATACTTTAAAGTATTCAAGGACTCGCATGTTGAACAAAGGATATTATAAGTATTTAAAACCATTAGAGAACATACAACGTGCACTATGATTAGTTTGGATTTTGCCGCGTGACTAACTCAAAAGAACATCATGAATCACTATTTCTATATAATAGTAATACAATTTGCCTGAAGTATGTAGCATCTTTAAATTTCAGTTCCAACTGAATCAAACGTTCTTTGTATCTGTTACAAGACAACTAGGAAATGTTTAGTTCAATATGGAAAATAACGTAAGTCTTCAATTTGGTAGAACTAAATAATACCCAAACATTTAGTTTACAATAATTTGTAAAGTCTAACGGAGCTATATTCATTACACAAGAGAAAAACAAATGCTTTAACTGCATGACATTGACATTTTCAAAGACGTTCTATAATTGTATAACCGAACTTATTTAATCTAATCATTAAAAGAAAAGAAATTTAGTCGCAAAATTATTACGCGATGTTGTGCTGTGAAGCAATTCATTTTATGTTTAGTCTTTGCACTTCAATTTCGGAGTATGCACATGGAACATGTGAAGACAAATGATATCGTGCAAATATCAATTCCAGTTGAAAAATTATGTATGATTTTGATAGCATCTTTTGCATTGACAACATACCATTTGACATTTAGACATATCAATTGAGATTATCACTACTCATTTGAATAGGTTTTCTCAATATTTGTCAACCATACAAAACAAACAACCCGGACGTTATATGATGCCATAAAAATTGCAATTTCTAGAAATAATTAAACTATTTTATTTATCTTAGACATTAAAACAGTTACATGAATGTTTCAGTTCCATTCAAGTAGAAGATGGTATAGTAATTTCCAATGTGTATCTTTTACAACTGTTTATTTATTTATCATTATTTTTCAAAGCTGCATTCAGTTGTAAACGAGCTAACAATGAAAACAATATATGAGAAAAAATAAAGTGGTGTTAATGATATACGCTATAGATTTGTTTCTTTAGATTTACAATCGTCCATGATGTGCTTGGCTAGGTGGCTAAACATATCGCCCATAATTTACCAACGACCACACTGTTGTTCGCAAGGTGGATTTATGTACTTGGATTAATAGTCGGACATTAACTGTTCTATTCAAATCTGTTCTTTAATTCAAATGTCAAATAAAAATGCGGCAAACAGTTTCAATTGAGTAATCATAAAGATGGACTTTTTAACATAAGCACTCCTTCCCTTATTTATCTACCAATATAATATATTTTCATAAAATCAAGACAAAAGTCATGTTTTATAATTATACCCTGAAAAGGATTGACTTCAAATGTATCTAGAATATTAGAATCCAAGAATTCAGTAGGCAGAGCGAGTATAACTAGATTGTATCAATTTTACGTGAGACATTATGTTTGCATCCTCAAGGAAGAGAAAGAACATAAACACATAACAACTTCAGATTTAAATTATCATTTAGTATTTTACATCATTGAAGACATCTTATTTATTAAATGTGATATGAGTTTTCACGCGATTACATTAGATTATTATTTACCTCACGCATCTAACATAATTCAAAAGAGATAACTGTGTTTACGTTATCATCCCACTACCATCGTTGTAGATTTTAAGTAGATTTAAACTTTTCTTGTACCAGTAATAAATCCGTTTTAAATTCTGACTGCTTGATTATACAAGTTAATCGAAAGATAAATGGTACACGCAGCTCTGGGTATTTTATTATAAAGTTTGAATTTCGAATGTTGATATGTATATAGAAACACTGATAACGAATGAAGAAATAGTTGAAAAAAATGAACCATTCAAATGTTTATAATTTTCTTTTGATTATATAAAAAAGAAGATGTGGTATGATTGCCAATGAGACAACTGTCCACAAGAGACCAAAGTGACACAGACATTAACAACTATAGGTCATCGTACGGCCGTCAACAATGAACAAAGCCCATACCGCATAGTCAGCTTTAAAGGCCCCGATAAGACAATGTAAAACAATTCAAACGAGATAACTAACGGCCTTATTTATATAAAAAAAAAAATGAAAGAAAAACAAATATGTAACACAAAAATAAACCACAACCACTGAATTACAGGCTCCTGACTTGGGACAGGCACATACTTAAATAATGAGGCTGGGTTAAACATGTAAGCGGAATCCCAACCCTCCCCTAACCTGGGACAGTGGTATAACAGTACAACATAAGAACGAATTATACAAATCAGTTGAAAAAGGCTTAACTCATCAGATGGACAAAAATACAACTGGACGTGGCCGGGTACTTGTACATCCTGACAAAAAAAGACACTAAGAACAGATCTGAGAGTACTCGCAGTTATCTGACTGCTAGTTCAAAGCCACTAACAACTAATAAAACAAATCATGCATCTAAGACTAAACTATCAATCCGTACACATCCAACATCCAATGGATTTAGTGTAAAGACGTCATAAACAGCCAGAGAAAACATGACCTTGTGCAATGCCAAGTTACAGGTATCGACAGATTGTAGATCCATGAATGTGTATATGTATATTACATACTAGTAATATTTAGTTTGCTTTAAATTGCTTTTATAATGGTTGTGTGCGTTGTTTTTGAGTGTGTGTCTAAGTGTAAATAAAGAATTGAATTTTAAAAGACCAGTACTTTGCACAAAAAAACAAATCACAAAACGCAGAGTTTAAAAGGTTAAATATAATTGCGACTTAATGATCAACTGTTAATTTAGCTTGGTAATTATCAAGATGCACTATTTAACACAACACCTTGAATATCTAACAAGCAATATATGTTAACAACATTAAGACCCAGGCCAAAAATCTCCAAATAAAAAAGTATTTGGTAAGTGAAGCGAATCTGATAGCATAACAAAATTCTCTATTTCTCTGTTCTGATGAAGACAACAGACAGGTGCCAGAGAAATAGTTATGGCGGTTAATGAATATGAGCCGTTATAATATGACAAAGGGGTTCTTCACGCCATTCCTTTCACTACCATAGTTCAAAGAACTATCTTTATTTTTGAGTTTTTATGTTTATTTCTATAGAAACGTTTCAATATCAACCATCCATTCGAAGTTATCTAGTACATTTAGTTGAAAGACAGGATGCAAAAAGATTTGGAGTAACACGAATTATGTTTGTCAGATGCGAAAGTGAGAATATGGAAACTTGTATAACTGTTAATGGGAAAAGCATGCACCAAAGATTTGCTACCGAAACATCGATGTTAAAAAAAAACATACATCAATATTTACATTCTTTGAAGGAAAGAATTCTTTTGAAATATGCAGATTCTTTCATATCAAGTGGTATAAAATCATGAGTATTATCGAAATCATCTATGAATGATACCAGTTTTTGTTCAATGCCTTTGTTATCAAATCAATTTGATTCCTATCTAAGATACTAGGTAGTGTCTCTTGATTTGTGGACATTCCGAGTTTTTATTGTTTTACTTTTGTTCAGCTGATTTCTTTCTTTGCTTACAAAAATGTGGCGACTTCCTTTAAATATTTTCAATTTTTTTTAATTACCTTTGTACCAATGTATTCAAACTTTATTAATACATAATACTAATATTGTATAGGGAATGACTGTAATAACATGTAAATATATTATAACTATTTATTTGCCTGAAAATTTGCATTAAAAATTTGTAAATCCAAGTCTCGTCTGTCATCTTGTCAAGTTATACTGACGATATGTATTTTTATTATACGTTCTCACTCTGTGATTGTACGCATAGCAGAAGGCGCTTGTCCTATCGACGCAACTGGTCTCGCTCCGTTCGGACTAAATGTTATTCCCTCCGTTACTTTTGATTGACCTTTGTTTGTATGTTCGGAACGCAAAAATAAAATTTAGAAATCAGTAAACTACTCTCGCTTCTAACCTAAACGTGTATTTATAGTTATTCTAATATTGAAGACAAAAAAGTAGGAGAGTTGAATATTTAAAAATAAAAGACTTACAATGGATATATTTACGTACCAGTTCAAGGTATGGAACCACGTAATATGTTGTTTTTAGACAAAGGAAATATAATTACATGGAGAAAAAGTTGATTCGGGTACAAAATGTATTAGCAAAACACATGCCAAATAATCAGTTATCAAAGGCCGCGACATGACAAACGAGAAAACCAACGTCCTGGTTTATTCTAAGACAATACACTAAAAAAAATAATATTACTGACAGCAAAAAACGACAACAACTTAATTACATGCTCAAACAATGTGAAAACAGCATGACAGTGTGCAATGCCAAAATATGAGTTCATTGTATCGACAGGATATAAATCCATATATGGCAGTTGTTATCTAATGGTTCGTTTCTATGTATGTTGCATTGGTTTTCTTAATCGCTTTATGACTTTTTAACAGCGATATACTAGTGTTGCCTTTATTTTAGTGTTCAAAACTGTTTCGTGTTAGGCATTACATATTTAGTTATGTTTCAATCTAATAAAAGGACACAGTCAATGTAAGTACCGATAACAAAAACAATTTAGAGATCTGATATTTTTTGGTGAAGTTGATAACCTTAAGGAAAAATTGTATTCGAATTGCCTACATCGATCGTATCTGAGTTTACGTTATGTCTGTCCCATGTCATGGAACTCACCAGTACAGTTGTCTTCAGTTATATATTAATGATTTCTGTCATTTAAAAATTGATTTTAAGGGCAGATGTTTGGTAAGATATATACAAAACTTTTCTTAGCTAAAAGGGACTAAGAACTTGACATATAATATAGAAATTACATTTGAACCTTGGAGACCTCCATCAGGTTAACTATTTTTGATTGGAATCAGTCAGGGAATGCTATAATCATATCTTAGTTATAAGTGTCAAATCCATAATCAAACTAGTTCTAGTAGAGGATGATAATTATACATTGTTAAACCTGCTCTTAACCTCCACTGGCATGGTACATATAGTCTGTTTAACAAAATTCTCGTGACGTTAACCATACATCTAATGGAGTAATTCTAGTCGGTCTTCCTAAAGTCTTGCTGCAGTAAATCCACCAATGTCATTGTCCGAATTTGAAACAGACCAACTTAACGAAGTAGTTTTCCATAATTCAAAACTTTATTGAATTATTGTCAGGATTATTGAGCGATGAGATCACCAATTTCAAAAATGAAGTTAAAGTAATGCAACATTTGTTAACCGATGTTCAAATCTCATATTTAAGACGACAAACGAAGCAACAAACTAATACTGGCGGAATCGGATGGAATCCAAAATGGTCGTTACATGATGCGATTCTATTACATTATTTATGTTTGAATTATATTTATGTTTCATAGTAGAGATTGTTAGTCATAATGCATGTGACGTAAGCGGTGACATTTTAGGATAACGGGTATTAAATATGAAACGTTAATTTTGACAGTTTTGAGTAAATGATTTATTTCTATTACAATTCAAAACATCTTAAAAGTCAATTGTGCTTTCTAAGCCCTACTTTGCCACAGAGAACATAAAACCTAGTTATTATTTTTATGGTTGCAATAAAGTTAACTGGAAACTTATCACTGAAGAGAGAGAAAGAAGTAATAACATTTCTTCTGTCAGAGCCGCCAAGTATCGTCAATTGCTAAAGGTTCCTATACAATATTACGTAACCAAGAGAAAATTCGATTAGATTTTATTCCGAATGTCAATTTCATCCTCGCTTGTTGCGATTGTGAGTCAATTTGCGTTTATAGTATATATGCAACAGTATTTAAACACTGCCATTACAGGTTGACATTTCAGCAAATATACATATAAACAAGTGCTTAGATTTAGATTTTTATTTATTTAAACGACAGCCTTGATTAATCTGGACTAGGAAGGGACATGTAGGCAACAGTATTTTACCGATGTTCAAAGAAAAGAACTGACGTATGAAAATATGCAAGTTGAAAAAAAATTAAAAAAAAAATTACAGAATAAAAATATTGATACAAGTATTTTTCATAATGTTAGAACTGTGCCTATTTTGTTTGTTTTGGATTTGGGATGAGGCGTGTGTGTGTGGGGGGGGGGGGGGGAGGTTTATGACTGAGGAAGTAACAATATATATATCATCGTTTGCTGAATTTTTAATTTATGTCTGTTTCAGTCTATTTATCTGATCTCAGAATAATAACAGCGTTGATATATTCTTATGCAACTTCAACATTTCTTTCTGACATGTTTTTATATCGAATGACATAATTGCAGTCGGAAATATTTGCAAGTAATAAAAGACTTTGTTATATATTGATAAAAGTAATGATTCCAGAGATGATTTACATACAGGTCATACAAAGATGTAATTTTCTCTATTAATCACTTCCTACAACTTATACAATTTTTCAAAAAAAAAAAACATTTCTGCGAAGTCTGAAAGAAATTGGTGAGACACAGGAGTAATCATTTTAAGAATATATAGATAAAACCAGCGAATTCAAATTTCACGTATTATTGTTAATTCAAATCAAAACATTATAAAGCTTTCCAGATAGGATCATTGTTCAGCGACGAGGGTTTGCTAATGTATTTACTCTATTTTTTTGTTTTGTTTCAGTGAATAGTTCATCTGAAGGGATATGGTTAACGGAATATGGGTACTGTATGTATAAACATGTGTTCTTGCTGTTACCACTTATTATTTAACAACTTTTATTAGATTGTTATAAATGAATTATTATGACATCTTGACAGGAATGAGATTCATGTTTGATAAATACAATTACTGCTGGTCAAGCAGGCATGTCTGACAGAACTTTACGCATTGTTTGCATGTTATACAGAGTTGTTTCGGAAGGTTTCTGTCATGTTCTGTCATCTACGAACGGAAGTAAAGTAAGATCAAATTAATGAAATCACCACATGAAACTCTTAGACATGATGGAGTTGTATTCCAAACAACATTTACTCCCTGTTTTACAACGTGCCATTTTCTAATATAAAATCCTATTTTGTGTTTTCTTTTGTTATATTAAGATGATTATCCATTTACTACACGATACCCTGTTACTAAAATGGACAAGAAGCTCCGGATATCACTCGTGATTTATGATATAGACTGTCGCGAACATGAAAACTGTGAGACTAGCCATAAAAGACGTTTAACATGCAAACACGACATATTTTGTCTGATTGACGTTCAGTTATTGTATGTTAGCATAAGTAAAAGAATCATAAAGTATTCTGGAATTGATCGGAAATACAGAATGACAATCATAAAAGCAATCAAAATATACATAAAATTGTCTTCAAGCTATAAACGAGGTTGATGTCAAAGCCTGACAAAGAAGAGAACTCTGTTTAAACTTTATCTTTAACCAATCTACTGTAATATAGATTTGTTTCTATTCATGACTATTATTCGTCCGGAATCTCATGATTTTACTGTGACCAATATTGACGTCAAAAGCCAATCAAATTTGTGCATAGGCTGTTTTTATGATATTATACAGACAAGCTGTAAATGGTAAATGATCTGTTTAACATTAGAAACAGCTATAGTTTGAGGAGCGTTAAACTACGAATAGTGAAAACATAGGTTGTAAGAACATTAACAGACCAATTACCTTATGTAAACAGCTAAAGCGACAGACAATATTGGTTTAATTATTCCTGTTCCTATCTCATTTCTCTTACCCAATTTATTGACTGGTTTATAAGTTTAATAAGCGCTCGGAATGAAGTCTTCTAATTTATCTATACAAGAATAGCAAAAAGCTTTGTGCAAATAAACAATATGTTTTCCCCCAGATATTTCAAATGTGTTCATTAAGATTTGTTTACTCTTGTATGTATTTTGCCGATCAGTTTTATTGTGTAAGAGATCACTCTTCGGAATAGTATGCTTTAGAAACATAGCACCTCGTTGACTCTCCGAAGAAAATAATAAGTTTCTTTTCCAGATGACTTTAACTAGTTTTGACACAATAATGATATCGTTTCTTTAGTTGAATTGAATTGAAAATACTTGATAAAAACTCCTGCTTCGATATTCAAAAGGAGTTAAGGTCAATAATTCCTTTCTCCAATATAAAATGAGGATGTATGGTATGAAAAAAGTCCATTGAGTCAGATATTTTCTATTGATTAAGGGAACTAAAGGTTGCCTTATGGCCATTAAAGCTGAGCAAAAGCTTTACTGTTTAGGCAGCAATAAATACCATGTCCCGACACAAAATGTGAAACAATTTAAAACGAAAAAATCTAAAGCATGTATTTTGACAAAACAATAAACGCAAAAATGAATATAACAGAAAACAGTCAACGAAAACCACTGAATAACAGGCTCACTAGGAACTCATGCAAGTGTGATGTGAATTTTATATACTTTTTGTTTTCTATATGAACGATATCATTGAAAAAGGTTTACAAAATGTTATATTTTATGAAACCCTTATTTCTCATATTATGGCGTGGTTTAGCCTCTGACTTTCTTATCAATTGTACATACATAACAACAGATAATGATCAATACATATGCTAGTAAACTCATTACAGTGGTTGTTCCTGACTTTGAAAGATATTAGATGAATACAAAAATTACATTTACACATAAAACTGCAGTTCTTCTCTTTGAAATATCCTTTTATCACTTATAAATATGTTCCAATATTTAAATGTTATCTTAACTTAGAAGCTTTAGACATTTAAATGATATATACAGGTGTAAATCTATCTTAAGTTTCAAGAAGTTCGCTTACTTCAGTTTGTTACTGTATGTAATTTGAAATCAATAGTCGTTATAAAACCTGAATAATAATAACATACAAAATCTGATAGGATGTGTTATGGATGAGATCCAATCAAAGAAGCTTGTTAAAGACTTTGGTTTTCTAAATTGTAACGTCGCTTTAACTCGAT
This sequence comes from Mytilus galloprovincialis, assembly GCF_965363235.1. Classification (NCBI taxonomy): domain Eukaryota; kingdom Metazoa; phylum Mollusca; class Bivalvia; order Mytilida; family Mytilidae; genus Mytilus; species Mytilus galloprovincialis. The sequence goes on from NC_134840.1 coordinate 9,808,370, forward strand.
TAGTATTCAGTATTCACTAATCACTGTTCATGTTATGATACTTGGCAAAACATATTACTTTATATTTCATTAATCAATTTGAAGAAAACAGTACAGTTCTGTCCAAACCTTTAAAGGCTGGTGTCGACTTGTAAGTAGTGCAGCCTTTTTCAACTTTGACCATAGGAATATCAGCAACAAACTAGAGAATAATTTTTAAAACATAGCTGTATAAGATTATCAAAATGGGTGGTACAGATAACCATTTTTGACAAGTCAAGCTGTCATGCTTTTGTATGTTTTCAGTTTTATTCTTTTGTTAAAAAAAAATGATACATTCATATGATACAGAAAAACTTGAAATCCCAACATAATAAAATGTGTCAATAGATACGTAAACTTCTATAAATTCTGCACGTATATTGGCCTCTGACGTACGTAGTTGGGTAGGATTTAAAAAGCGGACAAACTTTCAAACCAAGAATTATCAAAATGAGAGTAAAAGGTTCTCTCAATTTTCATCTTAATAGATTTTTATATCAGTTTCTTAAGGAAAAACCGTCCACGTTTAGGGGAAAAACAATAAAGTGAAAATTAGTGGATACTTTATAATACATTTGCAGTAATTATACTTTACTATATATATATATAGGAAGAAGCAGTAATTGCAAATGTAAACTAATGATATATGTCTTTATTATTACAGGAAAGCCTCATCCAAAACATAATTAGTTCAAAAGGATAACATTGATGACAAGAGAGATTCAGTCAAGACAAACATAAAAAATATGGCGTAATAGAAATCTCATGTATAAATGTGTCATATTCTTAATGGTTCTTTTTAAACACTTTAGATAAGTACAAAATGAATGAAGTAGATGAAGATCTTAACTTGAGAGGGTAGAATAGACAGAAACAATCCTACACGAACATATGGTAAACTGTTCTCAAAGAAATAATTTTAATCTGACTGAAAATCAAACGAGTCAAGAAAAAAGGCAAACATCTATTTATATTACCCTGACATCGCCTGGACAAGTTTGAATAATAAGAGTGAACCGATCTCTTCAAGTTGACCACGTTTGTTTTGTTTTTATTTAATTTTGACTGATTTGTATGCTGTTTTATGGTTGATATATAACTGATGTATTTTATACTGTAAGTATGCATATTTATATCTTCAATCGCCTTGTATTATTCTCAACATTTTTATGTATTGTTGTTCAATGTAGAAGTCAACATCCGGTGTCCTCGATAGCATTGGAACTTCGCCGCGCTGTGAAATGATGGTTACAAGATATGATAAAAAAAAAAAAACAACACAAAACAAGAATGGCAACATTCTCTTCATGCAATTTTTGTTATTCGTGGATAACTATTTACTTTGTTCAAAGGATATATTTCGGATAATGATTATATCATTTTTGCATGTTATTATTAATCTTCTTACAAGAAAGTCACAAATTTGAACATATTCTTTTTTAAGACAATATTTCATAACCAATCATTTCTTAAATCAAAAGAATATTGGTGTTTGATGTTGAGAAATAGCATGACGATGAAAATTTATAACGTACAATTGAAGTTTACTGCGTTCACAAATTTCTTCCATCAACTTATTAAGGAAAATTATATGCTTTTGATAAAACAATAAAGAATAATTGTCATCTATAATTACTAAATAAAAAACATAATTTGTTACTGAAATGCAAAATTGATTTCGTAATTTACAATGTGTAATTGACATTTCTCATAGGAAAATATTCCATTTTAATTTGACTACTTGATGGTAATGAAGGAATTTAAGTTAATAGGTTACAGTATGACAAATTTGTGATGAAAGTTTAAATTCCGATTGCATTTAAATACACATTTATGCAACTTTTATAGGTGACTATATGGTTAAGGTCTAACTTGCTCATTATTGATTGTCGAATATCTTTAATGATTTATATATTCCCGTCGTTTGAACTATGTTGGATAGTTGTAATATATAGGTCAATGGCTAAACCTGATTTTAAGAAATATGCACAGGATCGAAAATCTTGTTTTTACAGTCAATAACGTATGTATGAGGGATTCTATGAATAATTGCGAATAAAAGATTGACTAATAGTTATCAAAGGTACCAGGATTATAATTTAGTACGCTAGACGCGCGTTTCATCTACACAAGACTCATCAGTGACGCTCATATCAAAATATTTAAAATGCCAAACAATTACAAAGTTGAAGAGCAGTGAGGATCCAAAATTCAAAAAAGTTGTACCAAATACGGCTAAGGTTATTTATGCCTGGGATAAGAAAATCCTTAGTTTTTCGAAAATTCAAAGTTTTGTATACAGAAAATTTATAAAAATGACCACATTATTGATATTCATGTCAACACCGAAATGTTGACTACTGGTCTGGTAATACACTCAGAGACGAAACGTCCACCAGCAGTGGCATCGACCCAGTGGTATGAATAGTTATCAAAGGTACCAGGATTATAATTTAGTACGCCAGACGCGCGTTTCGTCTACATAAGACTCACCAGTGACGCTCATACGAACAATACAATATTCAAAAAAATAACATTTATGCATCCTATATTTATATAAATTCTACATAGCCAAACAGATTGTTTTAAGGTCTCGGTGCGTCTATAGCTTGGTTCAAAAATGTATACAACCACGCATTGATTTTGTCAAAACTTCCGGCAATATTTGAACAAATAACTCCTTAAAGACGAAATAAATGTGGCCCTACCAGAATCTTACCATACTTGTTTTACATTTATGAGTATGAGAACTGGAACAATTACTGTCTTGTATAGTGGTAGCGAGGGCTAAACTTTTTATGTCTTCTGATTTTAAGTGTATGGTTTCCGATAATGCAAAAAATCATAATAAATTTGCGTATATTCAATACACGTGCATGTTTAATACAATTGTTTTACTACAGCAGATGTATCCCGTATCCGGTTTTAAAGAATCTATACTAATTTTCCTAATAAATTAGTTGTTAAAACGTACAAGCAACATAAAAGCACGGTTACAGTACAAAACACTATGTGTGTGTAATTTTCTCTCTCTTCCGTCAATAAAACCATCTTATTCACCAATTAATTAAATGGATTGAAGAGACTTAAAGGTATAAAAAATACAATCGAACTCCATCTGAATAATAAAGCAATCTCGTTTACATTTTAAAAACATTTTAACTTAGAATCAAATCACATAAATTTATCCTACTGCAAAGATGGAACGTATTATTACGAGTTCGAGTTCCGGCCATTCTTAAGAATAATTCTATATAAAAAAAGAAGATGTGGTATGATTGCCAATGAGACAACTATCCACTAAAGACCAAAATGACACAGACATTAACAACTATAGATCACCGTACGGCCTTCAACAATGAGCAAAGCCCATACCACATAGTCAGCTATAAAAGGCCCCGATAAGACAATGTAAAACAATTCAAACGAGAAAACTAACGGCCCATTATTTATGTAAAAAATGAACGAGAAACAAATACGTAACACATAAACAAACGACAACCTGTTTCCTATGCTTGTTTCCGCGACCTCGTGTGTACAAGGGTACAAGTATCACAAAAACCATATTATAAGCATTTACATAACCAGCCGTGTACTTTGTCTTCGGTGTACTTTATAAGATAACTTTATCAAAACAAATAAAGAAATGAAGAGGTCTGAATAGACTATCATAGAGCTCTTCAAATACTGTCGTTAGCTTTGATTAGTCAATAGACTATCATAGAGCTCTTCAAATACTGTCGTTAGCTTTGATTAGTCAATTATTTCTTATACTTGAGCACAGACAGAAGGACTTCATTTGTTAATAAATGATGTTCTACAAATTAGTAATTTATTTTGTAACAAGTAGGTTCCAAAAATACCCACTCTCTATTAATTCTAATGACAGCGATATTGGAGGAAGGTTAAATTTATGTTGATACTGGTGAATGTATAAAACCCCCAAGCTATAATCAAACCGTTAGAACTGAAGCTGTTCAATATGTTTCAGAAATTAAGGGAACTGACAAATTAAAATTACATAATCTTCTAAAAGTCATCACAATGACGGAGATGTTTAGGGAACACGGATACAAAGTTCATTCAAGTAATTACAATGACGGAAACGTAAATCATATTTCTCTAGAATTTCAGATTCTACTCATCGATTAACAACACTTTATTGGCATTGGAAAAGCATGGTAAAAAAGTCACACTGCATTAACAAGTAAAACAAGTTTTATATGTTGCATACAAATAAAACGCATATACTTTAACACTGTCATCTATATTGTTTTTAAATTTAAAAGTGACCGACTGGTTATCTTATACAGATATTGTCCGTTTACTCCAGTTCAGTTTAAATGAAGTCAACATTTTGCCTCTTCATGAATTACATAATTGGAATAAATGAAATGGAAAAGCAGCAATATGAGCTTTTTAGCATGATTTTTGTTTCACGTGCTATAATGTATCAATATACATTTATATATATATATTCCAACTTATGTTAAATCTTCAAAACTTATGCATTTGTCAATTTTAGGACCTTTAGAGCTTAGTGTGCGATATTGGTTTTTCTCATTGTTGACGGCCTATGTTTTTTCCTTCTACGTCATTTGGTCTCTGGTGGAGAGTTGAACCATTGACAATCCTACAACAACTTTATAAAGTGCATTGTATGTATTGTATGTATGCTGTTGTGAACAGCAATTTATAGCTAAGATTGCCCACCAGCTTTGTTGTGTATTGCAAATCAAACAGCTGAATTGTCGCACAGTATGTAGATCAAAATTTAACTGTCATTTTCTCAACAGCCTCAGACTACCTTACATTGGACTGATAAACTGGCTGTTAACTTTCTTTTATACCTAAGGACAGATTAAATTGTCACATCAATAATTAGAAATGAACAGTAGTCATTACTGGGGAATTTAACTTCGTTTTATGTCAAATAAGTTGAATAACGAACCTTGCTCATCGGAAATTTCAACACTCTACAATTTATTTACAAAACAAAGCTAATCATTCTTCCACGATGTCTGGATTGACTTCTTATGTTTCATTGACCAAGTCGCTCATTTCTCTAGCAATCAACTTTGGACGGATAATTATTTCCGGAAAAATGAATATATAATACTGACAATTAGGATATAGCAATCGAATTTTCCCAACGGTTGATTTAGGCACATACTGATGCAAAAGTCTATGTAAAAAAAGATAGAAATCAATGCGCATGACTAGCAGTGCTTTAAACTTTAAAAACGAATTAAACGTCGCTAATACGGAATTGGCTCCGACGTTTAATCACGTAATTAGTATCTGTATCGTTGGTTACTGAAGCAGTAAATGTTGGAGTGACCACCAAACAACGTTCAGTGATTGACCACTTTATGATGGATAAAATGCTATTTTCTCATGAAGGAGAAAATGTTTTAATGTGTTTTTGCTTTTGTTAGTCCAGTATTGATTAATGTTTTGTGAGTAAACGGAAATTGATCTATCAGGAAAGATAAATATAATTTGTGATGCGTGTTAGTCTTGCGTCGAAAATAATTTTCCGCCATCAACATTTAAACGACTACTGTTAGTTTCTTTGTTACTTGTGACTGCATATTTTTAAAAGTCATTGCTGTAAAAACGGTAATTTGATTGGCTAAATCCTGATCAGATGCCAGAAGTGGCAGCTAGATCAAAATGTAGCTGTGAATAATCAATTGTTCTTTTCTCATTAATTGGTGGTTGTAACTTTTCTGTTGCTGTATAATCTAAACTAATGTTGAAATATTTAAATCTTGTTCTTTGGTTTTGGTAGACAGTTGCCTCATTAGATATAACACATCTATTTGACTTGTCTTGTTGTAGAAAACACTGCATCGTCAAATACCATTTTATTTATACATAAACTGTCGCCACAATAAAAATAGTTGTTTTTTTTTCTGTTTTTTTGAGGTTTTGACAGATGTCTTTTTAGAATAATTATACTCCAGATATTTTTATATATGTATACTTGCAGAATTACACTAGAGCAATTATTAGGAACATGACTTTTCAAAATCCTTTCAGACATTTAACTTTGAAAATAATAGTTTATAATGTATTGTTACTGACTAACTGTAACAAGCTTGCCTTGAACTTCGAGAGTTGTTATACAATAAAGGAAATAGCTACCATCAAAGTAGTCTACTAAATGTGCATACATCTCAATGATCAAAGTCATAATGGCTTGCTAAACTAAGGAAAATAAATAGATTATCACAGAAAACCTTTCATAGAGAGTAACAAGGACAGTTCCATCCACAAGAGAGTCAATGATGTTCGTCTGTTATTCACGCGCACTTTCCTTCTACAAAAAGCAGACGTTCTTCTAATAAGCGCGAGGAATCAATCAGCACGAAGATACAAACAACATGTGCGAATAAAGAGGAAAAAATTACCTTAATTAACAATTTGTCTAAAGGAAACATATTCATTATATTATGAAACATGGTATCTCTACCTCCCAATTGTTGCGGAGGATGAAAAGTATGCTGTGTTTGTGTTTCAACGAACGACAGGTGTGAAAGCTTTCTCCCTACGCTATGAAAGAATACGGAGCTTTAGAAGATATGTTTCATAATAAATCAGAGTCAATTATAAATGAAAATAGTAATGAAGCCAAGAATAAAACTTGTTAGATGGAATTTCTTTTTAGTATTAGTACTGGAGCTATCAAAGCACTATAATTACACATAGCTGTCGTATAATTTGACTTATTACTGGTTTCTGTTAAAGTTGGCATTACAATTCATGAATTATCAACATTATTATGACGTGTACTGTTAAGCAGAGACAACTATCTTATAATCTCTTTTTTTCACTTTAAAGTATCGATTTTTACGTGATATAGAAATGACAAAAATAAAACATGAATACATCAAATTCACCAGAAGCGTAATCAAAAACAAAATCAAGTAATAAAAAAAGGAATCAATATTATTAATCAATTTAAATGCAATATTTACGCATATATATTCAAAACGTTTGATGTTAAATGCATGTTAAACTCCAGTATACGAGAACTCTGTGACGGATGAAATGTCAGATACCTCATATAGTTATATCCGGTTAGGAATACCCATTTAACATTTGACTCTTTTATTCCCAAGTCAATAGAATCTATATCTAATGTTTATGATTTAATTTGAGTATACCATTATATTTTCCAAAAATCGTTAATAAGGAACAGGTTTTAATCTTGATGGAATTGTTTACCTTATTTTAAGAACTGAGGAATGGTTTCATCACAGAGAGGTTTTAAACAACGAAATAAAGAAACTAAACAGCATAGCAAGGCAAGCCTTTCTTTCACTTCAGAGAAGCTTTGAAATAAAGAAACAATAAAGACTATCCAGGCAAAAAGTAAAATGAAAAATACTGAAATTTTAAAACGGAAAGTCCATAACCAAATGACAAAATAAAAAAAAACACATCAAATAAGCGGATAAAACAGCATGAATCAAGCTAGTCATGCGCATTGCTTGAAACAGGCATTTTATTATGTAGAAAATGGTTTATAAAGGCTCTCTTTCACCTCAGAGAAGCTTTAAAATTAAGATACTGTGTAACCTATCCAGGCAACCCTTTTTTTCTTTAAAGTTTGAGTCATTCCTTGGAAAGTTTATGGACGCCATCAAGATTTTGCTGTCTTCTATGAAATATCTGAGTCACTTATGCCAAAGGTTATGTTGGACTTGTCGTCACGCTTGTCGAATATTCAATCCCGTCATCTATTCTTCAATGATAATTAACTAATCCAACTTACACCCAAATTTGAATAAACCACTAGTTGAAAAGGAATAATTTACCCTCTCGAAGTTTCCGAGTTCACCCCTAAATTATGTGGGGTTTGTGTTGCTAATCTGCCAGTTTTGTGTTCTATATTTTGTTATTGTTGTTTGTCTTTTGTAATTAAAAAAAAACAATTGTCAATAAAAGAAGATGTTGAGAAATGAAACAAACAAAAAAGCCTTTAAATTTAAGCAAAAGGCATTTAAGAGACAACATATGGGTCAATATCAGACAAATGTCTATAGAATATGTCAAGCTTTTAAATTCTGTGAGTCTAGAAAAGTAGTGAATAAATTTAACAGAGTCTAGAAAAGTAGTGAATAAATTTAACAGAGTCTAGAAAAGTAGTGAATAAATTTAACAGTCTATACCAACAATCCATCATAAACAACAAAGTCCCTTAAGGGCAAAAATATTACTGACTTGTGACAGCCACAAGAACACGTCGCGGGGTTAAATTAATTATATCAATCCTCCAATATTAAATTGATACATTGGAGATGTTTAAACTGAGGAATTACACATGGCCAATACAGGCAAACATTTAAATTTCTAAATGATGGTTTGTTCAAGTTTACTATGGCCTATCAATGCAAACATTTAACTTTGATGTGTTTCTTGATCGGTGAAGATTTGTCGAACTACATCATATTCGATTCCAGCAACTGTTTCTTTTTATCAAAACATTACAATAGTTTTTGGTGTATCTCATTTTGTATTTTGACGACTAGACAAACATGTGACAAATGGACTGTTATAGTTCTGAATCATTACCCGGATTTGGTTTTGGGTTTATATGCCCTTTAATGTGTGTAGGTGATTAGGACTTTCAAAAAAGTTTGACCTTGAACATTGCTAAATAGGGGAAGAGAGAATGTTTGTAATTTGTACCGTTAATGTCAATAGAATGGCTAAAAAGACATAGCCTGAAAATGAATAAGACAGCAACCAAAATAACCTAATGTAGTCCTCCCCTAAAAAAACAAAATACCCAATCTAGATGACAATTAATGGCACCTAACGATAGGTAATTGTCCGTCCGTACTGTATTTTATATTACCCGAATCTATAAACTTTTAAAAGAACAAAACAGTACAAAGTGCTGCTTTCTTGATTGACCTTCATTGTAGTTAATTGGCACAACAATTTGGATACCTAATGTAGAGTAAACCATTAGGAACTAGAAGGACAAGAGAGTAAAATACACATGCAAGGGTATATGGATAAGACAAGAAGGTAGAATATACGTTGAGTTGATTAGAAAAGTTCCTGAAAACATGGAATGGGGCTACAAGAAATTTAACATATTAGAAATGACAATAAAAGATAATAATATGGTATATTTTGAAATTAAATAGAGAGGATTAAATACACGAAAAAACGTACCCTATGGAAAACTGTATTGGGAACCAGACTGTTACAGTTGTTTGGTAAATATATTTCGAATTAGACAGAATTAAAAATAATGGGAATTTGAAAGCAAGTTAATATATATATATATTATGGTAACTGCACAGCAACGGTTTGAAAAATATATGGGGAGTTGAACAACAGCTATGAAAAAAATATACGTGGAGTTGTATAGCAACAGTTGAGAAAATACACGGGAGATTTCACAGCAGCAGTCGGGGAAAACATATGGGGTTTAGGACAGCAACAGTGGGGACATATACGATATATTGGAAAACAATAGGAAAAAGTACAGTTAAAAAGATATGAGATTGACATACATGATGATATGAACGACCAATTCCATTTTTGCTCAGAGATTTAAGTTGGTTTCAGCAATTGATGGACCAAATATTTCACATTTTTTTCAAGTAACCAAAATCCAGTATATTTGCTTTTTCCAAAAATATTATATTTTAAGGATGACGGAATAGATCATTCATTGAAAATAAACAACTTTTCAAAAACAAATGGTACATCCAACTTTGTACCTAACAAATCAAAAATACAAACACTTACCTGTTTCTGGAATGTACATATTCAGTCTTAAACAGTCCTCGGTTATTTTATGACCAAAGGAAGACAAATGTTCAAATTTTGAAACAAATCCGTTAGGCAGCAATGCATTTAAACGTTTGGTTCTGATTTTCGGTTGAGTACAGACAGGGCCATTAAAATTTTCAAAAACCCTTACGAAATTCCAGCGTTCCTTCGGAGTGTTTGGCACAGAGAATCGAAGTGACAGACTCTGGATTGAAGCATATTGTAATCCAAAATACCCTTCAACATATTGTAAATTTGAGTGACGAGGAAATTCAATTAATCTTCCTCGCATTTCACCATAAGGAGTTTTTATTCTAGAACTTCCGGTTTTTTGTTTAAAAACTGGCGCAAAGCAAGTATCAATTAATGCACTAAATAGAAACAAAACTTTAATAAACGATTTTTTCATGTTTGAATCTTTCTCCTGTGTAAATAGCTCATACGAAAATCTTTTGGCACATCCCATCTTAAATTAGCTATCAATCTGGAATTGCATCTTACGTGCCGCTTATGTAGCAACAAATCAAAATCGCTCAGGACACTCGAAATTAAGCAAAACGATATCTGCACTCAGTATGCTTTCGCCTTATCTACGATAAAATTGAGAAAGCTATGCCAAAAGGCTTACACAACAATAAAAGGAATTGAAATGGATATTGAGATCGCTTTCAACATGTGATGGGAATGTTTCATCATTATTTTAAAACTACTGTTATATTGCATCTTCTAACAATATTTAACCATAAATATTGTTAAGTGAAAACTTTAACGACTAAAAAAAAAATAGAATAAGAAATTTTACTAAAACTCTTTTTGTTAAAATGATAATAAAATCGGGCATGTTTCAACTTTTCAAATGTGTTAATGATCAGTCCTATCAAGCCAAATGCAATATAAATAAAATTCTTACCAGTTGTCGGAACATATATATTAAATCTCAAACAATCCTCAGTGACATCGCGAACAAATGATGTTATATTTTGTATTTTTTCAACTACAGCAGCGGGCCACTTCCTATTTAATTCCTTCAGTTTGAATTTCCTTTGAGGACACGTAGGAACATTTGTTTCGTTTATATATTTGATTGTGTTCCACCGTTCCTTTGGAGTGTTGGGCACTGAGAAACGGAGAGAGCCACTGGGGCTGCGAATTGACGCAAACTGTAATCCGAAATACGCTTCCACCGATTTCAGATGTGCAGAATGGGGGAGTTCCACCAACAGGCCCCTTATTTCACCGTATGGGGTTCTTACTTTTGTACTGGCGTGGGATTTTATCAATACAGGTGCAATGCAACCAGTAAAAAATCCAACAAGCAAACATAAAATTTTTGTCAATAAAAAATTCATAATTCCAATTGGTAAGTATGTGGTAACGGAACTATACTGAAGGATAAATGATTGGCACTTTTCATCTTAAATGATCAATCAATTAAGATAAACTTCAAAGTAATACAACCGTGTCATAAAACCATAAGCCATCTCTGCCAATACTCACGTTAAAATCCAATAATTTCACATCCATCTTAAAACTGACAAAAAAAATCAAAAGTTGCAATGAAAACATGTTTTACTTTGGTAAAAACAAGTAGGCATTTTCCTGTTTGACAAACTTAATAGAATAGTTGTGACTGTTAGTGTCAAAACTATAAGCCATCTGCTATTTTAATCACTCGGGTGATTTCCGTCCAGAGACGCATGCGTTAAAGAGGCATATCGTTCTCTAAAAGAAAGACATGAACATACTCCATAGAACAAATTTTCTTGTTACTTTCTTCTATCATAAGAATCGATCACAATCTCGTATTGAAATAGTTATTATTGACTGCATTCGCTGATCTATAACGCTGGTCTCTCATGGTGATAAAAATCTTATGTATCAAAATGGGTTGAATATTGAAAATGTCATTATGTTTCCCGACATCGACTAAGTAACTTGTTTGGCGAGAGACAATTAGACAAGCTTTCAATTTATACAATATACGAACATAATTATAGAGCAATAGTTCATTAAAATCAAGCATTGCAAAACTTTGAGTAGTGCGTTTTTATTAACATGAAAAGTTAACGAGTTTCGAAATAGCAATTTAAGACATTTTAATTCTTTTGAAATTCGCTATGTCTCATGGACAGATATATATGAACAGAAAAAAAAAAAAAAAAAAACAAATGTGTATGCATCATTGTTGGATATTAATACGCATTTTCACAACTAAAATTTAATTATTAAATACTTAATGTGAGTGAATTCCGATAATTGGCACAAGTATTTGGAACAGTAGTACGGGTCATACATACACGATATCAAAAGTTGCTTAACAACGCGAACGCATTTACATGTGGTCACGCATTTGGCTCTCTTACGATTCTGACATGTTGCGGAGAAAAGTTATAGTTTTTATATCAATAGGTATGATGTTTTCGAAATTAATGAATAACAATTTCAGGGTCAATATGAATATTGGCCAATCGCGAAAACATTTCTATTTAAACATGTGTTTTTGATCTCTATAACATAGACATTAATATATAAATTTTATACACATGCATGCAATTGTTGCTTGGTTTTGCTTCCAAATGACATTTATACTAGGTAATATAAAGACGAGTCCATTGTTTTGTTCGTCTTTTACACTAGTTAATTTGATAAAACAAAAAACGCCATTTATATCGCTATTACAAGTCTGAAATGTGCTACATGCATGCATTCTGCCTTCTTCAAACTATATGTTAATTACCATTTAACTATTCTATTTCTTTTTTATTGCTATTTAAAAAGCAAGTTAAGTGTCCACCTTCTTCAAACGAAGATTTGATTATGCGTATGGAACAAATGACACAATAGATACCATTATAGGAAGCACTGGGTTATATCTGTTGTCTTTGGAATTCAGTTTGTTTAAATTTAAAGCGCATAAAGCCATCAAAAAATTAGTTTGTAGACATCCAATCAGATTTATTGACATCGATTTTTATTCTCTTATAAACAGCAAAACATGTCTGATATAAATAACTTTGACATTAACTTCATCGAAAGAACATTTTGTCATATGAACAGTCTCAATGTCAAACTAGCGAACTTAATTAAAATCAACCAATTCCAATAATGTCACGTATTTTGAAAGTTCAACCAAACCACGCAAAAAAATAAATAAATACAATGCTTATTCAAACGTTTTTCAATTGTTTTTTGTATGTTTTAGACCAAAAATTATCAATGCTTATAAAGACTGGTTCTGATGTTAAACGCTTTATGGTTCCTCGTCAGTTTAAGACTTGGTTTTATTTGTTGGTTACATCAAAGAGTTTTTTTCCTTGTATTGATACAAAAGTACCATTTGCGAGTCAAATCAGATTCGAAAAACTATTATTATATATTTATTCAAAAGCATTAAAAAAGCAAGAGGAAAAATCGAATCGTCTACGATAGACAATATTATAAAAAAATATTTAATCATAATACAAATTTGTTAATGCCAAGAGGACAGAAAATGATTTAAGAATACTTTAAGATATTTTAATGATTTCGTTAGTAATGAAATAGACATATGATTGTTTATAAGACGATGATTATTGACAGGATTGAATATTTGAAGTGTTTGAATACGGTAATGTGTCATTTGCATCGAGAAACATTACTGTACTTGGTTATTAATCTGTTATTATAAATCAACATGGATATGGCAAATAATTCAATTTTAGTCTGCACTAGTGGTGCCAGAGTATTTAATTAACATATACCAAGAGCTATATTAGAACTGTTCAATGTGTTTTGAAATATGCTTGGATCTGGTAGTTTGCAATTTTTCAATTCTGCAAAATAGATATTCCCTCTAACCCAACGATGGTGTAATGTTCTAGGCTTTTGCTTCAAATTTTGAGTATAAACTGCAACAAATTGCGTTACCAAACTTTTATATGGGATTCCATCACCTCAAAAAAGTAAAAAAAAACCACTTAATATAATGATCTGAAAGGTCAATAAAAAAATGAAGTGAAAGCAATACAACAGAAAGACTTTTAATAATGAGTTCATAGTTTTCTGAATAAACAAAAACGAAAATTTCTATAAAATATGGAAACTCTTATTATAAGATTACTAAATAAATCGTGTAATAACAATGTTTAAGCTTGTACCAGTCAAAGTGAACATAGTATGCAGTTAATCATGCCATTTCTTCTTTTATATCTGAAGATCATTTTTATGGCCCCTTATGTTTTGTAAGCTTTAAAGAGAAAAACCCAAATGACCAACAACATCGGTAGGCTTATACAATAACAACAATATTCTAGACGCCTTATATGACTTCTTATGACCTACAACATCGGTAGGCTTATACAATAACAACAATATTCTAGACGCCTTATATGACTTCTTATGACCTACAACATCGGTAGGCTTATACAACAACAACAATATTCTAGACGTTAAGTATATGACTTCTTATGGCCTACAACATCGGTAGGCTTATACAATAACAACAATATTCTAGACGTCTTATATGACTTCTTATGACCTACAACATCGGTAGGCTTATACAATAACAACAATATTCTAGACGCCTTATATGAATTCTTATGACCAACAACATCGGTTGGCTTATACAATAACAACAATATTCTAGACGTCTTATATGACTTCTTATGACCTACAACATCGGTAGGCTTATACAATAACAACAATATTCTAGACGCCTTATATGATTTCTTATGACCTACAACATCGGTAGGCTTATACAATAACAACAATATTCTAGACGTCTTATATGACTTCTTATGACCTACAACATCGGTAGGCTTATACAATAACAACAATATTCTAGACGCCTTATATGACTTCTTATGACCTACAACATCGGTAGGCTTATACAATAACAACAATATTCTAGACGTCAAGTATATGACTTCTTATGACCTACAACATCGGTAGGCTTATACAATAACAGCAATAGTCCAGACGTCTTATATGACTTCTTATGACCTACAACATCGGTAGGCTTATACAATAACAACAATATTCTAGACGCCTTATATGAATTCTTATGACCAACAACATCGGTTGGCTTATACAATAACAACAATATTCTAGACGTCTTATATGACTTCTTATGACCTACAACATCGGTAGGCTTATACAATAACAACAATATTCTAGACGCCTTACACGACTTCTTATGACCTACAACATCGGTAGGCTTATACAATAACAACAATATTCTAGACGCCTTACACGACTTCTTATGACCTACAACATCGGTTGGCTTATACAATTACAACAATATTCTAGACGTCTTATACGACTTCTTATGACCTACAATATCGGTAGGCTTATACAATAACAACAATATTCTAGACGCCTTATACGACTTCTTATGACCAACAACATCGGTTGGCTTATACAATAACAACAATATTCTAGACGCCTTACACGACTTCTTATGACCTACAACATCGGTTGGCTTATACAATAACAACAATATTCTAGACGCCTTATACGACTTCTTATGACCTACAACATCGGTAGGCTTATACAATAACAACAATATTCTAGACGTCTTATACGACTTCTTATGACCTACAACATCGGTTGGCTTATACAATAACAACAATATTCTAGACGTCTTATACGACTTCTTATGACCTACAACATCGGTAGGCTTTATACAATAACAACAATATTCTAGACGCCTTATACGACTTCTTATGACCTACAATGTGCGGTAAGATCTTAGAGAACTTCATGCGAGGGTTATAGTGGTGAAACTGTCCGCTTTCCCTTTACCTAAACCTTTGGCACAAAAATGTCAAATTTGAGGATATAAAAATCTTACCAATCTGTTTTAGAAACATCCGTAATGTTTATAAAAACTACAGTGAAGGTAATGAATTAGTTTGTTATTTGTAGACAACATTACGGGGAAGCCGTTCCTCTCGGTTTAGATATAAACGCAGACATTTTACTGTTTAAAAACAGGTTATTGTTCTTAAACCATACATGAGCAGGTCGCATAGCATTTTACAACCATTAAGGCGCTTATCAGACATAAACCATTTAGAAGATTAGAAGGAATGGCCTGTTTAATTAACTTCATCTGTCCAGTTCTAGACTGACACAACATGGAATGAAATAACATCGATTTTGTCAACTCTATTTCTACTCTATAACTTAACGTTCCTCTTGATATAAATACTGATAGCGAAATTGATTCCTTTGATAGAGAATGATATGAGATACAATTGGTGTTTGTTTGTAAGAAACAACCTTATACTGACTGGCTTGCTCGTTTAGCTAATTTAATTTTGTTTTAGGCTGATTGACTGTTAGACATTGGCTACAAGGTTTCTTTATAATGATGCTTGTTCATTTATTGATCTGATTGACTATGGACAAATATGTTTCTTTCTTTGAAAAAGTGTTTATAGTCTGTTTCTTTCTTTGAAAAAGTGTTTATAGTCAAGGCTTTCTCCCATTGATTATGACATGAACAACAACCTTCATTTTGTTTATAGAAATGACGGTTGGTGTACCTTACAATTGAGGTGCCTTGAACATTTAGTTTATCTTGGTACAGATATCTTTAACATTTAGATTTTTGTTACCTGGATGAATATATTATCCATGACATCTAGATTTGGAATCTGAATGCAGGTATCTTTAACATTTAGATTTTGTTACCTGGATGAATATATCATCCTAAATATCTAGATTTGGAATCTGAATGCAGGTATCTTTAACATTTAGATTTTTGTTACCTGGATGAATATATCATCCTTAATATCTAGATTTGGAATCTGATGCAGGTATCTTTAACATTTAGATTTTGTTACCTGGATGAATATATCATCCTTAATATCTAGATTTGGAATCTGAATGCAGGCATCTTTAACATTTAGATTTTGTTACCTGGATGAATATATCATCCTTAATATCTAGATTTGGAATCTGAATGCCGATATCTTTAACATTTAGATTTTGTTACCTGGATGAATATATCATCCTTAATATCTAGATTTGGAATCTGAATGCAGATATCTTTAACATTTAGATTTGTTACCTGGATGAATATATCATCCTTAATATCTAGATTTGGAATCTGAATGCAGGTATCTTTAACATTTAGATTTGTTACCTGGAAGAATATATCATCCTTAATATCTAGATTTGGAATCTGAATGCAGGTATCTTTAACATTTAGATTTGTTACCTGGATGAATATATCATCCTTAATATTTAGATTTGGAATCTGAATGCAGGTATCTTTAACATTTAGATTTGTTACCTGGATGAATATATCATCCTTAATATCTAGATTTGGAATCTGAATGCAGGTATCTTTAACATTTAGATTTGTTACCTGGATGAATATATCATCCTTAATATCTAGATTTGGAATCTGAATGCAGTTATCTTTAACATTTAGATTTGTTACCTGGATGAATATATCATCCTTAATATCTAGATTCGGAATCTGAATGCAGGTATCTTTAACATTTAGATATGTTACCTGGATGAATATATCATCCTTAATATCTAGATTTGGAATCTGAATGCAGATATCTTTAACATTTAGATTTGTTACCTGGATGAATATATCATCCTTAATATCTAGATTCGGAATCTGAATGCAGGTATCTTTAACATTTAGATTTGTTATCTGAATGTTTATAAATACCCTTAACATCTAGATATATCCATACTGGATGTATGATATCTGTCAGCATGTCGATATTCGTAACCTAACATTAAAATTTGGTATCTGAATTCAGATATCCTTAACATTTAAATTTAATATCTGAATTCAGATATCCTTAACATTTTAAATTTGATATCTGAATTCAGATATCCTTAACATTTAGATTTGTTATCTGAATTCAGATATCCTGTACATTTAGATTAGTCTTCTAAATTCAGATATCCTAAACATTCAGACTTGTTATCTAAGTTCAGTTATCCTTAACATTCAGATACCAAATCTAAATGTTAACTACAAACTATTTTATAACTAAACAAGTCACATTTCATTATACTTTATACGACCAATAAAAGTAAATATTTTAGGACTCGGATGATTTGGTTCTTGCTAGATAATAATATAATGTCATATTCATTATTTTCCCAAGAAAAATCATTTTATATATAGTAGTTAGTTTAATCAAACACATCGTGATGATATCGCAATCTTTATATCGGTTATGATAGGGGGTATCGATTATTGTGGTGGTTAATACAGTACTTTTGTCAGTCTGGAATAGCATTTTTATACAAATAGTTTACAATAGTTTCTGCATGCTTGGTCGCTCCCTTCCAGTTAATTTACGTTCATCTCAGAGATGGCTGTTTTAACTAAAACAAAAGATTCTTTACATTAAGTCGTCAATCGATCTCGGTGATGTTTAAGAAAATGTCGAAATAAAATCTGATATCTGAATAATCAAAGATTGCTAACAATAAAACCAAAGAATTCGATCCTATGTTGAGATGGATTCCATTGTGTTGAAATGAAATAGTTTTAACCAAAGCTTTACCTTTATTATACGAATCTTATCTGAAGGTCTTGTTTTCTATCTACCATCTTAATGTAGTTTGTAACATCAGATACAATCAAATACAATTGTATAACTAGGAATGGAAATGGTGATTTATAAAATTCTTTGCTTTATTCTACAATTACGATATGGAAATAGCATTTGTGTATTGCATGTTAAACTGATTTTAAATAGTTGTAAGCTGGTGATATGATATAAAGTACGCTCAGAATGAAAAGAAATTCATTCGACTTATAATCTACAGTGATGTGGTGATTTGCATGTTTCATTTACATTAACATTTGAAAGGAAATAATAATTTAACTACACATCCCCAATATTTTGTAATTATTTTGTGAAGCTTCTAATGTTTATGATTTAAATAGCGATTATCATTAAAATTAGCGAATGCATGAAGAGAAACGGTGGTAAATGTTGTAATAAATACCGATTTTAATATCCTACAATGAAAAGCAAAAAAAAAAAAAAAAAACCATCATTAAATAGTTTAGCGCATACTACGTTAAGCCGATTTCAGGATTATGCAAGCAACCATTGGCTGTCGAGCTTTCATAGCGGGAGACTTATAAGACAAAACATAACAATTATATTCCATCTTTTCATCAGAAAACTCACGTTAAATCCTTAAAGTACAGTGGTATAAGTATAAGTATGATACCTTACGATATCAGTGTAGCTGTTGGTGATTGACTTTGTTTAATAAGAGAGGTTGCGAATTTAATTTCGTTTGTTTAACGCTTATGCGACGAGACGTCAGAGCAAACAACAACCAATCAATTTTAACGGTTGAATATACCATGCATGTTCAAGTCTTTCGTACGGCCATTTAAAAAACAATTGAACTAGTATGAACATGTTAGTTGAACTTAGTTAGAATTGTACGTATAGGGAACAAGTTGTAAAGCTTATACTGAGCTTAGAATTGTCAAATAGTAGGAAACACAAGTTGTGAAGCTCATACTGAGCTTAGAATTGTATGTATAGTAGGAAACAAGTTTATTGTATGTACAGCTCATACTGAGCTTAGAATTGTATGTATAGTAGGAAACAAGTTTATTGTATGTACAGCTCATACTGAGGTTAGAATTGTACGTAGAGTAAGAAACAAGTTTTATTGTATGTAAAGCTCATACTGAGGTTATAATTGTACGTAGAGTAAGAAACAAGTTTTATTGTATGAACAGCTCATACTGAGGTTATAATTGTACGTAGAGTAAGAAACAAGTTTTATTGTATGTAAAGCTCATACTGAGGTTAGAATTGTATGTATAGTAGGAAACAAGTTGTATTGTATGTAAAGCTACTGTGTTACGTGATACTGCTATCAGTTATTATATAAATTAGTTGAAATCTTCTAAATCCGATCACACATTACCTAACTACAAACAACTGGGCTCATAAAACAATTTACCTTAAAAGCTTACAAGACATATGTTATGGTAGTTAAGAAGATCTTTTATCTTCTCGAAAAATTAAAGCCCTCACACGGAAGATGGTTGTACATAATTTTCAATGTTTGTTTGATACAACAACAGAACGTATCCGTTGTAACATGCTGTGGTTCCTGTCTCGGCTTCCGATCTATTTCTTCTATTAGTCGCTGTACTTAAAAGTCACATATAAAATTGTCTATTCCGCAAAAGAAATCAGTTTTTATACGGATTGTTGTATATTTAGATGTAGCGCTAAAGTGTTTTCCACAAACAGAGACTATATCAATAAACATTTATGATCAATTGATGTTTAAAGTCCAGTGGCAAATATCTCAATTTGGGCGAACCCACTTCCATGAGACTAGAGAGGTGGTTTTAAAATTTAAAAGGAATGTGTGGGTAAAGAAGTATTTATAAGTACACTGAAAATAAACTTATATAGATAGCACAATAACACCCACAACGATTGGATACCATATAAAATAACACCCACAACGATTGGATAGAATATAAAATAACACCCACAACGATTGGATAGAATATAAAATAACACCCACAACGATTGGATAGAATATAAAATAACACCCACAACGATTGGATAGAATATAAAATAATTGTTAATTGTTCTATCTGACACAGGATTCCGGTAACACCATTTTCTTCCCATATGATATATACTGCAACATAAGAATGAATAGAGACATTATCTTAAAATCACCTTTCTAAAATACATCTTACATTTCAAGATGCAAACCCAAATCGTGCATTCCGAATGAATTAATATTCGCCTAAAGTTTATTTCAGAACGAATGAACCTTCTAATATAATCCGACAATTTTATTAATATTTCGCCTGAATCATAATGATTAATATTGAAAATTTTCACTGCGTATTTTTGCTAATTATCTTAAAAGGAAAAATGGCCCGACTATCTTTATATCAATTAAATGATCTGTCCTAGGAAAAGTGCAAGGTCAAAGTTGAACAGTGTGATTTATTAGATCTGCACAACATTCCAATGTCTTCTTAATTAAAAGTTTCGCTCGATAAATTAATAAATTAATATTTAACGTCCAGCAGCAAATATGTATTGTATGCGTATTCAGTACATATAGATAGGAAAGATTATTTGGGATTAAAATGAAATATTTTAAAATGATCTATTCAACAAGGTGGCAGTCCACAGTTCCAGCAATTTAAAAACAAATCACGCCTAGGCAGCTAGTTTTTGAACTGCTGCTTTCCTTGTATGATGACAATTCACCTGCAGCGGCACCTACCAAGCATAATATGTTATAACAGCGATGTGATAACCAAAACAGCAGCAATGAACTAAATACAAAATAAAACTGCAGTATTTCACGAGAAATTATTATATATGTGTTACCTTGATTTGAATGAGCGAGTTAAAATGAAGCGATTATTAATGACATCGTACATAATCTTCTTACAACCTCCACGAAATGTAGTTCCAAGCTCTATTGTTAACTAACAATTACAAATCTTATTCTCTCCAAAGATAACCACATTTACTGTCAGTTCGGCTCACAATTGATCACATAATAGACTTATTACTGCAATATAAAGCTTCCAGGATAAACACAAATTGGTAGAGTCAGTGCATGGAAACGAGTTCTGTATCTTCTTAAATTGTGGAAATGTGGAATGAACAATCTGAATTAAAATCCAATTGGTCATTTGGAGATATTTATGTGAATTAATGGATTTATAATTCAAAGTAAAATACTACAAACTAATTAAAACTTGTATTGGTAATGAATGGATTCAATGTCATTTTTTATATTATGTTTAAACCGAAAGTATTTCAGCAATGTAAATGTTATTCAAAAATAGATAGAAAAAACTGAATATTGTTTTCATTTCTAAATTCCTCTGAATACGTCATGTAGTCATGTTATTTTATAATATAGGATATATTCCAAAGTTTCATTAAGTCTACAAATAATAAACAGCAAATGTAGGCTGATTTCTTAACAAAAACATATCAGTATTAGGTTTTCTCTCTATTTTAACATCATTCGAGGATAGAAAGAAGAATAACAACAAGCATTTACACTTGTACATTTAATTTGTTTTCATTCTTCGAACATATTAATAATAAAGTAATCGGTACAAAAATGTGAGATGATTAATCTTTACTGCCAGTTTACCGCCAGCCTTCTTGTGATTGAATTTAAAAGTCAAGCTATCTAAAGCAAACATCAAGTATAAATATCAACTTAATATCTTGTTTTCTCCTAATCGAAAGTCACCCACCAATCAATGAGACGAGGTTGGTGGACTATTGCTTAGTTAGGCATATTCAGGGATGATTTACTCTGTGTCATCGATAAATGCCGTCGGACTCGTTGAATAGGTTGATAATAATTTCACTTACGAATTATCATCACATCTATGGACGGTACAGACTGTGTAAGGCAATTTGTTTTGCCTGATGATAGGGTTTGGAATAGCTTGTTCATTATTCAGATTGCTTTATGATGAAGGCTTACAGCAAAATCATTATGTTAAACGGTGATGCCCTTCAAGTAAAAGTTCCATTTCGTGTTGTATAACATTTATATAGATTCATTATAAACTGGTGAAAGAGAAGTAGTATAAGATATTTACTCATAAAAGGTCAGATGATCGTCCATTATAACATAAAAAGTCAGATGATCGTCCATTATAACAAGTGGAGACGCCACTTCAATACATGTTTTATATCAAAGATTCCACGATATAAAACATATTAAAAAGGAAATAGAAGTTCAACAAAATTGAAAGTCACGTAAATTGAAATGATGTTCATTTCTCTCATTTTATTTAGAAAGCAACGTTTAATTCGTACTCTGTAGACTACTTTCTAAATGTTATGCTCGTACGTCAAGGTTAATTATATTTAAATATACTAAATAAATAAATGATTTGGAAAATACGTTGACGGTATAAAAAGTCATGAGAATTCCGAATGGAATAAAGTTCTATCCGGGCACTCTGGTTCTAAACCTTGGTTCCATCTGGGTTTTTTGGTTCTGAACCTTGGTTCTATCCAGGTTCTTTGGTTCGAAACCATGGTAACTGGTTCAACATCCGGGTTGTTTGGTTATAGCAACCCAACTTCTTCGGTTCCATCTGGGTTCTATTCTAGATCATTAAATGTTCCCGTTGAACTTGGAGAAGATAATCGTAAGCATCCGAATAAAAAGATAAAGTAGGTCAAAGACGCTAAAATTCTTTTATAACATTAAACGTTTCAGCATTGACGGTAAAGGAAGTTGCAAGGTATTTATTTTCTCATTTTAATTGTTTTGATTAGGAAACTAGATAAAAATAAAGCATCTTATAGGTTTTTAAGAATAAACCGAAATATACAGTATATCGAACATCCTTTTATTTAATTCAGTCGTTCTGTTTTCATTTATTTTCCTTTACTCATCCCTTATTTCCGTTAATATTTCTAGAAGTTTAAAAAACAGCCAACTAGGATATGTTGTTCAATTGGCCAACGATATGTGCATCTAGCCACTTGACCAGTTGACGACTTGCATATATATATTTGATTGCACATTTATTTTCAAGTTCGACTGAATTTTATTTAATTGGCCAGATTTGTTAGAAATACATGTGAAGTATATGTAACAAATCGTTTTGTTCAAAACAGAATATTAATATACAAATGCAAAAGAAAGTGATGGTCAATTTAAGTTTGTAAGCTTTAATTAGTTGAAAAATAAGCTATAAAATATTACAAAAATGTATATGTACAATGAATTGTCAAATTTGATACTTTTTGAATATTTTTATAATAAAACTGTGTGTGTTAATGACAGTGCTAGAGGTATGAGTATCACCAGCACAATAGTCAGAATTTCTGTGTTGGCGCCATAGTGGAGGGGCATAAAGTGTTACCCTAGTCCGTCCGTCCTGAACGTCCCAAAAAATGAGTTCCGTTCTCCAAACTTTAGTTTGCCTCAACCAAATACTACAAAATTTGTACACAATATAAAAAAGAAGATGTGACATGAGCTCCAATGAGTACTCTCCACAAGAGACCAACTGACACAGAAATTAACAACTGTAGGTCACCATACGGCCTTCAACAATGAACAAAGTCCATATCGCATAGTCGGCTATAAAAGGCATCGAAATGACAATGTAAAACAATTCAAACGAGAAAACTAACGGCCTAATTTATGTTAAAAAAAATGCACGAAAATTAAATACTAGTATGTAACACAAACAAACGACAATCACTGAATTACAGGCTCCTGACTTGGGACAGGCACATGCATACAGAATAAGGCGGGGTTAAACTTGTTAGCGGAATCCCCACCCTCCACCTTATGTGGCATTAGTGCCAATGAGAACTCTCCACAAGAGACCGGATGACACAGAAATTAACAGCTATAGGTCATCATACGGCCTTCAACAATGAGCAAAGTCCATACCGCATAGTCAGCTATAAAAGGCACCGAAATGACTATGTAAAACAATTCAAACGAGAATTAAATGAGTAATCATGTCCCTTAAAAACCTAGAAAATGCTGAATTTTTCGTTTCCGTTCTCTTAAATAAGTTTGACTCAATCAAATGTTATAAACCTTATATGCAATGCTTATTACCACATAACACAGCTCTATCAAGTTCGATATTGGTTGGCGTCACTGTTCATAATATGAGTTATTAGATGTAAGAAGATGTGGTACGAGAACCAATGATACAAATGTCAAGTCGGGGCCTTAAGATAGGAAAAATGCTAAATCTGTTATTTCCGTTCTTTAACTTTAGTTTGCCTCACCAAATGTTTTGAAACTTATACAAAATGTTTATGGTCAAAAGACGGTCAACATTACGTGAATCCTGCATCTATATGTGGAAGTTTACTCATGTTTTTTTCACAAGCAGGGGAATCTGTGGCAAATAGACGTATTTTACATATATTTCAGTGAACAGCTTATTTACGTCCATTGAATTCTACTTCTAATAGAATTAACTTGCATATTTTTTTTCAGGATCTCGGTGCAGTTTGGTAACAGACAGTGATGTTTTAAGTATATGTAACCAGCATAACAAAGTGATTCACTAGATTGAGCTCTGTCTAAGTGTACTTTAAAGGTGCTTTGCACTGAGTTCAGTTTATTGATATGCGTATACCTTCTGTGTGCATGTATAAGATGTAGAAACAGACTATCCATACCTACATGTCCATGAAATAAAATCTAAGGTAAAATGATTGAAACATTTTGCATTATCTATCACAACTGGCAGCACATGGTGCTACTGAAGCAGTAAATGTTCTCTCTAATTTTTCACGGAAATTAAAGGATTTAGTTTTCATTTGAATCAAACATTCTTCAAAATTGAGAATGGAAATGTGGAATGTGTAAAAGAGACAGTAACATGACAAAAGAGCAGAAAGTAGTCGGAGGCCACCAATGGGTGTTCAACAATGCGAGAAAATCCCTCGCCCGGAGGTGGGCTTCAGATGGCCCATTAACAAAATGTGTACTAGTTCAAACTCCAAAACATAAAAATTAACTTACAATTAAAAACATACAAGACTAACAAAACCAGAGACTCCTGACGTGACGTCAAGGTAATCATACCAAGAGACACACCCAATATCATAGGTCAAGAGTCAAAAAGTTATAGTCTGGTCAAGAGTTCTTTGTCAAAAAAACACAAAGCAGATTTTGAGGAAAGGATCAACGTGGTACACAATACTAACAAATATATCTATATATCTAATATAAATATAAGAAGATGTGGTATGAGTGCCAATCAGGCAATTCTCCATTTTATTCAAACATAATATATAAGTTGTACATTGAGGGCAAAGGTCAAGCTCACATGAAGTTTCTCGTGCCACCAGACTCACCATCGTATGAAAATTACTCTACATGCCACATATTCAGAAGCAAGGTCAATTGAAAATTATATTTTGAGGTCAAGGTAATATACCAAGGAACACACTGTATCATCATGGCACACCCAACGTGCATATGTCAAGAGTCAAAAAGTCATAGTCTGGTCAAGAGTTCCATGTTAAAAATACACACAGCAGTCCTGCACGAAAGTTCATCATGGTACACGTAACAATGTCTTGTGTCATGATGCACTACACATGCCAAATACAGAAAACATAGGTCAGAGACAGAAACACAAGAGATATAACTAAACTCAATTGAACGGTACTTGTATTACAGGTCACTACATTTGCCTTCAACATAGAACATAAACTTTCGCAAC
Source organism: Mytilus galloprovincialis (assembly GCF_965363235.1). NCBI lineage: Eukaryota > Metazoa > Mollusca > Bivalvia > Mytilida > Mytilidae > Mytilus > Mytilus galloprovincialis. The sequence goes on from NC_134840.1 coordinate 9,834,423, forward strand.
ACTGCAAAGTTAACACCGTCTTTCACAAAAGTTTGAGCAGGATTCTTTGCAACGATTAATTGAGAATCGAGTCGTGCATTTAGGTCAGTAAACTAAAATGGTAAAATTAGACATTAAAACACTAAACACTAGGGTTTACCATTAATTTCTAACCTAACCATGTGATAGTACTATAGTAAACTGATGGAAACACATGATACAGTCATGAAATTGAATATTTGAAATAGTACGACCAGAACAATACAAGACAGAGTTGTAAACAAAACATACGAATTTTTAATCAAATGCACAAATAAGGAACCGTATTTATTCATCTAAAATGTACGATTGCGTTCAACACTGTATATTTATATAAACGATCAATCTTGTAAATAAATAAATAAATATGGAGGAATCTCTCTTTATAAAAAACGTAGATGTGAGAAAAACATACACAATAACCGGGTTCAGTAATTTTGACCCTATCTACCATGTTTTTACAAGGCAATGGTTACGATCCAGTCTTCAGAGAAAAGGGACTCTGAATCGTAACCATTGGCTAGCGGAGATGACCAAACCAGTGATTTTATTGATTATGACTAATTTATCTAGTGATTCCTAAGGCAAGCCGTTTTACTATTTATTCGGATTTCAAGATATCTCCTATAATATTTAAGATATCCTATATAATATTTAACATATCTCCTTTGATATACAAGATATCTTGTATAATTTCATTTTTATAAGATATCTCATATATTATATACGATATCTTTAATGTTATATGAGATATCTTTAATGTTATATAAGATATCTTTAATGTTATATAAGATATCTCATAAAGTTTATATGATATATCATATACTTTATAAGATATCTTATAAAGTATATGAGATATCTTATAAACAATTTTTCTATAAGATATCTTATATAATTTATAAGATATCTTTTATAGTTTATAAGATATCTCATATAGTTTATGAGATATTTAATAAAGACAATTATATAAGATATCTGATAAACTATATAAGATATCTTATAAACTTTAGGAGATATCTTATAAACTAAATAAGTATATCTCCTATAATATATGAGATATCTAAAATAATTTCATTTTTATGAGATATCTTATATATTATATGAGATATCTTATATATTATATAAGATATCTTTAATGTTATTTAAGATATCTCCTAAAATTTATAAGATCTCTTATATACTTTATAAGATATCTTCTAAAGTTTATAAGATATCTTATAAAGTATATGAGATATCTTATTTAGGTTGTAAGATATCTCATATAGTTTATAAGATATCTTATATAGTTTATGGGATATCTTATAAAGACAATTATATAAGATATCTGATAAATTATATGAGATATCTATAAGATATCTTATAAAGTTTATGAGATATCTTGAAGTAAGAATAAATAGCAAAACGGCTTGCCATATATTCCTGACACCCCTTTTTTCTATATTTCTGGGAACAAATGCTCTATTAAAAGGAATGATTACTTTTCGTTCTTTTTGTAATAAACAAAATCGCTCAAATACAATGCTTTCGTCATGAAAAGAAAATAACCGTCTAAAATATGATTAAGAAATCTAAAACAAATGGTGAGTTGTTACGATAAAAAGTACTCTTTTTATTCTACGATCCCATTAAACATTTTTGAAGACTTGATGCAGAATTGTATTTTTCACAACTTTCACAATGACAAATTGTGTACGTGACAAAATATTACCGAACTTCATCAATATATCATAACAGAGAGCCACTGTCAAAAGAACTGTAAGCTTATAAAAGACGTTAAAGAACACCTGCAACAGTTGTTTGACTGATGAGTTGAAATGTCGACCACTCTCCAAGTAACTTCCTTGTCCAGTGACAATCAGAATTTACATCCAACAGCTTTGCTTAACCAGTTAAGTCTAACCGACATTTTTTATGATTGATTTTTCAATTATCCTCGTCCTGAATATGAATGAAAAATTTGTAACAAAACAGGAAATGTAAAAGATTGTCAGAAATAACAGTCAACTGGTGTTTAGTTGTTGAATAAACTGTCTCTTCTTTCTTTTAAGATTTTTTATATAATATGGTTTTTTAAAGCATTAACAGTTTTGAGTTACACAACATCAGGTTGTATACATCTATGATTGTTAAATGAGACTATAGACAAAACAAACACCTCCGTCTATCCCCTGACCATTTAAATTGTCTCGGAAACCAGCGTCATCTCATTTATTTGAGAATAACATGAAATGTCGCATCGAAAATAGCCGACGATAAGAGAAAAGCAAATAGGATATCGCCACAGAACGTTGCCTATCAGATATGTTTAATGAAAAATACGTTAAGTCTAATGGAATTGTTGGAAATGCTTAAGATAAAAAAAAATCTTCGAGAGATTATTAATCTCAAGTGAATTTACTTAAAAAACTGGGAGTCGTAATAATTAATACAGTCACACTGAAGCAAGATTGAATAGCATGACTGCTTCAGTAGTAATTTTATAAAAATGATACAAACGCAGATTCTCAAAATGTTCAGAAGAAAAAACAAAACAATTAAAGTTAAGCGTTCTCCTATATTGGAATGTCATTTACATTCTTTAACTTTCCAAAGGGTTGAATTAACGTTTTGAAATACAATATTTCGTATCAATAAAGGTAAAAACAAGACCATATGTTTGGATGTACCAATTATATATACTCACAAATATTCAAAAACTTTTTACGATCACTTTGTTTGCACTTAACATTTCAAATTTCTTGTTTTACAGTTGCATCGATACTCTTGAAGCCTATACTTAATTACGTTGATGCTGTATGTTTTGCAATTTTAAAAACAGTTTCTGTACCATTTTGTTTTCTATCAAAATTTAATCTATTATTATGCTTGATTGGCTCATTTCATTACATTGTAAAAAACAACGATGTTTTCAGGGATTTTTGTCATGTTTGTAATGCATATTAACCCAAAATAAAACTTAAGGCTAAAAATGTGGGCGGCTAAAACTTTATGCTATGTACCAATAAGCGACATCATTTAAAACACTATATTAATATACCGTAACGAATAAATTGACATAAATGGACAACAAACACAAATTTAAAGAGGCAATAAAAAATTGTTTGTTAAAAGAGTCATCAGCCGAAAGAAGTAAATATTTGTTTAATTTGATAATCGGCTAGACATCCATTACAGAAGTAACAACTTGTATATGTTAATCAATAAGACATCTAAATAGAAACGAATATATCAATAGAAGCGCGATAACTCTGTTTTATTAAAGAAGTTCAGTTCGATTGTTAGGTTTCAGTTGGTTCCGTGTAGATTTAAACTGAAATTTATAATTACAGCTGTGTCTTAAACATTGCTAAATGACCCACAGCAGCAGTGCAGCCTTATTGTTAATGGTAGGAAATGTGGGATACATGTTGATAAGACAGCAACGGTGAGTTGAAATATTGTTTTGGTGAAATCATATATATATGTTTGGACATGAACATCGTGATCATGTACAGCATTTTATCTGACTTGTGACCTCCATACATGTAATAATTAAATGTCAGAAGATAAAGATAGAATTTAGCTCGTATTGTTCAATAATTTTTTTTTAAAAAGCTGACAAGTGACGAATTTTGTAAATTTCTGAGACACAAATGAATGAAGAGTAGTTACTATAAGTTAAATGTTGTTACAGTGTAATTAGTAATTATAATCAGTAACATGTGGGTACACAAACTGCACCTACATGTGGTTTTGTTTTGTTTTTTTACGTTTATTCAAGAAACAGTCAAATATTCTTCATTTTGTTTTTTCTTCTTCTATATATGTATCCTTACACTTGATAAAGTTCCTTAAATTGAGTTTTAAATCCATACAGAATCATAGAAAAATAGGTTTGAACCGACGTCCTCACGATCCACAATTATGAAGTGAGAAGTACCTTAATTGCACCAATGCTAAACTATGCATCCTTAATCTTTAAAACTAAGTTTTGTATCATTTATCTTCATTTTTTAACACTTCGACAACACAGTATCACTGTGGCATTTTTAAATTGCTCATTTTGAAAAGTCAACGATTTTCTCGCTGTGTTGAAGACTCATTGGTTGCCTTCGTCTTTTTTCTGCTATTTTGGTCGGGTTGTTGTCTCTTTGACACATTCCCCATTTCCATTCTTAATTGTAATACATGGACGCTACCGTTAGTTTTACTTTTGTCACTAAAGACTTCTCTGGTGAAATACAATATGACCTTTTTTGTGTTTCTTTGACTATATTTTGCTGTGTTGAAAGATACATGTATGCATGGTAACAAATGATAAAACAACGAATTGTTTAATTTCTAAAAAAAAAGACTTGAAGATTCTCGCCAAACATTTTGCAAATGGTTGTAAATTGTGCACTCGGTGCAGGTTTGATACTGTGACGCTTGGTCAAATGTAAGTTATTATAATCATTAAGACCGTAAAATATTAGAAGTTCAAAAGTAATGATGATCTGCTGGTAGATAAGGTAAGTTTGAAAGTAACAGCTTGAAAACGAACAGGAAACACTGTGCATCTCTGTGGTAAGATTCTAATTTGTTTTTATCTGCTATTGATTTTGCGAATATTTATGAATGTATGATAAACATTGCTCAGAAAGATGAAAACAAATAAATTACTAAACTTGTTATTAAAGATGAAAGATTTTTGCTGATTGTAACCGCAGACAAAATATACGTATGATATACTTATGAAATATGCGACCAACAAACTTGGGACATTTTATTTCAAATTTGGTTCATTCAAACATTTATTCTTATTCTAAAGGACTGATTAATGCGATGACCAGGGGAATAAACCAATATCACTCCAGTTAAATAAAATGGTACATTTAATGAAAAATCTCTTGGAGTTATCGCTCTTTACACTAAAAACTGTGTTTTTAGAAGTCGTAATCCTGCAAACTCTTTCTTGTTCCATGACTCAGCAACGAAACAGACTTTTTACTTTATTTTTCCATGTGACGATGAACATCACGAAGAGTACCGACACTGCGTCAGGAACGATTTCCACTTTTCGAAAAATTTCCAGCGACAACGCAACTCACGTTCCATTTCAAAAACCATAACAAAGAAAAGACAAAAAGACAAAAAGACAAAGGTCTAATAGGAACAAATGACGATATTTGTACAAAGAAAAGATATCTTGGACATATACATAACAAATATACTATATAAAAAACTTCTGTCGATTTAAAAATAGGCAACTATCTACCTTAAAGTACACATGTTAATGTATATAGGAATTGAGATAGAAATATTTTTTTCTGAAACAATTGCCTGTGGTTTATACATTTACATATGATGTGATATACAAAGACTTTGCAACACAACACAAAAAACATTAAGATTGAGTGTTTAGTCAATGTTTTATGTCATTTGACGGACAATATAACTTTGGTTTATGAAGATAATTATTGAATATACCTGTTTTTGAAGAGGTTTATCAAATAATGTATCAATTCAAATACTGGAGTTGTAACTTTCAGCTCTTATTATATTACATGTCAGGGCGGAAGAATTTGTATAACTTGTCAAAATACTAACTATATCAACAGAACTTTGAAAAAAAAAAAATTCTTTGGGTTTATTTTAAAGCTGCATGATTGATTAAAGAAACTATTTGAGTTTATATTATTTCCCTATTTTAATATATTTAAGAAAAGCACCTTACTTATTATCATCGTTGATCAAAGCAATACAACATAGATTTTGACAGTGTTCGAATAATTTTGCTAGAAATGTGACTTGATTTAGATCTACGGATAACGGGTGTCAAATATGTTTACTCTTGTATACTGCCAAAATGCATAATCTCAAAAGTGCAACTATACTACATGTATCACAAGCTAAACATACCGCCTAAATGAATTCATAATGGCGTCTGAAATTATAGTATTTTCTCTAGTAAGGAAATGCTTTGAAGCAAAAGTATTATTTTGGTATAACTTTCTTCTTTTTTTTTATTTTGCTTTGCTTGTTTTTGCTTTCCGTAACCTTTAAATAACAGAGTTATATTTTATATGCGATGGTAAATACATTTATATTTGTTTAGGGGTCAGCTGAAGGACGCCTCCGGGTGCGGGAGTTTATTGCTACATTGAAGACCCATTAGTGGCCTTCAGTTGTTGTCTGCTCTTTGATCGGGTTGGGTTTTTTTTTTAACACATTCCCAATTGACTTTCTCAATTTTATTATATTGCCTCAAGAAAGGTTACACTCCTGTCAGAAAAAATAGAGTTTCTGCTTTAAATTATTTCGAAATATTGAGATACATTCTATAAACTATTTCTAAAAAAGTTACCGATTCAACCCGGTAAGCAGATCTTTGAATATTGTTAATATAGGTATCAGTATTGATTTTCTTATATTACTAATAATATCATTTTTATATACATAAGCACAATTATATCTTTAGTACTAGTACTCTACAACTTTTAACTTTATTTGATCACTCAGACACAATACATACGTGTAACAAGAGGAATACAATATTTACATATATACAAACAATATTTTTTGTTTGTCGATGCCTGTCTCTGAGCATTGCACAAGGTAATATTTTTCTTGACTGTTTCTTGATGCGTATTCATAATCAGTGTAATTTCCAAGAAAGGTTAATCAAACATCATATCAAAACTGTTAAATGAAAAGTATTATTTCGGGTGTACTTTTCACCATATTGTCGATTTTAGTTTACATGTGTTGAATTACAATTTTTATATGAGTTTAATAATCACGATTAGAGATAAAATCATAGCACGGGATCAAATGAGCGAGATTGATAAAAATCACAGCTTTGCTTTATGTCTCAATCTGAAAATTAAAACCAAATTAACGAGATTTTTATAAAATTTGTAGACAAAGTACAGGATAATAGGCTCGTCAAGGGAAATGTTGAAGTACAGTATACTGTTATTACGGATATTAAGTAAATATACGTTTCTTCATTAAATTTCAAGACGTTAAGTTCTCGTTTGAAACTATTCGACGAAAGTTCACAAGTTTATGTTTATCAATATTCCGACTTCTGATAAAGTTTTACATTTTTAGTTGATTAATGCTTTTGATGTAATGCTTTCTATGTTTTGATATTACACTATTGTTTCATATAAGGGTGAAGGTTGGTACCTATTAAAACGTTTAAACCCGCTGCATTTGTTTGCACCTGTCCTAAGTCTGGAATCTGATGTTCAGTAGTTGTCGTTTGTTCATGCGGTTCATAAGTGTTTCTCGTTTCTCGTTTTATTATATATAGATTAGACAGTTAATTTTCCAGTTTGAATGGTTACTCTAGTCATTTTTGTGGCCCTTTATATTTTGCTGTTCGTTGTTAGCCAAGGTGTTGAAGAGCGCACTTTGACCTATAACGGTTTTACAAATTGTGACTTGGATGAAGAGTTGTCTCATTAATTGGCACTCATACCACATCTTCTTAAATCTATTTTGAGCACGAGTTGTTATTTAAAAATTTATGTTATCAAATTCCGAAAGGTAATTTTCAAACAAGACCTTTACTAATAGCGTTTGTTATTTCACTTATTTTGTGTGTTTATCTTTTTATTATATAGCGAAACACAAATAAATTTAAATTGAAACTTGTGATAGATTGTTTTGGATTCCGAAATATGCAATACAAGAACCATGTTAAACAATATATTATAGTTTCAGTGTAAAATACATCTGGTTTATTTGTATCGTAAAGTGCCTTGGTGAACCTTCATCGAGTTGAAATAATCAGCAATAATATCATGTTCGTTCGTTCGGAGTAATTTCAGCTTAGCTTGACTTCTGATCGGATGAGTGACCTCTAAGTGTCTTCAATGAATCGTATAAAATATCAACTTTACCTCCTTTTACAAATTAGATATTAAAAATAAAACATCAGATTGCAAACGGGTTGGCAATAAATTCTGTAAACACAAAACTGTAATTTGTTCTAACAAAATAGCAGAATCAATAATTATTTCTAAGGTTTCTGGAATAGGCTTTGGAGCTGAAAGTTTCAATAAACATTAAAAGCATGTTGATCTTTTTAATTGGCAATAAAAACTCATCCCTAATGTTATTCTAACAGAATATTAATTTAGAAAAAAAATAATATTCAAACTGGGAACAATTAACAGGTAGAAAAAATACTGTCGATGAAGACAATTATATTTGCTACGAAAAGAACAATAATAAACTACAGAGACATCAAAAATATACTGAAAAGTGCTTGAAGACTGCAACGTACATGAAACGTATCAAATATGGCAAAAGAAATGGAGAACACATTATAATAACCCCTCAAAAGTGAAGATCTAGAGTAATAGAAGAGATGAACGGAAGAGGTTTAAAGTGAAGATCTAGAGTAATAGAAGAGATGTACGGAAGAGGTTTAAAGTGAAGATCTAGAGTAATAGAAGAGATGTACGGAAGAGGTTTAAAGTGAAGATCTAGAGTAATAGAAGAGATGTACGGAAGAGGTTTAAAGTGAATTCTGAGATCAAATAAGGTTCTACTAGCATTGATAAATAAAATATAAGTCGATTCTAAAGTTTCAACTTTCAAATCCGGGATATAGAAATGTTCTGTTATTCTCAATAATTGTGAACCTATCTAGTAATTGTTCAATAAGTAGAGTTACTTGATCAATGAACGGACAAATTACTGTCAGAATGAATCATTTGAAATATTTTAGTAATGAAACACTTTTAATGAACGTACTTAGATACCCTCATACATTGGGTAAATGACAATGGGATACACATTCAGATATACAGAGGAATGCAAGATACCGACACCCGCCAGTATACACGTTATTATCTACGTTAAAAAAGGTTGTAAGACAATCAAAAATAACTTGACAGGTAAAACATAGGCTAATATCAGATGGTCTTGTCAAATTTCAAAAATGTGTACCAGTTCGAGACAAGCAGTTCTAGTTATCTCTTAAAGTCAATTACACTCTTACACTCGGAACCAGTACAATCTGTGAAAAATGATGATAATATTATACATATGGTTATGTGTTGCCTTATATGTCTTTAAATGTCAATGTGTTTTTCCTTTTCATTGTCTATATCTGTTCGTCAAATTGTAATTCAGATGGTCTTGTAAAAGTACGTCATACTATACAAATCATTGGTCATTCTGTAAATGAAGCACCATAAGATTGGTATTTGTAATAATGACAGTATTTTTTAATATACAATATGTACAAACTGAGTCTACTATATAGTACACATAGCTTAACACCAGCAATACATGTGAAATCAACATCGAAACCAGAGTCTGTTTACAAACTTTAATTGAGCAGATACACGTTACATCTAATAGTTATAGTTTTTTTTTATGATGATTTGACAATTCCATATTTAACACAAACATAGCCTCGTTTATTTAATAACAATTTCCAAGGAGGATACCAAATGATTAGCCTCTTTTATTAATTCATAATTTCCAGGGAGGATACCAAATGCTAAGCCTCGTTTATTAATTTAAAATTTCCAGAGAGGATAGTAAATGGTAGTGTAACTATCATTATGATTGTAATGTTTGTTATAATAACTATATAACAGCATTTAAACTGATGTTTAGTTTTAATGCGTCAAAATGGATTTCTTACGCCTTTTGGCTTTTATGCGGTAAGAGCTAAGATAGCGTGAAAAATGTTTCGGAATTGACGATTACATAACGCCTTAAAACGATTAAAATTCTGAAAGAAGCCATAAAATATTGTTTAATACGGCGACTAACAATATATTACGGTACAAACATGGATCAAACTTAGCACAGCAAAACGTCATTCGTCAAATACAGTAAAATGTTCTGTTTGAAATAGTTAATAAAAAAAAAGAAGTACAATTTAGAGGAAATAATGTCGACTATAAGTGAAACAGGAAGTCACGTAATCCTACTTGTAATTCTCTCAGATGATTTACAATAATACTCTATAAGTTAAATAAATTAAAATAACGACAACTCTCAGAATAAAAAATAGTATACAGTGCATGGTCATAAGGATTCGTCTCTTCAATTTTTGCTACAGATGTCATAGCAAACGACGTTTTTAAAAACGATGTAATTTCTGGCTGTAATTTCATCAATTAGATACCGATAAAATCAGGATTGCCACATGTTTATTTGTTTTTAATATTTTTAACAAGCGTTCTTATTTCCGAGTTATATTTTTTCCTGGAAAATTTGCGATATGTTTCAAAACTTAAAATGTGTAAAAAAAATTCCAAGTGTCTTTTGATTTCTTGTAAATTAAAGTTGCTGTCTCGAGCTCCTTGACGTACATTGTATATCCAATTCTTATCAATTTTCATAGGACAAAACATGATAGCGTTTTACATAATAACCTTAATATTCACTAGATCAGCGCAAGTTTAACCTATTACAGATTGCTATTGAGGTTTGTGCTCCTCAATTCTAGTTTTTGTAATATATTTATTTTGATACCAGTTTTTTTTTTTATTTGGTTTCATTAATGATACCAGTAATTTATTTCTACTTAAACATTTCAAGAGTATACAAACTTAGATCATTGTACTGAGATAAAGGTATTTCATTTGCAATTTAGATTTATGCATACCATGGAATGCAATTTCCTCTTCTGAAAAAAGATGCTAAAACAACATTGCATTAATCTGCCACGTGCTGATATCTCGTGATGAAAATTACATTTAGGTTATTTGTTAATTATTGAGTTATGTTATGTAACAGTTAATATAGAGTCGTCATAAGTACGTTTTAAGTAGAAACAAATTAGATGTTACAATGGCACCGTTCTTTTTCTGATTTAATTCTGTCTTATTTTGGGGTCAAATTGGGAGGAATGTGATAAATGTAACAAACTTTGAGAAGTAGTTGTAACTTAGTCTACATAAAAGTTAATATGTAAGCGTAAAAAGCTGAAGAATTGCGAGTCTTTTGTTGGTGTATGTGATCATTCAGACCTGGACAAATGTACTTTAAAATTCTAAAACAATCATTTATTTTGACGTACAATCTGATTTTCAATTTACATAACATTATGAAAACATTAAACATATTCAAGTGTAATGATGAGGTCCTTAGGTAGCAGTACATTATAATCAGAACTATAATGGTAAATCTGATGAGTATTTTAACACCCTGCCCAATGTAAATGGTTTGATAAGTATCTTAATGATGTGATCTCTGCGTACTGTACTTTAAATGTCTTTTCAAGCACATTGTCTGATATACTTTGGCACTGAAATGAAATTTACATTGTTCTCTACGCTTTTCCAATTATAAACAGAGAAGTGTGGTCTATATAAACAACCTTGTTGGAATCGTTATAGTTTAGTCTTTTGTTGTTAAATCAAGAGATGTTGTTATAAAAAAAAGTCCGTTTGGCTTCTATAAATCTTCAGAAAATAATTCTTAAAAATTCATTTTTAAAAATACATATTTTTTTTCTTCATGCGTGTTAATGTATCATGATATAGATGAACTCTGACTATGAATATCATAATTTTGAACCAATAATAAAAAAAAGTTACTCATTAGGTCTCTATGTTATTTCTATTTTTTTTATTATTAAATACTCATTGGAGTATGTATGAATATTGTAACAGCCTTCCATTCAAAACAAAAACATTAGACATGTGCTTTAAACATGTTTAATTGTACCATGTGACTTTACTCATTTTAAAATAACTCTGGTCATGTGATTACTGAGTTTTCTGTTTGCATGCTTTAATTTGTATTTCTCATGACCGGAGTTATTTAAACGAGTCAAGTCACATGGTACAATAAAACAGGTTTTAAGCACATGTCTTAGGTTTTTGTTTTGAATGGAAGGCTATTACACTACTCATACTTACTCCATTGAGGGTATTTTATATTAAAAAAATAGAAGTAACATAGAGAGCCAATGAGTAACTTTTTGATTATTGGTTCATAATTATGATTCTCATAGTCAGAGTTCGTATATATCACACATAAAGAAAAAAAAAATATTTATTAGTAACAATGAATTTTTAAGAATTAATTTCTGAAGATTTATAGAAATCAAACGGACTATACTATCAGATTATTACATGGCATTTTTCATATCGCATGTATTATCAGCCCTAGGTTCAATATCAGCCCAAGAGCCGCATGGCTCGAGGGCTGATATTGACCGAGGGCTGATAATACATGCGATATGAAAATGACATGTTATGATCTTTTTATCATATGCTTCAACAGTAGAGAAAAATAACAGATTCATATATTGATCCTTCTACGTGGTTCCCGAAAAGAAGTTGAAAGAGTAAAAAGTTCACGGACGTCGGACCCAAAATTTGATACATTCAATATGAAATCTTTCTATCATATGCCTCAACAGAGGAAAAAAAATCATTTAAATATTGACGAATCGACAAAAAATAATTCAACAATATACATAATGAACATTGTTTGGAGAAGTCAACTTTTTTAAAGTAACTTTCTAAATTATGTTTCAGAAAAACTTTTCATATCGTATTTATCATATACTTAGACTAAATAACATATGATTTTTACCGTATGATAATAGCATTAAATTAAAGTATTTTCCATATTTTCCGAATTGGTGCTTAGCGGGCTGATATGAAAAGTTTATCACATGCTTCGATTGTTATCACATGCCTTTCCGTAACGTTATCACATGGCATTCCGGTGATACTCGGCAAATTCCGGAAAATACACCTCAATGCTACGTTTTCAGTGAAAAAACATTACAAAGTAGTGTACAAAACAATAATTTGAATAGTGGAAAGTATATTGTGTAAAATGATTAAATTAAATTAAAAAAAAAAAAAAAAAATATTAGATAAAGGCAGTTTTTAAGTTTTTCTGTTTTTCTGAAACATAAACTTCTTTTCGGGAACCACGTAGAAGGATCAATATATGAATCTGTTATTTTTCTCTACTGTTGAAGCATATGATAAAAAGATCATAACATGTCATTTTCATATCGCATGTATTATCAGCCCTCGGTCAATATCAGCCCTCGAGCCATGCGGCTCTTGGGCTGATATTGAACCTAGGGCTGATAATACATGCGATATGAAAAATGCCATGTAATAATCTGATATTATCATATACTTAGACTAAATAACATATTAATTTTACTGTATAATAATAGCATTAAATTTACGTAAATTCCATATTTTTCGAATTGGTGCTTAGCGGGCTGATATGAAAAGTTTATCACATGCTTCGATTGTTATCACATACCTTTCCGTAACGTTATCGCATGGCATTCCGGTGATACTCGGCATATTCCGGAAAATACACCTCAATGCAACGTTTCCAGTGAAAAACATTACAAAGTAGTGTACAAAACAATTATTTGGATACTGAAAAGTATATTGTGTAAAATAATTATAAAAAAATTAAAAAACAAAACAAAAAACAAAATTAAATAAATGCATTTTTAAAAGTTTCAAACATAATTTAGAAAGTTACTTTGAAAAAGTTGACTTTTCCAAACAGTATTCATTAAGTATATTGTTGAATTTTTTTTTTTGTCGATTCGTTCATATTAAATGCTTTTCTTCTCTGGGCATATGATAGAAAGATTCATATCGAATGTACTAAATTTGGGGTCCGACGTCCGTTAACTTTTCACTCTTTGGACTTTTTTTGAGAACCACGTAAAAGGATCAATATATGAATCTGTTATTTTTATCCATTGTTGAAGCATATGATAAAAAGATCATAACATGTCATTTTTCATATCGCATGTATTATCAGCCCTCTGTCAATATCAGCCCTAGAGCCGCATTGAACCTTGGGCTGATAATACATGCGATATGAAAAATGCCATGTAAGAATCTGATAATATCATATTTTTCCCTGGTAAGCAATGTAAAACAATTTCAATAGGACACGTGCTATACGTGCCAAAGAAAGACTATCCATGCACAAATTACAATTCAGTTCACATTTCACAAAATATATGTCTAGAAATGTGTCCTAAAATCAACGAGAATAGTTACACTGGTGACAACAGCAACAGTCACTGTTTTCGTATATGTATTTGAGTTTTATTATTAATAAATTGATCACATTCTCTGTTACAATGGTTTATATTCACTTTTAATATTTCTCAAAAGTATTTTTTATAAGCTGGCTTGATTAAGTCACACCGTGACCGTTACAATAGTTGCACTAAACTAGTAGTAACACTGGGTTACACTTTAAATTATATATATATATATATATATAATCTTGATTAGATTTATATAATTTTGTAGAATACGATTGAAATAGAAATATCACCGTCATTCAAATAATTAGTTTTTCATAATATACAGTAACAAAACTATCCGTGCCCGAGAAGTGATTTATTTTCATTTTAAATGTCTTGAATTCTAGTAATTTTCATGTTATTTCAGTAATGACCAGAAATTGCTAATTACCACAACCAAAACAATGTCTGATTGTAAAAAGTAAATTATTTCCACAGAACCATTCTGCTGTCAGAAGAAATTTGTTTAGAAATAATTGATATGCCTATCTTATAATACTTAACAGAGTGAGTGTTGAAAGTTATAATTGCAATGATCTTACTTGTTTGTAGAACAACTTATTGCTTGTTGGAAAATGATTTGTTGCTGTAATCACTTTGGCGCCATTTATGTTGGAACATTTATTGGATTATAAACCAAAGTTTTAGGTCATGTTTATAGATTCTTGATTAATTAAAAAAATATTTATTGTTAATATTTGTGTTAAGTTCTGTGAACTGAATATATAACCGACCAAGGAAAAGCGTAGACATTTTGTTCAATAATAAGGTCCACTATTAGATTGATTGATTGTTGATTGTTTAACGTCCATTGGCAAATTCTACTATATGATATAGAACCACTAATTTTGGCCTGGTCACAAACAAACATACAAGAAAATAAAAGTGTATGAAATTATGCTCAGATCAACAACATCAGTTTTGTACTTCCAAAATTCACAGAACCAGTGCGCTCTAATATGCAATTAAAGGTAACTATATTTAATTTCTCGGCATAAGTCAGGATAAGGTTTGATTTTGTTATGAAATGACAGCCATGGGGTATGAATTAGTGATTTTATTCCAAGAGATGATCGGGAGACTACTATCATTTATGAATCAGCTTGCTAATTAGTAAAAAATTATGTTTTTACACTGTAAAAGTACATTGTAAAAGAAAAAAATTGCACATTTCCAAATTACAATATAACAAAAAAAGAGGGAAATGAAATAGTCAAATAGTTACTGACGAAAAAAGGTCTTTCTAGATGGTATCTTATTTTCTTTCCTTGTTTTCTCTGTTTTTTCTTCTTTCAGAAATATCATGATAACGCCTTTGATTTACATGGACGCTTTTAATTTGCGTTCATGTAGCAATTTTGTGTCCCAAACAGATAAACCATATCCTTTCTTTTCCATTATGTACTGCACACCCACAAAAGAATTAGTAGTACATTGATCTAAAGGAATAGTCATTTGGTCGATTGATTTTGGCTATATTTTCCTCAAGGCTCGGATAAGAAATATTTGTAGAGCAACACAAGTCAGAAATATGAGAAACATGTATTAGGCCATTAGATAATAATTATGTTTTGGCAAACTTAATATTTTAGATAGGGCAAATTTTTCATAATTGAATTATGATTACTGAAATAGTTATTTTACAACTTCCATTTATCTGTTATAATGAAAATAAAAAAAGGAAAAGTATTCTTTTATAAACAAAGTTACAGTCATTCTAAAGTGACATTACATCCATTCTCTTATACACTCGAGTACATATTTTATATCCATCTCAACCTTTTTTTATACGTTCAGAGCAATCAGTTTATTTCTCTCTCAAAGAATAGATTCTAGATTTATTCCCTGGAATCTCTTATAGATGGCAGACAAAGGAATAATGATTTTTTTTTTATTATTTAACCTGGTAACAAAGTTATGTCTAAAAAACTCGCCAGGGAAAACTTCATTTCTACAGATCAAACGAAGCTTGAGCATGTTACTGACATATTCAATTATAACTCCGACCGCCATGATGAGTTATGTTTCAGTTTCTGCGGTCCTGCAACAACAAACTCGGATATTGCTTGTATTGATTAAATTGTTCTTTGATAAGAATTTACAAAGTTATCTACCCTTTCTTTTTACCATTTTAATAGGAACAAAATCTCAGCGAGATATCATAATTTCGTTAAGACGACAGTTTTAAATAATTTTCTTCTCTATTAAGTCTGATGCTCGCGCCTGGTTAATATCAACTTGCCGTTATACAACTATCATGGTATTATTTCCATCCGAAAAGCTCTATTGTAGCGGCTAAATGAGGTAAATGAAACAGCACTAAATGTTATTGTTCCTTTATACTGACTGACAAAAAGTTGGAGTAAGATTTATATCATTCTCTGATATGTCCTTTCCTTTCCGAAAGTCTTCCATCACAGTGTTAGATAATTACCTACTAAAACGAGGTCAATATGATTTACTCGTCGTAAATATTGTTTTGGAATCGTTGTTTTTGTTGTCCTTGTGTCGTTTCATTCGATACTTTCTTTAATGGTAAAATTGCATTTCGTACATTCAGACCCAAGTTAGGCTCGTGATTTGTGAACCTAATGCTTGTCAGTACTACACGTGTTTTGTAGACCTATATTAGGCTCTTGATTTTTTGATCTAAAGCTTGTCCGTACTACATGTGTTTTAGGAGTACCAGATGATACTGTGATTTTGTAAGCTATTGCTTCCCTGTACCTAACTGGTTTTATTAGTCTCGTGATCTTTGAACCAAACGCTTGTCTGTACTACACGTGCTTTTGTAGAACCGAGTTAGGCTCGTGGTATTTTGATCTAACGCAAGTTGTCTGTACTACAAGTGTTTTGTAGACCTAAGTCTGGCTCATGATATTTGGATCTAACGTAAAATCGTACTACACGTTTTTAAGCGTACAAGATCAGGACCATACTACACGTGTTTAAGCGTACCAGATCAGGATCGTACTACACGTGTTTAAGCGTACCAGATCAGGACCGTACTACACGTGTTTAAGCGTACCAGATCAGGATCGTGATTTTTTAAGCTATAATCTGTATAGACTGTAATGTTATAAAATATAATGTATAGTTACATAAGTTTATTATTTGATTTGATTTTTGAAAAATTGTTATTTTCTCACGATAACAGTTATGATTAAGAACATCTTCAGAAATTACCCAAAAGAAGAGAAGATAGGAAAAATCTTTAAACTTGATTAGTACTGTCCAACTATTAGTTCGTTTCTAATTCTGTCAGAAGCAACTGTTAACTAGGTGGAATATCTTCAATCGATAACATATGACAAAACATTATAACAATGACGTGTTGTCAGTAGATGTTTTTTATAACACAAAGACTTTGTGATTTCCAATCAAATTAAGTTTTTAAAACGCTATTCTCTACAGACGTAACTGTTTTCAACCAACAATCTTTTCCACAAATGAAATTTGAATTCTCTTTTCCGCTAACTATCCTCAATGGCTTACTTGATTCTGAAATTGATATGTTATTTAAAAATCATGCTCTTATCCGATCATTTAAGTATTTTAGGGACTTCCTTCCTTTCATCTTGAGAGTTAATATTGAATTTCACAATAACTCAATGAAAAAGTAATCAGGCAGAATAACTTCTATACAACATGGGTCCAAATCGATGACAAATTGGCTATTTACAATTCTTCGGAATCAAATTTACAAAGCAATAATTTTAAAGTTATTTTATTTTCCTATTTTAAACACGCAACTGTTTCTGTGACAAATGAATCTTTGGACGTTTACTGAATAAGGTTAACGTTCCAATGTGAGACTCTAGACAGCTGCAATGGTGTTTACTTTCGTAAATTAGTCAATTCTAAATCTAATTACAACAATTCAACAATTATTGAACTTTTTATCAACTACATTAGATTGAAATGAGATTTCAAGTTTTATTTCACGAAATGGAACGAAAAGGAACACAGTTTAAAGGACACCGGTCAGATGCTATGTCTGAAGATCCTAAAATTATAACATCTACTGATTTGCTATTTAAATTAGTTGTATAAATAATAAGTATATTACATATATCTTCAATAGTAACGCCCCGCGCTCTACAGAGGCGAACTATTAGACAGCTATACTAGTATTAAATTACAATTCGTCAGCTGGTGGTCTCTTCGGAACATTTGAATGTCACTTCTATGTATTAAATACCTTAACAAACAACAAGCATCTATCAAAGTAATGTTTCATAAAATTGAGAATGGAAATGGGGAATGTGCCAAAGAGACAACAACCCGACCATAGAAAAAAACAACAGCAGGAGGTCACCAACAGGTCTTCAATGTAACGAGAAATTCCTGCACCCGGAGGCGTCCTTCAGCTGGCCCCTAGACAAATATATACTAGTGCAGTGATAATGAACGCCATACTAATTTCCAAATTGTACACAAGAAACTAAAATTAAAATAATACAAGACTAACAAAGGCCAGAGGCTCCTGACTTGGGACAGGCGCAAAAATGCGGCGGGGTTAAACATGTTTGTGAGATCTCAACCCTCCCCCTATACCTCTAGCCAATGTAGAAAAGTAAACGCATAACAATACGCACATTAAAATTCAGTCCAAGAGAAGTCCGAGTCTGATGTCAGAAGATGTAACCAAAGAAAATAAACAAAATGACAATAATACATAAATAACAACAGACTACTAGCAGTTAACTGACATGCCAGCTCCAGACTTCAATTAAACTGACTGAAATATTATGATTTCATCACATGAACATCAGGCACAATCCTTCCCGTTAGGGGTTTAGTATCATACCATCATAACATATATGAGAAGAACATAACCCGTGTCATGCCAACAACTGGTTTTTGAATAAATGTGTTTCGTTCCGATGCAAAGACCTTATAAGTGAATCAATATTAACGCCAAAATATGTAATCTTTAATGACAACAGTATCGTAACTATATCCCTTCTTAATAAGTCTATTCAAAGGTTTTGTTAGTTTTTGAGGTGAATACTGACACATTTGTGCTTTATAAAGAATATTTCCATAAAAAATTAGATGTGAAATACCTGAACGTATAAGAAGTCTGCATGTTGAGCTATATTTACGAATGATGTCCTTATACCGATGATAAAATTTAGTAAATGTTTCGACTAGTTTGTGATATCGAAAACCCTGGTGTAATAATTTTTCAGTAATACATAAATTTCTCTCGTTAAAATCTAAAACATTGTTACATACACGAGCGAATCGTACAAGTTGAGATATATAAACACCGTAAGATGGTGACAAGGGAACGTCACCATCTAAAAATGGATAATTAACGATAGGAAATGAAAAATCATCTCTTTTATAATGAATTTTAGTATTCAGCTTTCCGTTAGTGATATAGATATCAAGATCGAGGAAAGGACAGTGGTCATTGTTAGTATTAGCTTTATTTAAAATAAGTTCAGCAGGATACATTTCTTTAATATACATACTGAAGTCGTCATTATTGAGAGCCAACATATCATCCAAATATCTAAAAGTATTATTTAATTTGTTTATCAGATGTTGTTTCGATGGGTCTTTGCTTATTTTTGTCATAAATTGAATTCCCAAAGCGAACAAAAATGTTATCTAGTAAAAATTCAAGGGCATATATAGTATCAAAGCATGTCCAATTGACATAGTTTTTTTGTTTATTGCTACTAAAAAATGACCTAAAAGAGTTTGAACATATATATTCACATTCTGACTTTTTAAATGTCCATTTAATTAGGTGTGTGAATTCATCTTTGCTTTTAGTAGGTGTTCTAGACTTCTAGTTAACCCTTCTGTTCTTTTAACTAGTTCCCCGACTACAACTTAAGAACGTATTACTGTTTTTGATTTGGAACAAAGCATATTTCAAGTCTCGATAATACAAAGATTTTGCTGTACCTGCAGAATCATCATTACAAATTGTCTATCACATCCTTATTTTTACGTCGATGTTGTTTAAAATGCCCATAAATTTAGGTACGATTTATTTAAACTTCTTGATCCTTCTGATAAACTTATTCTAAAGTTTATAATTTCAACGCTCTCTTTAAAACCTTGAAAACTGGCTTGATAGTTACCCGCATCGAATTAAAAAAACCAACAACAAGCAAACAAACTAAAACAACAAAAAAGAACAAAAACGAAAAAAAAAAAAAAAAAAAATACATGATCATGTGATTGGGCAAACCGTCACCTTTTAATCTCTGTCAATCGATAAACAAAATATTCATTAAAAACCAACAATGAAATTTAATGCAGATTATTACTACTTATTCATCAGTTTATTATTCCGATAACCTTTGTGAATACAATGGTATACAGAAAAATAATAACAACAAAGTTACCCTCAGTCACAACTGTGAAACATGAGGTTTACATAGAAATATTTAAATATGTACCGGATTGTCTAAAAAATAAAAAGTTTGATAGCAAAGTAATATTTTGACGAAATTAAGTTCCCTTTTCACTTTTGAATTGAACAACTTTCATGTACAGTACATGTTAGTTAAGAGGTGTGACGATTCAGATTCATGACTTGGTGTTTTTCTTTTGTTACAGTATTGTTGTATATTTTGCAGATGCATGGTACTATCGGCAAATGCGTACTGTAGTTTTTCGTTTCCAGATCTAGATGTTTCAATATTCGGTTTGAACAGATTATCATCGATATACAGCTTGTCTCTAACCAACAGTACTTTCCTCTTTTCTCTTCTGGCCTGTTTTGCAACCGGGTATAATATTTTTCTTTTTTGTTCTATTTCTTTTGGAAATTGTTCTTGTACTCCAAAATGTGTCCCCTTTAATTTGAATCCATTTTTTAATACAATTTCTTTGTCCTTAGTTCAAATGAATTTTGCCAAAATCGGTCGATTACCTCCGCGACCTACTAATACTATCCTTACAAATAGGGAATACATTGAAGTTATATGGAATTATTACAATATTTTAAAAGATAACTACTTATTCCATTGCAGCATGCATTTTGCTAGAGATCCTTAGTGCTTTAGAATAAAATAATTTAGGAATTGATTGATAAAGATATAATAGTAGATATTTGATTTTTTTCAGTAAGCATTATTCCAACATATTAAAAGTAAACCAAGGAAAAATTCCATGGTTTTAGAAAAGACGAATTGGTCATTTCTAGCATAGCAAAGTCTGATACGAACTACAATGTTCAGCATGTTTAAGACACAAATTAGCTTGTTGTCAAGTTTGTTGGACAGTGTGATTAAGGTCACATCCGTCAAAGGTACAAAGACATTTCAATCTGCATACAGATTGAATATATTGATTACTGGACATACTATTGCGAATTAATGGATAAACAACTACATATTTACACGGAAACTTAATAAACTGTAAATATGTAATTATCGTGTTGTATTTAGATAATTTCGTGTGTACATTACTGACGCTTTGAAGAACTAGACCTGATTGTTGAACATTTAAGAATAAAACGCTTCTTTTTGCGAATTTATTGAGATGTAAAAACCTTCACTCAGGCATAGTAGCGCGTCAAACTTAAAATGGGCACACGTTCAACAGTTTTAAAAATATATAAATAAAATATAACTTATTAGATGCCTCGGTCAACAAAATAACGAAATCAAATAGAACCTCTATGTAATGCGACAATATTTATAATTATATAAAAAATAATGAAAAATAAATAAAATAAAAAAAAAAAAAAAAAAAAAAAAAAACAATTCACAAGATTTTCGAAGAAAACAGATTGTTTTGAGGACCATAATATACATTTATTAAAAACATGAAGCACGTATAAAAAGGATAGATTGTGTCGAACGACTGACAGGAAGGAAACATTTCTTTACTATTAAACCCTATTATCCAATCATTTTGAATGCCTAAGGACGAAAGTCTGGACAACTTGAGATTTTCCTAGTGAATCTTAATGTTTTCAATCGTACAATTATAAATATTGAGTTAGTTGGGTGTATTTAACGTCCGCCACAACAAATAAATGCTGCAAGTCGGGCGGAATAATCCCATGTGGCGTTATCATGATTATGTCTTTCAATTTAAGTATGGCAATTAACTTATCTTACAAATCTATACATGTACCATTTATAACGCTAGCTCCACTTGAACAAAATTTAAAAACTACAATTGAAATTTTGATAAACAAGTTTTGAAGCAATCGCCAAGGGAATGGAAGAAGATTATTTTAACACATGGACGTTAAAAAACTTAAAACATATAAATGAAAGATAGTGTCAGAACCATCAGCTAAATAATCAGTTATTTAAATAATATTCAGTATGAAAATAGGGATTTAAACAACAGAAGGACGGACGGTGGTTCAAACAGCAATAGAAGGAAGATGAAAACACCATAGCGCAATGTACAATCTTTAATCATGAGCAAACCTAGTACATATGTTTCAAGTTATCATAAAACTCTTGATTAATGCATATTCCTATTTAAAACTCTATACGTATTTACATCTTTTTATAATTTATATTCCGATTGCAGTTAAAACAGCACCAAGTGTAGAGCTGCGTTTTTTAGTAAATGTTTTCTGTGCCATCAATTGTATTATAAATTGAATTTTTGCTAAACAGTGCAAAATAATTTGTCTTCAACTATAAAACGTCCAGACATTATAAAACGTTTAATATTGACTGAATAGAATATAACCTTAACACAAAACCAACATAAATATCATCTTCTGCCTAATAAAGATGTTTTGATAAAATTGCAATCTGCCAAATAATAGGAAATAATAATATTGTATGGTTCGAAAGTACAACAGTTCACTGATAAATCAAGTAAGATGAGCGAAGTATCTAATATGTGTTGTGATAAGGAAAACAATATTCAATTCTTAGGTTTTGCAATCCAAAGAAATGAATGATAGTCATTCCGAATTTAATAAGACGAAAACCACGAACAGATCAATGGATGTGTGTTTTACATATTTTGATGTCTGTTTTGTAGATGACATGGCATTTAAAGATGACATGACACTCGCCGTTCATATTTCACAAATTGTATCTCCTACAACCACTTTACTCCGTATTTGAATTAACTGTTACGTTGTAAAGTCATGTTACTGGTTGTATAGAAACACACGGAAAAGTAACATAAAGAAAAAAAGAGGAATAAAATAATATAAAAGATTTGAGCGATTCAGTAATCAAAAGAGGGACGAATGATACCAGAGCGACAGTCAAACTCATAGATTGAAAATAAACTGACAACTCCGTGGCTTGAAATAAAAAGACAAACAGACAAATAATAGTACAGAAGTTTTTGTGTAAGAGTTCGTTATTGTAGATATATTCTCTCTAGATTTAAACTGAATATAAGAGACCATTGAATTCAAAGTTAATATTATTATTGGCCTCTCTAGTCTATGATTGATTGATTGTTGGTTGCTTAACGTCCAGTGGCAAATATTTCATGCATATTCAGGACGATTCTAGTCTATGTGTGTAGCTTATATTGGCTTAAAATTAATTTACTTCTAGATATTCCAGAGAATAAAACAAATGAAAACACTATGTCTGGATTCATAGTTCCAGAATTGTATAATAATTTTCAAATACATGCAGGATATTTATTAATACTTTAACATTAGGTTTGGTACGTTTGTAACAGATCATTTATTATCTTTAATAAAGAGTAGGAAATTAATATAGGATGTTCTTTGTTGTCAAGTGTTTGTTTATACAAATATTCAAACCATAAAACTTACATCAAAACCGAAGAATTATATAATGAATGTAAACATTTTGAAAATAAATATTACCTGCGTTTTATAAGCAGACTATATTTATCTGTATATCTATTACGTATTGTATTCTTCAGCAATGCTACATACTATGCACCATAATGTATGGGTCTTACATGACATCTAAATCTGTCTTTTTGTTTTATTCTTTCAGGAAATGTTGATGGCAGATTTCTTACAGCATCAGTTATATTTCTTAACAACTTTCAAGACGATTTGGAGTTTACCATATGTATATAGAGACCTCTATTTAAAAAATAAACATATTTACCTTTAGGTGTCTTTAACTGTGTGTGGTTTGTTTTTATTGACATTAATATTGTTAATTTTTGTTGATCACAGTGAATGTTATCATAATGTAATAAATGGAACTGCTTTAGTGCGCCTCACACTCAAAAAAGTCTTCAGTTGTTTCTTTTGAGGTAATCAGAAAAGTTATATGTTCGAATGAGCGTAGCAAAGGGGAACATAAACGAATGTTTGAGCACTCAACCCTCAACTACAAAATGTACCTGATATACAGAAAGGTTTATAGAAGTACTCAAAGTACAATGACATTCAGTTTTATAGAATTAGACAAACTCGGATGGATGGAAACAGTAATTATTATTTCTTGTTCAATTTATTATTTATTTCGGAGTACGAACACTGCAGATAAAAGTTCATTTCATACCCCCGAAGACTACAATAACGTCTGGTGTAATCAGGACTAGCTTTATTGCAGTATTATCATAACTACTGCATGTGGTATATAAGGACAGCATATAAAACAACATACACGCGCGCGCGCACACACACACACACACACACACACACACACACACAAACATTCACCATACACATATTTATTCTTCTTCAAACTATAATTATGACAATAAGTAATTTCTTAAGTTTAAGGGAACAATGATCAACGGACAATTTGAATTATGGGAAATTTGTGTTATGTCTTTTTAAAGAAATTTTGTAAAATTAAAAATTGTAACTGATCACATCTTGTTGGCATTCCTTGATTTCACAAACATAAATATATAAGAAATACGTAAAATGGCCACAACCTAGATATTAACTTGATATTGAATGATTGGATGATTGATTCATTGTTATTTGATAACTTTTCCGAAGTAAAAGAGGAAAAGGGCCTCCGACGATCTCCAAATAAATAAGAAAGGACATTATATGAATATGTTTAGACACTTTATTTTTTTCGTGAATCTTCGATAGTTTTCTTCCGTCAACTTCTTAATTGGTCTCGTTCGCACATTAAGGTTTCTTCCTTTAAACGTAAAAACCTTAAAACAGACTGGCATAAAACTAAAAACCAATAAAATTGCTAAACAGGCTTCATTTTATTGATGTTATTTCTGTGCGCTTCCGCAAACTAGTTATATTGCTTATTATGGGTAATATATGATAACAAGTTCTCAGAGAAAAAATGATGTTAAAATATATATATGGCTTTGTAAGGCGCTACTTTACAGGAATAACTGTCAATGTATAACATGACAATACAGAAATAACTATCAATGTATAACATGACAATACAGAAATAACTATCAATGTATAACATGACAATACAGAAATAACTATCAATGGAAAACATTGTATTACTTACAAAATTAACATCGAACCTTTAAAGGGTGCACAACTCATTAACACAGAGTTAACTCAAGCTCTTTAATTAGATTTACAACTTACTAAAATGTTCAACAGAATTACATAGGAAACAATAAACCTTGCATCAAATCCTAATAAAGTATTAACATTTCGTGCGTATTTCAGAACAAAACGCCCATCTTATTACCAACGAGATGAAATCAGAAGGCCCGTAATAAAGTTAAATATCAATCAGTTTAAGTCCAATTTTACAGGTCTGTTTGAATTCATGTAATAGATAACATAAATATATAAATCGTTCAACTTGTGGTACTTAATATATAGAATATATGTTTTTGCCGAAGGAATTAGTCTATGAAATGGTTCTGCATAGTGGCTCTTTTGTTTATTTTTTTGTTTAATTTTTACACATTTTCTTTCCAATAACTAAACAACGCTGAGGACATACACATGTTATCTCTAACAAAGGGTAAACTCACAATTTTCATGCATACAGTCCCAAATTAGGTCGAAACACTGTCTTGCTAGACATGCCTTTATCAATCAAAGATGTCTTTAATTACTATAACAAAATTGAACCCAACGTGTAATTGATGGCAATTTCATGTCAATACTCTGCTTTTATAAGTGTTTGAAAGAGAGAACAAGAATAAGGCTATAATATTTTTTTTTTTTTAAATCTAACATCATGACCCTTACATAAACATGTCTCGAAAACTGAAGTTAATGCTAATGAGTCGACAACACAAAGACACACACATCCAAGATTAAAAAAAAGATACAGCTTATTTCTTTCTTTTGTTTGGGTCTGTATTTGGTAAATTAAGACTACTTTTCCTTGTTTCTGTTTGTTTCCTACATAATCTACTGACCTACAAAGCATTTATTAGTCAGCGCACGCATATTCTGATCTTTTTCTTTCTTAGCAATTATAACTCATTCAACCGACTTTGTACCGTAAAACAAAAGACTTATCTTTATCTACATTATAACGACATTTTGGCAATAATTATTGTGGTCAAGATGAACCTAATCACAAAAGGAGATCCCCTGGTGTATTACTATATATGGCTTATCAAGATTGAGAGAGACAAGTCATTAATAATAACAGTGCTCTCTGTCTGATCAATGTATTACCATCCAAACCTACGAAGTAAACCTACTGCTCCAACAATAATAGATATATATCAAACTTTTATAGCTTTTCACGTGGAATGGAATTATTATGCAATATGATTACAATAAATGACAATATCATATTCTTTAATGTTCTTGTTTCGTATGTCTGTCATTTGGTGGTATAATATATGTCTCATGTATATTTCTCCAACAGCGATCTACTCATTTGTCAATGTTGAGGTTGTTTTTTTCAGTCAACTATTACGATGGATTTGTTTTTAATTACGTATATTATTTTAAATATAACAAAACGCGTTTGTACCAAGTAAGGAAGATGACAGTTGTTATTTATTCGTATGATGTGTTTGAGCTTTTGCTTTTGCCATTTGATTAGGGAACTTCCGTTTTGAAGCACATTATATGTTATCAAGGTTATTTTTGAGTTATAAGTTCTTCGTGTGAATTGAACGAGAAAATAAACAAAAAGGCTTGAATTTCTTGGTAAAGAATGATGAAATTGCTGAAGATTGTTATATTTTAAAGTCTCTTTGGTATCTCCTCTTCTCTTAAACGAGTAAAACTTTTTGTCTCGTTGATGTCAACGCAAATATCAAGTTTTTATCATTGTCTAGCAGACTTACACCAACAGCACTATAAATTAAAAAAAACTCGCGAAGTTTAATATTAGTATAACAATCCTAAACAGTTTAGAAAATAGCTATTGTTTTCATCTACAAAGATAAATGTATCTTCGCGAGCAAGAACATTAAAACTAACACTACATGTATTATAAGACACCAACCATCACTTAGAAAAGGAATACCTTTGTTTACTAATATATAATATACAACTTATAAAGATTCAGACAAGGGAGTGCAAACACGATCATACTTTATATTATAGATATTACAAAATGTTATTCTTACATTAAAATCCATATATACGAGCATAAAACACAGGAAGCTCCACAAAACGTTTCTGGCCCATATTAAGGCCCATATACGCTTGAAGAGGTACGTATAGGATTCCGTGCACACTATCATGATAGGACAATCAAATACGGATCCCGGTGCATGATCATAAAAAAAACCTAACAGTCTGCGAACACAGCCATAAAAAAAAATAATTTACACTGTACACGAACATACTTAATTAAATCTTAAACTCTTTAAACACGATTAGTACCAAGACAGCTATTTCTGTCTAATAACAGGGTAATTGATTGTAATTAAAGTACACACAAGTACAAACTTGGCAAAATGGTAGTAGACGCAAAAAAAAACTAAGAGAATATCTAATCCTCTAAAAGTGGAAGAGGATTTTTCAATGCAACAGTTTTTTGTGTGTCTTTTAATTTATATCAATGTTAATAATGTATAAAGGAGATCTATCAAATGCATTCATCTGTTTTAGGCAAAAACATTCCTGAAGAAGTACATGTAATTAAGGGTCAGGAACATAAATGTTTTGAAATCGTCAGAAAAAGCCATCGATCTGTCCTCATAGTGAGCATCACAGCGAACAAGCAAACAATTAACCCATCATTTACACTTTCTATACACAATATGACACCTTATCAATAAGCTAATCAACAAATTCATTATCATCTTTCATTGCATTCAACTTTGATATTGGATCAATCCGACTTCTTCCTATTACAAAAGATGTAGATATTCTTCTCAACTTAGCCTTCTCATTCTCAAACTCATTAAGTCTTCAATAAAGCGCCAATTTCAAAATGAGGTCTGTCAGTGGTAATTACGGGTCTAGTGATATCGAGACATTCTTGTTCTTCTCACAGACATGTGAACACTATCTTTCTAAATCACTTTTGATGTTTGACTCTATGATTTAAATTACGTACTATGTTTGACTTTATCATTTAAATTACGTACAAATAAGAAATTACACCTAGCCATAAAGAAATACTTTTTTCAACATTTAGAAATTCGTCAGATGGAATAACAGACATGAATAATTGATGCGTGTCTTTTTGTTTCTTTTGTCTTAAATTGTCATTTCTGACGAGTGGGTTTAGGCGTATTTCAGAGATGATGCTTTAGTACTAGATTTTATACAGAATTAAATTAGTTATTTAATTAGTTTTTTAGTGCAAAAGAATCTATCAGAAAAATAAGGGTTTCGGTAAATAAACTTACATTTAACAGTAATTCAATCTTCGTGTGACAACACTTTGGTTCTGACAAAACTGTGTTTTTATTTCTGTTGCACAGACATTTTTAGATTATCGGGTTTTGTCGAATAAAGGCAACAGTAGTATACTGCTGTTTGAAATTCATAAATCGATTGAGAAAAAACAAAATCCGGATTATAAACTAAAACTGAGGGAAACACATCAAATATAAGAGGAGAACTACGACACAAAAGAAACACAACACTAAAATGTAACACACACAGAAACGAACTATAATATAACAATAGCCATTGTCATGATTGGTACAGGACATTTTAAGAAAAAAAAATGGTGGGTTGAGTACAAATAAATGCAAAAAACATTCAGAACATAGAAATATACAAATAAACATTACAATAGGACATTTCGACATGCTAATAGTTATCAATGGTACCAAGCTTATAACTTAATACACCATAATGGAACGTAAACGTTTTTCTTATAGGGTACCCTTAAGGGCATACGATACAGTTACAGGGAAGGTAATGACGTTGCTAACGTAAAATGTTATTTTCGCGACGTCAAACTATGACATATCGGGAAAAGATGCATTTTTCGACTGATTTTTATCATTCAAACTGATTTAATTTGAAAACGAGTGCATGGACCCCTATTTTTTAAAACAGCAATTTGTTTCATTTTGTAAGGAGATTATGTGACCCAAATTTTATAAAACTGTAAATAGCGCAATTTTTTTAATTTTTGATAAACATGCAGCAAAAAATGACGTTTTTTCCTCTATTCATGAACAGTTGATAAATATAGAGATATTTCGGAATAAAAATTGAATAATTTTTAATGATACTTTTTAAATACAAAAATTACCGATTATTTAACAAAAAACAATTTGTGTTTATCTTTTAAAACAAAAAAGTAATGTCTTTCTTTCGAAAAAGAAAATTCGGACACAAATCTGAATTTTGAGCAAATATACAAAATTTCGACCTTATTTTACTCAAACAGTAGCACATGAAGGTATATTTTTTATTACATATTTGATTTAATCAGGTAAAAAATAGCCTATATACAAATTTTCATCAACTTGTAAATACAGGTTCAAAACTGTATCGTATGCCCTTAACGACACAAAATCCCTTCAAGCAAATTCTATGCAAGTTAAGTCTGCAATATTCTTAACGATGGCCCATAGAGAGCCTGAGAGAACAATTATGGGGGCAATCTTATATCATGGAATTTAAAAAAAATCCCAACAATATTTTAGTCTAGTTTCAAATCAAGGATAGTTCAATTTTTGTTAATCATGACTGAAATTTTTTAATCTTCTTATATTGGCATTCTATTTACTAATATGATCATAAACAGCTTTCAACAACTAAAATCACAAAATTGTTGGACTCAAATGTAAGTAGAATTATTTGTTAGGACCAACATTCACTTCACAGTCGTTTCGACGTCACAGAACATCTAAAACATTACAAACTCATCTTAGCTTGGGTATGCGTGATCACCTTTAATTGCCCTTGGTATTCAAAGATTTTCCATCTCATTGTGCCATTTCAACAATTACTCATATAATCATGAAACATGTTTTTCTGTGAGTCTGCGAATATCTATTTCGCCTTACACTATCACTTAACTTGATAAAAAACAAAGACAATTGTATTTAATAACTTTATATTCAAGACAGAATAAAAGACTTGCTACTTTATTAAGTTACTATTCAATAAAATAATATGGTGTCTCAAAAGGCTAAAAGATAGTCTATGAATATTTGTATCAAGACACAACGATTCCGGAGAAAATTCTACTCTGCATTCAATCAATTTCCATTTATATTAAATTCAGAAAGGAAAAGGCAAACTGCTCAAAAGATGAAGGGATAATTTTGGACGCTTAACTTTTCCAAATTTTTTCTACAGTCAACAAATAATTGTAATAACACATGTATTTATATGAATTTTAGAATTATTCTCCGAAAATTGGCAAAAAACAAGTATGGTCAATTGAATATTACTAGTGCATGGCAACTCATATTCGAACATTTTGTTTTGTACATATGAGCATTGTTATTTACAAAAAAATCCTGTATATATCTATATTCTAAATCTTCAGATATTTACAATATACATGTATGGTGGTTTTTTTTTCGTCTTGTGTGTTTTATAGCTTCTTCATAGGTTTCAAATCGGAACGAGAGATTGAAATCAAAACAAAACTTTTTAGTCGTCTAGTTTGTGAGCATTCTAATGATAACAAAATGTATATACGTACATTTTTTATGTGTAATAATTTTGAATATTTGATATCTATGGATTATAACCAATTTTATATTGGAACTCTTCGATTATATGTAAGCCTCAACCTTGAATGAGAATGAAAGTAAGCAACATCTCTTTTTTTAAGTATATTAGAATATATTTCAAATCAGGAATTGAACGAAAATATGCAGTCGTTTTCTATATTAGTTCATATTTTGTTTTCCATTTTTTTTTTTTTTATTATTACATTACAATATATGAGCAATGAATTTTAAACGTATAAAACAGGACGGATTGGACGTATGATGCATAAAGTGTTTACAACACATGATATACAGTCACGATGACAAGACGGGTTGGACATACTTATAAGGTAATAATAACATTAGATGTATGTTTCACTATGATACTTTATTCTGATTGGCTAACTGCACATCACGTGTTATTCCGTAAGCAATTGCATTGCTCAATAAAACTTTTCATTCATGATAACACGTGGTCCCACAATAAAGTGCACAAGTGAATTAAATAAAACAATAATAAAATTCGTGTTTTCAAGATCATTGCTAGAAAAATGTAATCATAAGTATTGAATGCTTCTTTTTTCGAACTTCATAGGGTTGTAAAAGCGTTGACCGTGCGCACATTTTTAGTATGAAGCGCGGAACAAAATGTACTTCGGCTAACGCTTTTACACCCCAATGAAGTTACAAAAAGAAGCATTCAATTCTTAAATGCATATAGTGTTTTTACCTGTACCACCCAATTGTAAGTTTAGCGGTTTGAAGCAAGGAATTAGGATATATACTTTATAATATTGTTTAAAAATGATAGACACTGTGATAGAACCGAACATATAACTAGTATTTAACAACTATATTTTCGTTTTAAGAAAGTAAAGGCCTTGACTATCGTCTGAAATTACTAAAAGTAATATCAATTCGTTAAACATTCAATGAGTTCTTGAAATTTTTCGTCATCTAACATTTACAATTGATGGTAAATATATGTTATTAACTGTTTGAAACGTTCGATAAAAGTCTCAATTCGAAGAAAAACTGTAGACATTTAAGTTAAGATTTATCATGTTTTTAAGGAAACTTAGAATTAAAATATTCATTACAATTTATCACCCTGAAATTCCTGACAAACATGGCGATTTAGAGTTTACGAAAATAGATAAAATATAGGTTTTCTGCTATCTTGTGTCAGCGCAATGTTTATGCTTTAATTATTATCACAAGTAAATAAAGCATTATTATATGTCTCTTCAGGAATTTTGCGTCACAAAAAGACACTCGGTCATTGGGAAATACAACAAACTTTAACTTAGTATAAGAAAATACAACAAATATTTGTAGAACAATATATTATTTTAGAACAGATTCATGAAATGTTGATATCAGATGTCAATTTTCCATAACAGATATAAGAAATTGTGGTATGAGTGCCAATGATGCAACTCTCCACCCAAGTCACAATTTGTAATAGTAAACCATTATAGGTCAAAGTACAGTCTTCAACACAGAGCCTTGACTCACATCGAACAGTAAGCTATAAAGGGCCCCACAAATGACTATTGTGAAACCATAACGTATGCTTCTACAAATGTAATCCTTCAAATCGTTGAAAAGCCTGGGAATACATTTGTATTCCTTTTTGTGTATTTCCAGATTCTTTTCATCAAATTTATTCTCCCCAAGAAGATATCATAAAATTGTATTGGTTATTTTTGCAGTTATATGTTGCAAATATTATGTGTTATATCAAAATAAATAATAAATATTAAAAAAATCCTGCATTGACATATTTTCATTATCTTTCATTCTCATTCAAGGTTGTGGCTAACATATAATCGAAGAGTTCCAATATAAAATTGGTTATAATCCATGAATTTCTTCTTTTTTTTATATATTTAAAAAAAAAATTAAAATAAAGGTTCTTCACAAATGATTTACACATTTTCAATGCATGGCTTGAGACATTTGAATTGAACTATTCTTATCTCTAGAAGGACTTTAGAGAACTAGATTGAACTTTCATATCGCATACCGTTTTCGTTTATCGTTTATTTTCAAGCTTTTCTTATATGTATGGTAAATTCCTTTATACGAGTAATCTAATATGCCTTCCAGTGAATCCGGTTTTATCTGGGTTTGTTTATTTGTGTTGTGATGGCGGGCCAGTCTTTATTGGTGAACATGAAGGAACTTCCATAATCTGACAGGAAACAGTCAATTCTTTTCAATTAAAATCGGAGTTTAACACCTCGTCAACCTCAAGAGTGAATACGATACCTAAAAATTAACGTCTTAGACCACTTTACCATGGAGGGGTTCGTCCTAACAAAATTCGACTTATCTGAATATTTTTTTGTGAACTGTTGTTTTCTTTTCTCATCTAGCTATATATGGTGTTATCTTCTGGGTTCCTTTTATGGTTCCTTCAAAGGCTTTTAATTCGGTGATACGACAGATTGAAATCAAATGAAACTTTTTATGGTTAAGTTTCCGTGACCTTTTTGGCCGACTTGAAATCAAAAGAACAAACCGACAAATCAATCTTAATTTGTGGTTTTTGAATGAATAATGCTTGACTATTTTAGTACTTGTGAGCATTTCGATGATACAAAAATGTATACACGTGCATTTCTTCTTTTGTGTGTAATAATTTAGAATATTCGATATTTATATTATAACCATTTCTATATTGGGACTTTCGATTGTTTATAAGCCACAACTTTGAATGAGAAGGAAAGTAAGCAACTCTCCTTTTTGAATATTACAGTATATTTCAAAACCAGGAATCAAACGAAAACATGCAGTCGTTTTTTATATCAGTTCATATTTTTTACCCTTTTTTTAGTACATTACAATTTTCTACAAAATGTAAAAAAGAAGATGTTGTATGATTGCCAATGAGACAACTATCCAAAAGAGACCAAAATGACACAGAAATTAACAACTATAGGTCACCGTACGGCCTTCAAGAATGAGCAAAGCCCATACCACATAGTCAGCTATAAAAGACCCCTAAATGACAATGAAAAACAATTCTAACGAGAAAACTAACG
Source organism: Mytilus galloprovincialis (assembly GCF_965363235.1). Lineage (NCBI taxonomy): Eukaryota > Metazoa > Mollusca > Bivalvia > Mytilida > Mytilidae > Mytilus > Mytilus galloprovincialis. The sequence continues at coordinate 9,868,479 of NC_134840.1, forward strand.
GCCTTATTTATATAAAAAAAAATGAACGAATAACAAATATGTAACTCATAAACAAACGAAAACCACTGAATTACAGGCTCCTGACTTGGGACAGGCACATACATAAGTTTGTATTACTTGTAACTTCTTTATCAATAAATGAAAGAACAGAAATCTGTCTTCTTGGAATTTACAACCTTCTCAAAAATCTGTTCTATTCCTTCTCATGGCAAACATGTACTATCTGGAAAACCTGACCACGTTTATTCATTGTTTAATTAGTTGTCTAATTTCTTATTTTACATCTACATTTAAATTAACATTTTCTATTTGATATCGGGTTTTAGTTTTATTATATATTTTTTTCATATATTTCTCAATTAATTTTGAATTGATAATAAATCGATTTTCAAGTTCTTTTTTTTTATATTAGTTCGTACGAAAGAATGACACATGGCATTCACCTTTCTCGCTGCCATTGTATGATATACAATGGATACCTAATTTTGAAATCATTTATGCTTTGATTACCGTTGAGAACATGCGGTCTGACGTATTTTTCTGCTTAGTTGCGAGGTTGCGCTTAATACACAGACTACCAATTGTTTTACCATTTAGCTGTATTCATGTCTAGAGCCAGAATATATATTCAATTTACGATTAATGAAACAAACTTAGTCCAACAATTTCTTTAATTAGGTCCTTGATTTCGAGGGCTTTTTACAACTCTCCGATAATTTCCGATTTTTCTTTGATAGTCAGCCTTTCTTTGCGCTGCCTTTAAAGTCCAACAGAAGTTTATGATTAAAGACGTTATCATTTGTTACAGATAGAAAGAATTTCTCACGACTCAGTGACTAGGAGATATTGTCATTTTCATTAGATTTCTTTGATATCTGCTATTGATTAGGTTCAGCTACGTTTTTATAAGAACTCAACAATCAGTCTGAATGTAGAAGCTTATATTGTCATGATTATTGAATGAGAAAAACATTAAAATAAATAATTGGCAGAATTTAATAACGTTTTCATAACACCTTAAGATCAACATGTTTTATTCATTTAAATTGTATAGAATTATAAATTAACAACCTTAACATAGAGAAGGGTAATATAAATTGAAGTTATGAAAACTCATGGTCATTTTAACATCTATATAAATATGAAAACAACATACTGAAAATGTGTAGAAAATTTAGATAACTTCAACGGTAATGCCTTAGAAAAAACCTACTTTTTAAACCAAAAACATTTAAATATTAGTACCAAAGTTGTAATTGTGTGAACATTGTATATAAATGGACCAATGTATGAAATACAAGTAACAAAAAAGCTATTTATAAAACCCTATAAACAGTTCATTAAATACTCTGCGGTATTAAGCGCTTCATCATTTGCTACATTTTAATGATAACTTGTTGTCTGACCTGTTGCTTTGCAAGTATAGACACAAACAACAAATATGTATAAGAGTGAAACATGAAAGAAAACCGTTAAAGGTACTTACCCCTAGGAGGTACGAAAATATTCAAAACGAGGCAAGATTCGTGTTGTCGGTTTGTTGATTGCATTATCCGATAAAAGTGGATTTGGGAACCTTTAGGTTTCTCACTTCCAGCAAACAACCTGTCTCGCCATTTAGTTTGAGGACACGCTAAAGAATCATTTGCTTCCTTAACAAATTTTGAATGCATGATAACCTCAGACGGTGGCATAAATCTTAATGACCCAGAGGCAAAAGGTATTCCAAAATATCCTTCAACTGTGCGGAGTTGCGATTCTCTTGGGAATTCAACTAACACCCCTCTAATCTTTCCTTTGGAGGTAGTTATTGGCCTTTGTGCTAGTTGATGAATTGATACTGGTGCTATACATCCTTTAAAAATTAACAGCCACATACAAAATAACGAAAACCAATAATCTGTCATTGTTGCAACACCCATTATGATCATTTGTTCAAGAAGCTCACATAGTTTTTAGTGTCTCTATGAAGCCAGAGGAATTACAAATCCAATATTCCTTCAACTGGAGAAAGTTATTTATTGTCATAATGATAAATATTTTCCTGATTTTATAAACCAATAAATAGAGAAACGTAATCACCCGATCACACGTATTTGTTGACATAAGACTGCAAACATTCACCTATGGATCAAACAAGACACAGTTCATTCTGCAGGCACTAATTGAATGGCGAAATTAAATTTTCCAATTGTATCAAAAAAGCGGAATCATCATCAAACAATAAAGACACACTCTGCAGTGCAATATGATTACAGTATCTGAGTTATATCTTGGCGATCGTAATAGTTTTTCTTAAGCTTCCAATATTTTTATATTCCGTCAAGGATTATTGAAGTGGGAATATTTCATGTGCAATATACCTGCATGAGTTTGACTGCTAAACTCATCTTATAAACTATGCTGTATTGGTTAATTAAATCTATATCTAATATCAAAAACACTTCTATAACGATTTGATAAACTGTACAACAATCTGGCGTCAACAGCAAGGAATAAACATCAGACACGACTTGTTGTTACTGTGCAATCACTGGCTTGATGCGAGTATGATGGATTAATCACAGAGGGTCATTAAAGAATAAAAATCATATCCCTGTAGAATCGAATACTTGAAGTTTTGACAAACACTGATCAATTTGTAAAATCTTATTATGTGTCAGCATCAATGCATCGATATTTTTCACAAAATACAAAGACGTAGAGATAAACAAGAAAGAATCACGACACAGCAAGCATTGTTTCCAGATAATCGACTAATTTGCATTCTGATGGGTGAACATGAACTTTTTGTTTATACTACTTGTCTACACGATGGTAAAAAATTCTTCATTATTTTCTGATGAATTAGCCAGCTTCTACTTTCTGAAGATGTCAAAAATAATTTCGGAAAAGACGATATGTAACAACATTTACGAGAATTTTAACAAACGAGGCTTTTGAACGTACATTTGTTTATTACTAGAAATTAACAAAACATCTCATTGGATATATAAGAATGCACACTATGATCCAATAAACGTCTTTCACGCTGTTTGAATGATATCTGTAATTAAAAAGCTTGTCAGAACAAGCATAACACTTCTAACGTCTAGAAAATTATTCAAAAATCTTTCCTTAAATACAAATTCCAATATGTTCACCGGAGTCAAGTAGTATAATTGCTAATCTATTTAATAGTTAGTTCACAAATTATCTATTGAAATTTTCAAGAATACAGATGGGCGATTACTTCTTCTGCTAGAACTCTACAATAGACATTGACTTAAAATCATCAGGATGACTTCCGGAATATATATAGACATACACGTTCACTTAACTGGTGAATAATATACAATTCCCAGTAATACAGATGGCACAGACCTCTAAATAAAGCAAATCTACGTTTGCATAAGAGTCCTTCAATATGAATAAACAATTATAACAAAGCTAATGATATCAAATACTGTACTAAATAATATTTTCTTGAAATCACAAAAGTCAAGTATATCTTTTTGACTACAAAGCAATGATAAGATGATGTGCCTAACCTCGACAAATACTAGAAACAACAAATCATACTTATATTAATAACCAAACGAACTGATTTAGCAGATATGTCAGACATAATTTGTACGAAAACAATTTAGGGAGGTTTTTGAGATGTTGTGCATTTGCCATCGAACTGTCACAGTCATTACCGCCGTTAACATAACGTGTCCAGATTTATAATAATTTCTGACGGAATCCTCTATTGATCATAGTATTTAACTCAATTACCAGATCTTTATACAGTACCCTATTATTGTCCACAATGCCGAAACGCCAATCACAGCGCATGCTAATTTAATAAGTTTGTATACGAAACAATGGTTACAAAAACTCTGTTTAATATACTGAACTTCCCGTGGGATTGATATCCACTTTGCATCTAACTGTTCGTGATCCTATACAGTAATTAATATTATTAAAAGGTTTTTATGCTAATTGATGTCTTTGTATTTGTGATAGGAATCAAATTAATTTCAATCAATTTTTGTTGAGTTTTCGATGAAGTATGGATCGTTCGTTTTTATGGTTGAATACAAATAAACGTACATTACAATGAATATGTTATCCATAAAGCCTTATTGTTAACTACCACGGACAGAATGGTCCTAAAATATAAAGAGGCACGTGATCTGTCAGGTGTGAAACAAACATATATACCCAGTCTTTTATTAAATGTACAATCTATTAATAAATTTTGATTGGCGCATAATTATATTTAATGTTGTTAATCGATAAATTTTATTTCAAATCTCTGTAAAAAGTGGCGGAAGATACCAGAGGGACATTCAAACTCATAAATCGAAAATAAAACGAAAACGACGTGGCTAAAAAAGACAGACAAACAGACAAATAATAGTACACAAGACACAACATAGAAACCTAAAGACTAACAGATTATAGTTTCTAAAGCCAGATTTTTGTGTGCACTAGACAAAGCCAAACTAAGCAAATCATCCTACGAGATTACGAACGAGATTATCATAGTCCATGAGTATGTAATTGATAATTATTATTAACTTAGGAGCAACGTCTATTAAGAATTAAACAAATTCTGATCAAAGAGAAGTAGGACACACCGTGGCGAATCACAACAAACAAGTAACCTACATGGAAACACAAAACGATTTAACATATGTCTGTTTCTCTTATTTTTACTGACATAGTTCATAGTTTATATATACTATGAGGGAAAAATGCCGCGAATAAAGCAACAATACACCGATTAGAGTGCTACGTTAAGGCGCCAAAAATAACCGCAAAGTGTGTATTAGTATATTATCAATAGAATTAAAATTGTAAATGCTCAAACGAGAAAATGGATCTTTAATCTTCCACAAAAACAAAAACATCAAAAATAAATTGATGGATATGTTTTTAATCTGTCAATAAATAGCAACAAAATAACAACATACAATCCACCCGAAGGCTATCACAGCAAACATTCATTCTGTCCAACTTCTAATCAGAACAAAATATGGAATTGTGCTACAAAGCAGAAACAATCCATCAGTGATCAAAAAATTTGTTTTAGGAGTTACTATGAATAATGTGCATTTCAAAGATTTAAAACATTAGAAACTGACAAAAGAGAAGGAAGATATAGAGGGAAAACATTGTCAAACACACAAAACTATAGTCAAAAGAAAATTGGTGGAAAGACAAAAGTCTAAGAAAGACTGCACTGAAAACAATGTTTACAGCAACACAAACCTCAACACATATCGGATTTGAAATTCTGTTGAAAATCCAACAGAAAATAATTTTAAACCCTCCACATACGTTTTATGCACATTCAAAAGCCATGTCAAAAAAGATAAAATTAAAAGAACAATGAAAAAGTGTAGGTAACCAAAAGTATCTTTGCTAAAAGAATAATGACGAAATGATAAACACGTCCAAATCACAGTGCATAGAAAATACGAATCCTGGCAAAAATCTTGAGTGTTCCAAAATGTTAACCCGAAATACTGCAGTTGTTATTGGTTGTTTTCTGCGAAATTTATCTTACGTTCAGTAGTTTTTGCATAAATCAAGCTGTTATATTTTTCTTTTGTTTTGTTGCTACTACAAGATATTGGTCTTACTCATTGCTGAAGGTCATAATATGACTTTCGTTCAAACAGTTTTTCTTTCGACTTTGATTGGTATTTGTCAAAATGGCAATCCTTTGATCTATCTTTTATTTATTTAAAAGATGCCACTACCAACACCCTGATTATTGTTCCCGGGGAGTACCCAGTGGTTCTGATATGATAGTAGAAAACAGAAAGATTACCGATATAGTGTCATATGAAACTTATTCAAGTAAAAGGTCCATGTTTGAATAGACTAACATAAAAGTAAAACAGCTGGAATCACAATCAAATATTTGCACAATATTCATTGAATACTTGATCAATCATCTATCATTGATTATCATTGGATTTACATGGACTATCAAAGTCATCAGGCGGAATCTAATGATTTAAGCATCATATTATTAACCAGCATCTCCTGACCTACATTCGTTGATTTTCTCATGGTTCTAACGTGACTATTATCAGATTATTAACCAGTTAAGCATCTCCTGACCTACATTCGTTAACTTTCTCATAGTTCTAACGTGACCATTATCAGATTATTAACCAGTTAAGCATCTCCTGACCTACATTCGTTGACTTTCTTATAGTTCTAACGTGACCATTATCAGATTATTAACCAGTTAAGCATCTCCTGACCTACATTCGTTAACTTTCTCATACATGTAGTTCTAACGTGACCATTATCAGAATATTAACCAGTTAAGCATATCACGACCTACATACGCTGACTTTCTCATGGTTCTAACGTGACCATTATCAAACTATTAACCAAGTAAGCATATCTACAGTAGTTGTCGTTTGTTTATGTAATTTATACGTGTTTCTCGTTTCTCGTTTTTTATATATAATAGATTAGACCCTTTGTTTTTCCGTTTGAATGGGTTTACATTACTCATTTTGTGGGCCCTTTATATAGCTTGCTGTTCGGTGTATGCCAAGGCTCCGTATTGAAGGCCGTACATTGACCTACAAAATGTATAATGGTTTACTTTTATAAATTTTTATTTGGATGGAGAGTTATCTCATTGGCATCTCACACCATATCTTCCTATATCTTTATCATGACCTACATTCGTTGACTTTCTAATGGTTCTAACGTGACCAGCATCAGATAATTAGCTATAAACAAAAAGGATGTGGTATGATTGTCAATGAGACAACTCTCCACAAGAGACCGAAATGACACAGAAATTAACAACTATAGGTCACCGTACGGTCTTCAACAATGAGCAAAGTTCATACCGCATAGTCAGCTACAAAAGACCCCGAAATGACAATGTAAAACAATTCAAATGAGAAAACTAACGGCCTTATTTATGTATACAAAAAAATGAACGAAAAACAAATATGTAACACATAAACAAACGATTACTACTGAATTACAGGATCCTGACTTGGGACAGGCATATACATACATAATGTGGCGGGGTTAAACATGTATGATCCCAACCTTCCCCCTAACCTTGGATAACAGTACAACATAAGAAAGAACTATAACAAGAGGCTGTCACAACGACAGCAAACCGGATTTATTAACATTTATTTGTGTCCTGGCAATATCACAAGAACCATTACTGATGAATGGTGAAAGTGAAAATCGTCAATATCAAATTTGACCTCTATTTTGTCATCAGTATCAACATATAAAAATTTGAAACGCTTAGATTGAATGGTTCATGAGTAAATGCAACAGTGTGAATGGAAACGCCATTTTACGATCTTTCAAGAACCATAACTCCTGAACGGTAAAAGTCAGAATCGTCATTATTGAACTTGACCTTTATTTTGTCCTCAGTAACAACATATAAAAATTTCAAAAGCTTTGGTTGAACGGTTCATGAAAAAATGCACGGACACGACTGGAAACACCATTTTTCAATCTTTCAAGAACCATAACTCCTGAACGGTAAAAGTCAAAATCGTCATTACTGAACTTGACCTCCATTTTGTCATCAGTGACAACATATTAAAATTAGGGAAGCTTTGGTAGAACAGTTCATGCGTAAATGCACGGACACGACTGGAAACACCATTTTTCAATCTTTCAAGAACCATAACTCCTGAACGGTAAAAGTCAAAATCGTCATTATTGAACTTGACCTCCGTTTAGTCATCAGTAACAACATATAAAAATTTGGGAAGTATTGGTAGAACAGTTCATGCGTAAATGCACGGACACGACTGAAAACTCCATTTTTCAATCTTTCAAGAACCATAACTCCTGAACGGTAAAAGTCAAAATCGTCATTATTGAACTTGACCTTCATTTAGTTGTCAGTAACAACATATCAAAATTTTAAAAGCTTTGGTTGAACGGTTCATGAGTTAATGCACGGACAACATTTGATTGACGCCCGCCCGCCCGCCCGACCGACCGCCCGACCGGCCGCCCGACGTACATCCCCAAATCAATAACCGACATTTTTGTCACAAAAATCCGGTTAAAAATCAGTTGAAAAAGGCTTAACACATCAGATGGACAAAAATCCAAGTGGACGTGGCCGGGTAATTGTACATCTCAGCGCAAAAGACACTAGGTACAGATCTGAGAGTACTCGCAGTTAACTGACAGCTAGTTCAAAGCCACTAACAACTGATAAAAAATCATGCATCTAAGACTAAATTATCAATCCGTACAAATCCAACATCCAATGGATTTAGTATAAAGACGTCAATTTAGGTCCATGAATGTGTATATGCATATAATATACTAGTAATATGTAGTTTGCTTTTAATTTACTAAAAACAAAATCAATATTTCTACCAAACAATATGCAATGATCTTATCACAGTGTTGAACTGGTAACCTTTTAGAATAAGTTTATTTAAAGGAGCGATAAGTTTACCAGGATCATTTCTTAATTTCCGGACACGGTTATCAACATTTCAGTAAAAATGAAGGTGTGATATCTCGTTTGATATAAGTTTTCAACAGGTTCAACCAAACTTCAAAACCAAATCTTTATATCTATGGAAAAATTTAGTAAAGGTTTAAAGTAATTTATGGTAACGAAATCCCTGGTTTAAGAATTTACCAGTAACACATAGATTACGTTCGTTAAAATAAAAAAAAAAAACGTCACAACAGACACGGGCATAGGGAACGAGCTGTGAAATATAAACACCGTAAGATGGTGCCAAAGGAACATCACCATCTAAAAATGGAAAATTAACAATAGGGAACGAAAACAACGTCCCTTTTGTCGTAAACTTTAGTGTGGAGTTTCCCGTTTAAAACCGAAATATCTAAATATAGAAAAGGACAATTATAACCGTTTAAATATGATTTATTTAAAGTAAGCTCCTTGGGGTAAATTTCAGCAGTATATTGAAATAATTCTTGATTATTTAACAAACAAATATCATCAATATAAAGGTAAGTGTTCTTGAATTTATCAATTAAATGCAATTTCGACTGAGTTTAGTCACACACTGTGATTCATAACAGTACAAAAACAAGTCTGATATTAAAGGGGCACAATTTGTGCCCATAGCCATAAAACCTGTTGATAAAAGAGGGACGAAAGATAATAGAAGGACAGTCAAACTCATAAATCGAAAATACACTGACAACACCATGGCTAAAAATGAAAAAGACAAACAGACAAACAATAGTACACATGACACAACATAGAAAACTAAAGAATAAACAACACGAACCCCACCAAAAACTAGGGGTGATCTCAGGTGCTCCGGAAGGGTAAACAGATCCTGCTCCACATGTGGCACCTGTCGTGTTGATAAATTTTGTTGCCGAAACGTACATAAATATTATCAAGGAGAAATTTAACAACTTCAATCATCTCATCACACCTCAGTAAGTATATTTAGCATATTTACCTTTCTCATTAGAGAAGAAGGCTTTAAATGAGTTAAGCATCTCATGACCTACGTACGTTGACTTTCTCATGGTTCTAACATGACCAACACATGCAGATTATTAACCAGTTAAGCATCTCATGACATACATACGTTGAATATCTAATGGTTCTTATGTCATTTTCAGAATACATGAACACAGAGTGACATCAAATTCATCGACTTGGTGATCATCATCTGATACGAATACATTAGATATTGCACAATTCTTGGTTCATCAGCCGAAATCACATAATCGCATAGTCGGATCAGAATCATCAACCGGGTCAGAATATGTAGGAATATATAACTCGACTTACTTATGGTTCTTAGTTCAAAGTGGTATCAGAGTGACACTAGTTTAAACGAACAGGTCGGAATTTCCTAACATGCATTAATCGACCTTCTCGTTATTCTATGTATAGTTAAATAATCACATGAACACAGATAAGAGCGAGACAAGATTCAACGAACTGGTTAGCATCTCCTAACATGCATAAATATGTGGCTCAAAGTATACTAGCCTAGCGGAAGCACATGAGCAAAGAGTAATTCCACTATTACAAGGTCATATCAAGTAGTAAATATCAATAGAAAAACCTTAAAGGTCACCAATAAACTTTAATGGAAATAAGGGGGAGATTGGTAATGTGCGGGAAAATGTATTTCAATAGGGAATAGAATTTGCTAAATTTAGATTTCCAAACTGTTATATATTCATTATTCTTTTCTGCAAACTTACTAATTGAACTGTAATGTCATTTTTCAAGCCCTAGAATATATATTTAGCTACTTGTCATATACAAAAGCGTTTGAAAGAATTTTCATTAGCTTCATATAAGCCAAGTGAAAATAAGCATATTAAAGTATCAAAGTATTCAATTATTAAATTTTGCAATCTAGTGAATTTGTATGTTCATTTATACATATTGATTCGTTAACGTTAACGTTCAATATGGTTACTTGTTGATGTGTTGACACAATGGAAACATTTATCTGGAGATGATGTGGAAAACTTATTGTTTTGATTAAGTATGTTACAGTAAAAATCATATCATAGGGGGCATGTAATATAATATTTTGATAAATAACATAATTTGACCATCAACTTACAGTTATTGAGGTGTTTAGAGCAAAGTAGATACAAAATTTATTATATATTCAAAGTAGTTTTTGGCAGATAATCAATTACCTCGAATTATCAATTTGTCTACATAAAAACATATTGATATTACAATGAGGTTATTCAGCTATCCAAAGATAAAAAAGACACACAACAGAACACAGAACACACCACACAGCACAGAAACTCATAGATTGAGTAATATAAACCCCACCAAAATCCGGTGGTGATATCACTATCATTTATATTTGGAAACTTTATTTATAAGATGTCTACTTTTGTTTTATGATATTTCCGTTATAAAGTTTCGTCTAAACCAGTATTGATAAAAAAAACCCGTTATGATATATTTTCTATTCCCCTTAAACCAATATCGAAAACACATTCTATAGGTTGCAATTCTGTAAATAAAGAAAATGCAATATGAACTCCCTTAAAACTAAAACTATGGAACTCGTACTATGAAGTTTCGTGAAAAATTATATCCAACTATATTCAAAGGTAAACAAATAGGGATGGGCGGCATATTTTCAATATTTATATGCCCTGGACTTCTTAGAGTTTACACTTATACTAAAGTTCTATACTACCCCTATCTTCCCTTCTGGACCTCCTTAAATATAAACTGGTTATATTCCCAAGTTGTGTCTTTATTAGATTAAACACAGAGATCATATATGTGAACCAGTACGTTAACAAAGTAACTATGAATATATATCATATTTCCATGAAGGAGGCGTGGATTGTGAAAAAGCTGTATTTACAAAGTCAAACTTTAATCTTAAGGGTTGTGACCCATAAAACATGATGGTCATATGTTATATACAATAACCTTTTTTGCATAAAAAATGTGCCAAACAAATAGTGCGGTTTATAAGGTTCCTAACGATTTTACGTGTTTATACACTACTATCTCTGATAGTATGTCAAAGAACATCTAGCCCTTTTCCAAAAAAAATCATTGGAAGATACTAAGACTTTGATAAATATTCCGTATCAACTTCCCAAATAATACACGATGATCTAAAATATATATTATGAATACTGACGTTTATCATCATCTTATTATCGTATCCTAGAAATCTTTCATTTGTTTTTTGAATAATAAGGTTACTGTTTAGTGTATTTTTTGTGATAAATATTTGACGTGGCTTGGTACTTGTACATACTGTCATTGTATTATTGTGTTATGTAGTTGTTTTGCACTTTTATCTTAATCTATGCTTATGGGCTTTGTTAATATGACCGTTTGTGTTTCTTTGCTACACATTTCTTTGTTTTCATAGTGATTAAGATTATTACACAATCTTAACTGTTGTACCCCTTTTTGACATGTTTACCGATTATGTCTGTTTGTTTTATTTATACATCTTTGTCAATGGTAATAGTTTTCTGCGTCAGTCATAGAAGTGAGAGGTAACCAGGTTTAATCCAGCATTTTCTACGTATGAAAATGCCTGTACAAAGTCAGGAATATGACAGTTTTATTCATTCGTTTGATGTGTTTTAGCTTTTGACTTTGCCATTTGTTAATGGACTTACCATTTTAATTTTCCTCGGTGTTCGGTATCTTTTATTTATTTAACTTTGTTCTCAAATGATGTGGCTTGATAGGTCCCGATGAAGGTAAATCTAGAATATTTTTTCGGGTGCATGAAGTTCCTGAAGTGTTACTCTATTTTATACCCTACACTATCTTTAAAAATGTTTTGTACCAATTCATATATTAGACTGTATTTGCAAATTTTGAGAAACCTTTCTCTACTATACTTGTGCACTTCTTGATTCAATTATATGAACTAAAAACGCATTAAGATTAATTAGAATACTTCAATGTAAGCGGAAACTTTTTATCTCGTAGGTTGGCTGTAGGGAAGGAATGGGGATACGACATCACATTCATTCGTTTTGCACTTAAAGTACACAAGTGTAGGATAAATAATTTTCCTTATAATTTATGATTAAAATAAAAAAAAAAATACTTGATATAACCCGATCATTAACAAGAACAAATGGTGAAGAATAATGATGGCTTGTATTTTTGTCAATAATATCATGATGAGACATGAAACTAAGTATGAAGCTTCCATTTTGTTAAATAATCGCCCGATATATCACTTCTTCAGATAATAATATATTTTTAAAGGTGTTACATGTTCAATAACCTAAATTCTAAAATAACATATTACTGAAAACTTTATTTTAAGGGAGTTCGCTTCTCAGTTTTAAAGTAATTAACTTTTCAACACACTAGTTTATATAGATAGGAGACTAATAATGGAATCCGAAGAGCAAAAAAAGTTATATAGGTCACTGTGCTTCTTTTCGAGATATTGCCCATTGAAATTTTGGCGGGAAAATATTATCTCTTGACTTTTCATAGAATTATCATTGACAAGTTGAAGTTCTCAAAAACTGTTAAAAAGTAATTAAAATTTTATAAAACTTTTACAGATGGCTTATCATCATACATGTTAAAGATATACAAAAAGAAAAATGGGGGTCACCGGGCAAATTTTTTCAAGGCATTCAAATGGGTAAAACCAGAGAATTCCAAAAATCTGACAAAAAATCTAAAACATGACAAGCCAGCTTCCTTAATTACAATTTTGCAGATTTTAAGTAACTATCCATGTTCTGACAAAATGTATGATTAGTGAATTGGAATTTTGTAAAATGTACCTCACTGACAATTCTAAATGTACATGTGTTACTACTGCTATATTCAGCTCATCTTAAAAGTGGCCTATCTTGCGCAAAAAGTTGATATATTCCCATCAAAACACAAGTACTGCTGGTGGTCTTACAATAAGTGATATACGTATTCACATTGTGAATGTTTATATCCAATTATAAATATATTCATCTTAAAAATACCAAACAGCACAAATACATCAATCGTACTTCATAAAAACAAACTACAAACAAATGATAGAAACAAATTACATTTCTTGTTTATTTCACGCCCAAAACAACCAACGAGAATATCTTGAATTAACTTCTATTCAATCAACCTCTCAGTGCAGGTTAATGCGTTTATTTCAATTTAATAAAGCTATTACTAAAATGATGTAAAATCATTCCGACAATCCGGGTTTCCATACATTCTCCTGTCATGGTCAAAGGCTATATTTGTATTTAATGGAACAAAAATGTGACACACATTGTTAAAAATAAGATTTAATTAGATTTTATTGAAAAGATCTGACTCAAATATTTAAAAAAAAAAACAATTTTCTTCTGTTCTTGCACAGAAACTTCATCTCTTCAATTGTCAATTCAAGCATAATATACCGTATGTAGTAGGCAAAAGGATGAATTAAAAGTGAAGGTCAATTCAATGACAAATCAAGCAATATATACCGTATGTACTAGGTAAAAAGATGAATTCAAACTGAAGGTCAATTCAATGACAAAGAAACATAACTTTGCAAACAATTATCAATCATATACATCATTTAAGGTATCTGACCAAAAGATTCTTTATTTAAAATATGGCATCTCACAAATATGTAAAACTAATATGACCAATCTATACATTAATGTTTTCCTTGAACAAAACAAAAAAACTGTATAAACTTTCACTTAAAGTTAAAATTCAATTCCTATCATCCTTATCGAATTAATGTCAAAACTTAACCTTTTCTAAATTGACCTTTTTTTTTAAAAAAAATGAATTAAACAGTTATGTGTGACTTATTTACTTTGCCAATTTGATGTAGAAATTTAAGTCAAATGGTGGTATGACAATCTTTAAACGGAGTCTGTTTCAATGGCCGCCGATATTTTGCATCAACCTTATGATAATTTTGGTACTTTTCGAATTATTCTCAAGAATCCCTGAAGTTCTTTCACGAACCTTTGGTACATTAAACCCCAAATCTGGTGACAGGAAAATCAAATACTTCTTTTTCTTTAGAAGAGACAAATCGATGTAGCAAACATAACCTGGGTGATTCGCATAAACAAAAACATAAGCAATTTCGAGTAAGTTGACCTTGAAAGGTTATTTGCTATACCTACATCACCCGTCATGCGGATCGGCACTCAGTCAAAATGTCACAATTGGAAATATGACACAATCAAAATTACTGATCAGATGAGCTGCTAAAATTAAAGCAGCATATAACAGCTGTGTATTGCGTTGAGATTTTGACTAGGGCTTGATCGAATTTCGTATAAAGACGTTTCATCCCAAAAAGGATAACAGTAGTATACCGGTGTACAAAAGTCATAAATCGATTGAGAGAGAAAAATCCGGGTTTAAAAATAAAACCAAGGGAAACACATCAACTACAACAGGAAAACAAAAGCACAACATGAACACTAAAGTGCAACAAAAACAAAGGCCAACATACAGAGAAACGAATTATTTGGTAACAACTGCCACAATCCTGACTTGATACAGGACAGAAAAAGAACTAGAAAATTTGGCGATTGAACCTTGTTCGATGGCTAGCCAAACCTTCAGCTTTTATGACAATGCTTGAAAATATTGCTCAAATGACAACACTGCGCGACAGAAATACAGTTTACACAACGTAAGAACACTCACCACAGAGCAACGCACAAACAAATAATATAATAGTCGACACAACATGCAAACCATAGTGTTACCAGGTCTTGGTCATCCATGTTTTATTTTGAAGGTTTGTTTTACTTTTCTTTTACCAACGACGTTGTAATTTTGTCTTCGACCTACGATATCTTTCGTTTCTCTTTTACTGGTGTGAAAAGGAAAATTTATAGTTTGAAAATTGTAATAATCAGATTTGTCATAGATTTATGTATGAGGTCGAGTTTAGTATCAATATCGAGAGAGACATAACAAGATAGCACGCAAAAAATTATACTTTCAGTAGTTCAGATATTCTCACGTTTACTGAGATATATAAGATGCAAGCATGTCATGAAATGTGCATATATTAAGTGACAGGGCATCGTTAATATATCTAATGGTAAAATTGAAGAAAAAAACAATTTCTATATATATATAATAAAAACAAAAACAATAATAATCAAAACAACATTTTAATGAGCTAGTCATTAGTGATTTGGTAGTGATTCCATTTCTATACATTTTCATCTATTACCGAATTAACCTTGATTGAGTGCAACTCTGCTGTAGGTTATATTCACTTATTTGGCTTGTTTTAATAATTCAACCACTATAGTGTTTATGATTAGAGAATTAGATGTATGATTTCCCTTTGGGTGTCACTACGTTTAACTCTGCCTTCAGGATGTTAGTATTCAATATTGTCACATTTAATATTTATAATATAACATGCAGCTTTTATTTCACAAACTAAACAGCTATTTTAGGTTACACAATAGCTGAATTATTAATGAATGATTCTTATTTTATGTCACAGTTAAAGTTTAGAATATTAACAACTGAGCTGTGAGAAAATAAATGACAATCAAAATGGCTTTCTTCATTTCAAAATCTCATCGGATGTCTATCAATCCTTGTGTAAAATAATTGTTTTAATCGGGATATGATTTTCGGTTTTCAAATCGTTTGTAGTGTCGAAATAAAAGCTTGCAATTGCAAATTCAATTAAAATTTTGTTTAAAATTTAAAAGTGTTAAACAAAATCTTGTGTATTATTGTATGTATACAAACAAGTATTACTCTCACTCTCTCGGTCAGGAGCGCTGCTGTTTCGCAGTATTTTTAATAATGTATCATCTGTCAGTTTTGCCTCAAAAGTTGAATAATATGTTTGACCGTAAATATTTGTTTACTACTTGAAATACTTGCAAGCCACATTCCTGGAGTAGCCGATATAACTTTGGATATTAACAGAAGCTTGTTTTTCTTTAATTTCTATAACGAGTGCTACCTGTTCGTGTATTTCGTCACTCTTTCTGACTGCATATTTTACCTTTCCCTGTTTATTTATCTCGCATGTACTATCTTTCTTTATGCTTTTGTAAACATAAATATTGAAATAGACCGATAATGTATGTAAATGTGAACTCAATATTAATATATGACATGCTGCTGCCCATTTGGTTATGAATGTTTAGAGCTTTAAAAAGAATCGAAGTATTTAAAAAAAATATAAGAAACATATGAATATAAAAAGCTACAGACAAAGACAACATTTGACTATAGTTATGTTGAGAATAATAAAATACAAAAACAAAAACACATACGCTCTCATTTAATTCTTTACGTCAATCTTATGGGGCACGCGTGCTATTCAATGATATCATCTTCGAAACAACCATTTCAGAATAGTTCTGATTGTCATTGACCGCGTGATGATCTGTATTTGTTCCCATTTGTCTATTGGTCAGTATGTATACTGTCTCAGTACATATTCTACCACTTCCCTTTATTTTCATATTAACTCGTTTTTCGAATTTTCGTTATAAAATTCTTATTGTCTTTCGTTTAAACTTCTGGGAAATTCCTGTTCCCTACAAAGTGTCTAATATCAAATGAAACAATTTCAATGTATTAAAAGATTTAATCAGAGTTGGTAATTCAGTATTCCTCTAAACATTAATGATTGAGAATCACGGATGTATGATCCTGACAGCTAAATCAAGCTTACGGCAAAAATCTAACTAAACTTTGCTGTTTCATTTTACAAACGTACATTGAAGCATGTTGAGCTTCAATCTTCCTTTACTTGTAATTTTCTAATAATGAATAGAACCAATTTGTCTCAAAATATTTAAGAATATTCTATTGGGATGGAAACGTTTTAAAACATTTTGAAGGGCAGATAATATGATACTAATTTAAGGTATTATATATCATATTTAAGATTTTACCAGTTGAACAACAAAGAATTGCCATTAGTTATGACAAAAATTTCATATCAAGGGAAAGATAAAACAAAGATTAACCATCTAAGTAATATTAAATCAGAAATTTTCTGTATTTTGTGTAAAGAAATCTTCATAAATCAGGATAGATGATCACAGATATGATAAGACAAAGAAGTGATGCCGGACTGATAGAAAGCCTCGAAAAACAAACCTATCTTAAGCGTATATTTTTTGTACTTTCACTAACGATAAAAGTGTTGTAAGTCAACATTTAAAACAAAATATTCCTCATAGCAGTTTTAGCATCAAGAATATACTTAAAGATGGAAAAGACTGTGCTAACATAAAATGAGACAATAAAAACAATTAATTGACAGCTAAATGGTTTTGTCTAAATCAGTCTGTAATAAAATCGTATGTATTTTTATTATTTGATACAGTTTTATTGTTGTTTTATATTAAGCATTTATATTTACTTATAAAGTAGCCATAGTATCGGCATTACTTCGCTTATTTACTTGAATGAGTCGTTAATGTTCTTTTCAATATGTTGTAGATACGGAGATCAAAGAAAGAAACAACATCAGACAATACTAATGCTATATTCGTTCTGACAATAAAACATGTACAAATTCTGTTCTAAAAATACTATCCATCATAAGTATATTATATATTTTTATATTGATCAAAACCTCTAATAAATCGTATTTGCTTTCTCATAAAAAAACACACAACAAAAAACATACAATTCTATCTCAGAGCAACAAAAATAGTATGAAAGGAAATTTATCTTTTCATTAAGGAACTTAATACTTCAAGAAATTAAATATTCCAGGTTTGGTAAAATACGGAGGATTGAAGTTCTTATAAAGTATAGTTACATAATATGTTGAGAAGTATCTCTAGGTAGCTGTGTCTTCTATATTTTGATCTATTTTGGATTGGTGTATCTTTACGTGTCTATTCTAGTAAAGAAGATGAATATAACCCTGATCCAAACCCTTGGTCGATTTCTTGATAACTTAATTCTGTTTGATTTATTGTACTTTAATTATAATATATATTATACTACAAATATACTAAAATTTATCTAAAAGTTAAAAAACAAGAAGGCGTCACAGTTCACGGATGCCCCACTCGCACTATCATTTTATATGTTCAGTGGACCGTACAATTGAGGTAAAAATCTAATTTGGCATTTAAATTTAAAAAGATCATATCACAGGGAACATGTGTAACAAGTTTCAAGTTGATTGAACTTCAACTTCATCAAAAACTACATTGACCAAAAACTTTAACCTGAAACTTGCACAATCATTTTCTATGTTCAGTGGACCGTGAAATTGGCGTCAAAAATCTAATTTGGCATTAAAATTGGAAAGATCATATCATAGGGAACACGTGTATTAAGTTTGAAGTTGAGTGGACTTCAATTTCATCAAAAACTACCTTGACCAAAATTTTTAACCTGAAACGGGACATTAAGGACGAACGGATGGACGAACGGACGTGCAAACGGACGGACGCACGGACAAACGAACGGTACAACGGACCAACGGACGGACGCACAGACCAGAAGACATAATACCCTTCTACTATTGTAGGTAGGGAATAAAAATACATTATAGAGGAATCATTATGTAAATTACCTTAAATCTTTTAAAGCAAGAAAACAATACAGGGATTAAGAATAATTTAACGAGCACACCTTACGTTGCTACAAAAGTATGCTAAATAATGAAAACAACGCTTTAAAATTTACTTCTTCCAAGTATGAGTTTGTCTGATTTACCTTTATTCGAAACGCTTAAACCTTTTAAAATTTGAAAACTACTGATGTACAATTTCTAAGAAACGTTGGAAGTAATATGGCCAGCAACCGATGCAGACTGAATATAATACTTATGATAACAAAATAAATAATCGGAAACATCTAAATTTTTATATATTATTACTTCAAACGAAGATATATTATCCTACAGCCGATCAATGCGCATTTACCAGAAGTTTTTATAGAACCAGATTATTATCTTCTACCAGACAAAAGCTTTGATGGATAACAGTTGTTTAAAAAGTCTTTTGATATTTAATATTAAAGAATATGAGACCATAATTGCTAGATAATTTTTCCTATTTGATTTTTAGTACAGTTATTAAATATAATAGTGTAAGCATCGATCAATTTAGCTGCAAATAGATAGTAGTATTTAAAGCGAGACAACTCCGATAACACTTTTAAATTATTACATGGTTTTAAAAATGTACTGCCTCTACATTGACCAACTAATGCAAATCATTACCAGCCGTTTCTGTTGTATTATAAGACATTCATACAAATTATGTTTTCCAATGTAAATGAAAAAATTAAGAATATTAAAGCAGATCATAATCTTTAAAAATTAGATATACTCAAAGTCGGTAAATTAACTCGAATAATAAGATCTATTTATCACAGATGTCCTTGGAGTAAAATTTGTAAACGGCAAATTGACAAAGCCAAAATAGAACCAGTCAATTTGTTCCACGATGTTGAACGATTGAGTTATACTTGAAATTCTATTGGACAATATTGTGACATTATTTTATTTACAGAAATATTTCTCCCTTATGCAAAGCTCAGATAGCTAGCCTCGTTTTGGTTATATTTTCAGTCTTTTTTTGTGTATAAACTCTTCATTTGTTTCTTAAGTTTAAGGTATTAGACTCGCACATCACTCTAAAAAAAAGCATATATTATCGAAAGAAGCACCTGCTTCAGTAAAATTAGCTCCGTTAATGATTACTCAGGAAAACAAAACACATGGAAAACCCTTTCGGAATCTGAATATCTAAACATTAAAATATTATTTAGATTTCAGTTTCCAGAAGTAAACGCTGCTTAAATTCAGCTGTTGTCATATTAAATTAATAATTGGGTGCTTCGTTTTGTAATTGATTTTGGGATGACAACAAGCTAAACATGAAAATATATTTAGATAATTTTCTAGTTTTAACTATAAAAAAAGCTGTATACTAGTATGCGATATGAAGTTTGTGTTTGAGAGAGAAAATCAATTTAATGAACATCAAGAGTCCACAGTTGTCTAAGAACTTAATTACAAGACAACTCTCGGGATGTGTCTTAAAAACTCCCATGTTGCAGTTATTAACCTCTCAAAAATGTGCTTTTTGAAGATTATTTCCCCCTAAATTGCAACCAGTTCTGTTTGCTTATTTTTATATCTTATTTCGGCCATTTTGTAGGTCTTGTATTGATGGCCATTTATGTTACATATCTATCAAAGTGTTCAGAAAGAAAAAAATCATTGAATAGAAAAATAATGCAGCGGTCGATTGACGATTCCTTCCATGTCGTCTTTTTTGTAGATCGTCTTTATTTTTAGTTAACAGTTTTGCAATGAATTGTCGCCTTTATTCATCTGCGTTCGTAAAAAAAAATTATAAAATGGGTAAAATGGTGATTTTAGATGTCCAAAAATTCACTCTACGAACCATTTTTCCAAAACACATTTCAGAAAAGAGTACAAATCCTTATTCTAACCATTAACTTAAATGAAATGACTATTTCTTTCAAAATGGACATTAGTGCATCTAATCGTTCTGGTAGGTTTTACTTTAAATATTCTCCTTTAAAATAGGTTTTTCGAAGTTTCAGGAAATTCTGCATACGATAGCACTGGACCTGTTGATCATTTTTACTGTTTGCTCTAACTATATATTTTGAGATATAGGCCAAAGTTTGGAAATGTAGTAAAAATTGAGATTTCATGGTAAAAAACATCATAATGGGTTGTCCAGTTTTTTCCATAGTGTTAGATATCTAAGCCAAAAAACTGCATTTTAACCCTTTAATCTATTTAAAAACAATTGATGGGTCAAATCCAAAAGTTCACAAAAGTCAGATAATAGGTATCATTGTCATCGCCAATTCATACAATGACAACCGTTTTCTGACATTATAAAATTGTGTAATTTGTTTTTCCATTTCTTGTGTAAATATTCTATTGATCGATCGCCTTAGTTTGTTTTATTGTTTTTCTACCATTGTTGAGAATTAAATTTCTATGACTGCAAGTATTGTTTAACGACATGTTCACTTTGTTTGACATTTAGTGTTTCTAGTGTTTGTTTTTGTCGCCATTAACGCCAGGTTATTGATACCACAGAACGTCATTTGCTATTCAATTTATATATGAAAACTCCTACCTTGAAAAGCTTCAGCCAAGTACTTTATAGACTTACCTAAAATAAAAGAAATAAAGAAACTAGCTTCACTTCATGTATATGTTTTATATAATAGATAAACGACCAATGATGAATAAAATGAGCAAATAAGTCAATCGAACTGATAAGTACTTCTTGTTATTGCAATTTTGCAATTTTTGGAAGTTCTTAAATCCTTAACCATATTGAAAACCCCAGCCGACAGACTAAACACCGGAGTAAATTTGACTGCCTTGATTTCCATACTAGTATCTTCTTATGTACATGTTAAAAATAAAATCACAAACATCCTGAACTCCGAGAAAAATTCAAAACGGAAAGTCCCTAATCAAATGACAAAATCAAAAGTTCATACATATCAAACGAACTGGTACCAACTGTCATATTCCTGACTTGGTACAGAATTAACATAGAAAGACAAAAGAATACCATTAATGTGGTTGATTCTCATTAGAAAGTTCAAATGAATAAATATTACATTTACTTTGATGCAAACAAAATTACAGAACTGGCATCACACGTAAAATATCTTCTGTGGATAATATAACATAGATGTTTATTTATTAACACAGAAAATAGTTTGAAGTCATCATCAACAAATCCTTATATTGATGAATGGTTAATTTGTAGAGCAATAATAAACGAACTGTTAAGTCCATTTCTATAATGAGAACATAGTCCGTTGAATTTATATACCCTTTTGCTTCAATTATTATTGGGTAATGTCATAAATATATATCATAGAAGTGTGTATCTGTCAAACAATCAAGATTTTATTACTCATTTTCTTATGCCAATAATACACTTTGAATTAAGCAACTGTACACTATATACACACATTTAGCATAATATACTTTCATTACTTACTTTTAAATTAACAAAATATTATTTAAAACTGCCCGAATCATGTGCATTTTAAATATCAGTAAGATTTTATGTACAATAACGTTACTTATTTGGATAAAACATACACAGGCTAACAGGCATCACCATAAATATATACCAGAACCATAAAAGGATTGATATTCAGTATTTTTGTCAATGATTTGTAATGTCCCTTGGGTACTATTGCACATTTATTGGTTTTGAAAGATAGTATGGAGTAGTATTTAATAAAGACAGTCATGTTTATA
Organism: Mytilus galloprovincialis; assembly: GCF_965363235.1. Lineage (NCBI taxonomy): Eukaryota > Metazoa > Mollusca > Bivalvia > Mytilida > Mytilidae > Mytilus > Mytilus galloprovincialis. The sequence continues at coordinate 9,891,218 of NC_134840.1, forward strand.
ATCAAAAGGTCTAATTTCCATATTATCTTTATCTATTTCATCAAACTGTGCAATTGATGGAAATACATATACACAAGAGAGAGCTTGAAAACTCAATACAAACTTATTTGATCTTTTCTTTAATAACCTCAATTCTGGTTAAATCGTACAAACAATATCATGTTTCTTTCCTGTGATGAAATATATCGATCTGAAGAAAGTGAATACCAATTAAATGTTGCTTCGTTAAGAACATTCAACTGATACTATCAAATTCCACTTACCAGAAAACATTCTACAAAATTTCTACATTAGGCTGAAGAAATATGTACTGAACTTTTGGTGATATAAAAGGCGTTGTATAATGTTTCGTATGAAGGGGGCGTGCCATTCTAAATGAATCATACTCTTAACATAGTACTTCAAGGGGCGCTTACTTTTATAAATGGTTATATAAGCTAGTTGCATAAGCGCATCTCCAGGCTTCATTTAAATATCAATACACAAATTGCCTATATCAAGCTTTACGGTTTTTTTTCAGTCAATAACTGTAAATATTTTAAGATTATGTTTTTTTTTTTATAATAACAAGATAAAATTCTAATGTGGAACAAACAAGTGTAATTTGATTTGTTTTCAATCTATCTATTTATCCCGCAATGTTAGAAATACAACTTGTGTATCTGTTCTCGTTCTCTTATTTTCTGATAGCTAATAAATCATTTACAATCTTCCTTATTTTAAGAGAGTTTGGCTTTTTTTGCTAGATAGGAAGATGAACTGAACCAAAAAAGGGAATCTTTATTTAAATTGATCAATGCTATCCGTTCATGCATTAGAATCTACTATGAACAATGGACACACTTGGATTCAAACGTTTCAAATTTTTACTACAAAATGTCTATCTGCCATTCTTTCTAATTTATTTACAAAGTTGCTTGTTTTTACAGTGATTAGGATTATAACATAACGGTAACTCCTGTATTACATTTTTTTTTATATTTAACTTATTTGTTTTTGTTTTGATCACAGGTTGTCAAAATAATTGAATTAAATGCAAATATCATACAAGTGTGTGGTTTAGCTAGATATAAAACCAGTTTAATCCACCGTTTTTTTTTACACAAGGAAATGATAGTAACAAGTCGAAAATATGAACAACTATTTTCATCTCGTTTAGGTGTTTGAGGTTTTAATTTTGCGTTTTAATTGGGGACTTTACATTTTACCTAGAGCTCGATATTTTTGTTACTTTATTATGAGTTCCGGCAGGTATGCCACAATAATATTGTTATAATATGCACAAATCAATAATTGGGATATGTACCTTAAGACCTCGGAGTTCACAGACAAAATGGAAATCAAAACATTTTCTTGAATCCGTACTTTGACATTTGATTGCTTAATTTTAACTAATTGTGACTTGGATGGATAGTTGTCTTATTGCCACTCACCCACATCTTTTAATATTTGTTTACCTTTAAATAATTCACAAATTAAAAGATATTTTTAGAAAATCAACGATCCGTGTTTCTCTACGTTTGTAATAACATAAAAAGAAAGATGAAAATTTGCCATCTTCATACTGGTTGACAAGTATTCATAAAACAGCACAAAGCCATGTCAAAAAATTATTCGGCTTACCATTTTTCTTCAGTTTCATCACCATTTGTTCTAAAATATGGGTTCATGAATAGTGTAATAAGATATAATACATCGTTATAATAAACAAAGTGTTGTCTGCAAAAATGAGAATCGTACATACCAAATATTTATTCATGATTATGTAAAATCTTACTTTGTGAAGAATCAAACTGTTTTACAAAACACGTAAAACGACACTTATATAATGACAATGCTAAAATAAAATTGAGACTGGAAATGGGGAATGTGTCAAAAAAACAATAATCAGACCAAAGAGCAGAAAACAGCTATCTATGGATAATCAATACAGCCAGAAAATCCCGCACCCAGAGGATGTACTCTTATGATACAAAATTCATACATCAATTTCTCAAATGCAAATAAGGTAATATCTCGCTTAGTTGTTTTATTTCCCTTTGATGATGTTCTTTTACCTAATTATCCACATCCACATTTCAGTGGGCGCTCAAATCTCATAGCAAGAAGTCAGCCTTCATATCTTGATCATTTCCTTAAAATGGACACAGATGGACGACTTCAAACTGGAATTTATGACAAACGTTATGATATCACTTTTCCAATTTCCGTATTCCAATATCTCAATTATAATATACAATCTTCCGTACCATATTGCATTTACTTATCTCAATTGATACGTTGAGCTGGTGCACAGTCACACTATACAGACTTCGTAGCAAGGATATATTCCTTACACTGAATATTATCTAATTGAGTTATGAAGAAAACTCAAATCGACTCCCTATGCTTTTGTAAGTTATAAATATTTGTCGTCTTGATGAATGTATGTTTTACCATCAGTAAACTACGGTTGCGTATATCTTATCACAGTCGGGCAGTATCTCAAAAATAAAATCACTGCCACATAACTCACGTTCAACAAACTGTCAATTGATCCTATTTAACCTCATAAAGCAGCTTTATACAATATTTGGATTATTAAGTATGCGCTGCATGCGTCTTTTTATGCATATAACTATAAGTATGTAGTACATATTCAACATATCTAAAACACAAACTCTAATACTTTACGAGTCAAAATCCTCACATGTATTTAATTTCTGTAATTTCTCTCTTTGATATTTTTTTGTGATCGATATAATACATGTTGACTTGATTATCATTAACTAACATTTTTGCCAATTATATATTTTCTTCTTATAAGTACTAAATATTGGTTTGCTACAGGTCGGCTCTGTCTGAGGAATTATTCCTACTAAATAGTAATATAAGATATAAATAGGCACAAACCTTCCCTTTCTATATACAAAATTATAGTTATATCAAATTTGGTAGAAATATATGGCATGACAAATACTGTTTACATCGAGACATAAGCTAAAATCATGGATAACAATGTAAAGTGTGGTATTCCCCTATATAGCGATAATAATAACGTCAATGATTGCAACAATAAAACCTGCAGTCTGCAATAATTAATAAATCCATTTTGAATAAATGCTTCAACGGAAGTCGATATATAAAAATATCCTGAATATTTTTATTTCCTCTCTCTTCGTTTATATCTCTAAATAAAAATGTTTTACGTTATTACACAATTAATAGTTAAAACGTTCTTACATGTACGTTTTTATAATATTTTTGTTCGTTTTTTTTTTTTTTTGGTTTTTTTTTGGGGGGGGGGGTGGGGGAATTTGAGGGGAAGGAGTGTCTTGTATAATATATATTAATTGCGTGAAAAATAGGTAAATTAAATTGCTCTGTGTGTGTCTGTTTTATTTTCACCTGTTTTAATAATCATAAACCTATATAAGTCAATCTAATTCACTCAGTTGTTTTCTTTTTTCTATTATTACATATAGTTTAAATGTTTTGACGAAGTTTGGATTTCGGTAAACTACTTTTATTTTAAAGCACAAATCGTCTTTGTTTTATAACTAAATAGATAAAGTAAAATGGACGAGCAAACGACCGTTGCCTAATTGTTGATAAACAATATTAAGTATGCAATGAAACAATATAGCCAAGGTCAACTAAGCTGCTTCACAAGTGCGTTTTGAATAATACTACACCAGAAGTCAGTAAATGAAAATTTATCGCATACCTCTCTTTATATCAAACACATATTAAATTATATATTGAGTTTAATGGTTGCTTTTCATACAGTAAATACTGTCAATCATAAGTGTTCATAACGAGTGTTTTATATATCTAAATATAACACTGTAACTCGGCATTTGAAATGTTACTATTTCATTATTAACTACACTTCTTTAATTTTTAATTTCATGTGTGTAGTCATATATCCTAATTTGGATCTGTAAAACAGATTTAAAGTTCCAAGTCTCATAGTTCAAATGTTGTACAAACAGTTAAATTAACTGAAGTATTTCTTTATTTTAAGTTATACGTTTTTAGAAACAACATATGCAAAAAAAAATCTTTTTGAACTCATCTTATTCGCTCAGTTGTTTTTATCTGTTGTGTATATTATATGGTTTTAAAAAAATGAAAATCTGTAAACTACTCTGGGTTCTTTTTATAAGAAACCACATTACAAGCTCGGATATTATTCTGTATATTTTCTTCTTGTATGTTATTTTTTTTACGGTTAAACGAGTAAAACACCTTTGCTGGCATAGAATAACAATTTCAATATGAAAACTGTTCTCCTACAAGTATTTGTCCGACGTTAGCACAGTATGGCTATGAAATGGTAATTGACAAACGAAGGAGGGTTTGTTGATTAATTTATGTATATTGATGTATTGTTGTTATTAATAAGTACAGTCAAAGAAGCTGGTCGATAAAACAGAATGATGTAAGGAATGTCTTTCACATGAAAACTTTTGATGATGTTTAGTTCATCAAAATTAATGATCAAATAGTTGTAGGCGCAACATTTCAAAATAGTGGGGGAGGTTAAATCGCACGAATACTACTAATTATATTTATATTGTTGTGTTTTGAATTGTCTGTGTTCAACATTATTGCTTTTAGTTTGTGTTTGTTAGTTTGCACTGCTTCATTTGTCACGGTACGTTTACATGGTCAGCTTGCTCTGATTAGACCAAGTTATACGTTTGAAATTAAACTATACAGCTATGCACAGTTTGAAACAACATATTCACGAATTTTAGAAAATGATAAAAAATTGAAACATTAAACTTTTTAAACAAGTTCAATAAATGAGTTTTCAAAATGGTCTTTGAAAATTTTACCTGTTTAAAGTAAAAAAAGTCGTGCCACTCCATCACCCCTTTTTGCACTGAATAATGTACGTCATCCATCTATACACTCTAAAAATTGTGTTTAGAGCCTAAACACTTTCCTAAACACATTTGTGAAACCGATTTTTGACATGTTTTAAATCTAAACATGTTTAATATTTAATGTGCTAACAGCCTAAACGTGTCAAGCTATAAAGTGCTTAGACTGTAAACATGTTTAGATGTAAAGTGTTTAGACTAGAAACATGTTTTGCTAAAATGTGCTTAGACTGTAAACATGTTTAGTTGTAAAGTGTTGTATCTGGAAACATGTTAAGTTCTGAAGTGTTTTGTCAGGAAACACGTTTAGCTGTGAAGTGTTTTGAATGTAAACATGTTTAGACCATAAAGGGTCGTGAAGAAACATGTTTATCGTTTTAGTGCGATAAGCCGTTACTTCATTAGACCCCAAATAAACTAATATTCCGGAAGACTAGACTGTAAAACGTATGATAGCTTTCAATACTACATGTGTTCATACCATCACAAAAGGAGCCAAACGCATCAAACTAAGAAACTTGAATTTCCAATTCAAATTGATTGTGACTAATACCTTTTCAATCTGAATGAGTATTTTCTTTAATTCAATTGTCAACATTCGACTATTGCATTTTTTCTTCATTTAAAATATTCATTAAACAGTCTAGAACTTTTGAAATGAAATTATTATTATACTAATTCTAGGATTAAAAACAAAATTACAAGATATGAAACAAAGGAATTTATGTAATTGTTTATTTCCAGTTAATCATTGAACACAATCAAATATAAACTCATAAAATCATAAATTCATAGCAACGTACATATACATAATATTGACAATCAAAACAATTTGAAAATGTCCTGTTTTCATTTTACAAGTCAATAAGAGCTTCTCCTTTCTTAGTACCCAACTGCTGGTCACTGGCCTATAAAAATAGAAAAATATTGATAAGCAACTAAGTAGAATTAATCTAAAAATATAAGTATACGAACTACAACACCAAATAGTAAATGCATGATTTAAGATCAAGATAACAACATTAGAACCGTGGTATAAAAGCATAAATGTACTGATGAGTAAATTGATATTTTTAATATAAAACTTCTTTTCATGCTTAATATCATTCATTTCATCAAATATATATTGACATTTTGAAAATCAAATACACTTCGGATTCTTACCTAGCAATATAGTTGCTACTGTGCATTATCTCCTCTTTTAGCATGTCAAGACAAATGATTTCCTCTGCACTTCTCTCATCTAGAATAAAACAATACATATCAATAAAAATATAAGAAAGCACAACGGCTTATAACTATTGAAGAAAAACAAGCATCTTTTTATTTATTTTGAGCAAATGTTGATTGTGCATTTAGGAAGTGTTTACTAAAACAATGAACTCGATATGACACTGGTTTTGCGAATGATGCACTCGGCAGATTCCGCTTCCCTTCATGTTCCATTATAATCTGCCGAGGAGTACCAAATGAAAATTGTCCTCACGAACTCCTGTCCAAGAACATATATATATATATATATATATATATATATATATATATATATATATATATATATATATATATATATATATATATATATATATATATATATATATATAATAAGTGCTAGCTTGCATGATAGAACATTAAACAACTCTTATCTTTACACAAGATAGTTTGAACACTAAAATCTCTTGCAAGCACTTGTTTCGTGGGATGGTTCCCCCTTTTTCTTCTCCTGCATTGACTATACGGTAGTGTACTTGTACATAATACTTATAACTGTCAATAATCATTTAAAATTGGCAGTACAAAATAAAAATCAGTATAATTATAACTCCTTACCTTTCTGAAACAGTTAAGTTACGGTCAGTTATGGTCAGAAGTAAACAGCGTGGCCTTTGACTTCGGGTTCTTTGTTTCTTCTTCCCGCTCAAAAATTAGCACGTGGTATGCATGCCGTCTTCTGCCTAAATGTGTTGTAATTCTAAACGTGTTTAGGAAAGTGTCTAAATATTGAAAGTGCTTAGAATTTAAACACGTTTAGCTTCATATACTTGACGATGTAGCTAAACATGTTTAGCACAACAACATGTTTATTGCAAAGTGCTGAGAGCCAAAACATGTTTAGTGCGAAGTGCTGAGAGCCAAAACATGTTTAGTTTTTAATGCTTAGAAATTAAACACTTTCCTAAGCACATAAGTCTTGCAACATGTTTACATTCTAAGCACTATTTTTACAGTGTATATAAAGGCAACAGTATTATACTGGTGTTTAAAAGTCGTAAACCGATTGTCAGATAACGGGTTACCAACCAAAACCGAGGGATAAAATACAAATTGTGGTTTCGACCTCGACATATCTGATCAACTATCGTCGAATCAAACGTCTCTTTCAGAAACACTCAAATAACGAAATCAGTCTTTTTTATGCAAATTTGGCCAATGATTTGTTACAAATTTAAATGTTTTAAAAAAACAAGATAATAAAAGTTCAACTTTAATCTTTTTAATTTCATATCACCTGTATGTAATCTTTGTTTTAATCATTTATTAAAATACGTTTTGGAAATATTTACCGAAGCTATTCATTTGATCTTGAAACTTAACTAATCAGATTTATGCTAATGTAACAAAATCATTTCGAGGGGGGTATGCTATTCTGTTTTTGTTTATCTCATTACAATAGAAAAACGTTGAGTATTACATGTAAAAACAGCGTTTGAAACTAAAAGAGTTTTATAGGGCATAAGCTATCTATCAAATTCATGTTCAAAGTCTTATATCTCATTTAAAACAGACTAAACCGTCTAAATGCGCATTGTTCGCGTATTCTATACTCTTTAGATAAGTTTTTTTTTATATTAAAGAAATTTCTTAGTATTCCTAAACGGAAGATTTTATACACACAGACTAAGAAATATACTTAATGACAAAATTATTTTCATTTACCTGTGTAGGATATGACGCAGGTTTATTCAAAAGTCATGATTTTCTTAAAAATGTTTAATATTTCACAGTGGTATCTTACTTTAACTTTGTTTAAACCTGTTTATTCACTTCTGACCTTAATTTTATATCCCTTATAATTTTTATCAACTATGAATTTGCATTCAGGTATCGCAGATCAAATTTATTCGTTCATTGTGTGTGAATTTGTGTTTTTTTTTTATTGAGTTGAGCCTTCAAATTGATATTTTGTAGTGTTTTTCTATGTTGTGATGTTGTACTACTGTTTCAGAAAGAGGAGAAGGTTTGGGACTATTAAAACGTTAAATCCCGCTGCAAATGTTTGCACCTGTCCTAAGTCAGGACAGTTATGTCGTCTGTTTATATAGTTCATACGTGTTTCTCGTTTCTTTTGGGGCTCTTTATAGCTTGCTGTTTGGTGTAGGCCAAGGCTCTGTGTTGAAGGCCGTACCTTGACCTGTAATGGTTTACTTTTATAAATTGTTATTTGGGTGGAGAATTGCCAACTTGTCTCATTGGCACTCATGTCACATCTTCCTATATCTATCTTATTAACTATCAGAATGTTCTCCGAAGACTATCATGATGATCACATGACCAGAAATAAAAACAAAATGTATATATATCTTAATATAAATAGACAGGCATGTGAAATTGTATATTGCCATTTAAAAAAAACAGATCTTGCAATAATGCAGGTTCAAAAGAGGTTGGCTTATTGAATTTCAAGTCAAGTATATTATCAATGTTTTGGTCTTATGATAACAAAATTGAACTAAACTGACTGCTAAATATTATTGCATCATTTTTTTTATTCATTCTGTTGACCAATTTGATAAGTGACTTTTCGATTTGAGTTTTGCTCAGAGTTCGGTATTTTTGTTGTTTTACTTTTTACTAATATTTATATAGATGGGTAAATCAGTATTTAAAAGATTAAGACTGTTCTACGTAACATTGAATTGAAGCATAGAATTCTTCTCTGAACATTGTCATAATTGTGTTCTCTTCTGATGTTCGTCTCTACCTCGTGCGATGGAACATTAAGTTTATGATTCGTATCAGCGAATTTATGAGCCAGTTATATTTTTATTAACGTAGGAATGTATAGACATGTTAAATAAGATTATCTGATCTTCAATGATACTTCATAGATGAAACGTTGGAACCCAGTTACGATGAAGTATTCAAGATAAATAGGCAACAAAACGAAGGACACATATACATCGAGAGCTTGAAACAGACCAATCAAAAAGCACCTCATTTTATACATTTTTATAACCCTGTTAGTGAAATAGATGTTAGTTCTTTAATTCGGTAGACATGATTCACATTGCACAATACTTCTTGATATTCTTCTCTGTGTTTCTTTTTTTTTTTTATCTTAATTGTGAATTATAGGTTCCGATTGTGACAAAGTAATTGCATCTTTCAGAGACATGAAGATTCATGGCGGATCATTTAATCAATGCGATTGACGTGTTCAACTGTCTTTCATGTCGTTTTACTGCCCAAAATTCCACTTCTTTCGATACTTTGTAATTTACAGGGAGATATATAAAGCGGAATACATGTATTTTAAGTGGGAAAAAAACTTATTATAAATTGTGAATTTAAAATTATTCATACAAAGTCTTTTGGACTTCTACATTGGAATTATCTAATTGTATTTATATGAATCATTATTTAATTGTATTTACGTAAAAATTAGATGTATGAAACATACTGGAAATATGCACAACCAAAATTCCTTGAATGTTAAGAAAGATATAAGAAGATGTGGTATAAATGCCAAACGTGACAACTCTCCCTCCAAGTCACAATTTATAAAATTAAACCATTATAGGTCAAAGTACGGTCTTCAACACGGAGCTTTGGCTCCAACAGAACACCAAATTATGAAGGATCCCAAAATTGACTAGTGTAAAACCATTCAAACGGGAAAACCAATGGCCTAATCTATATAAAACAAAAACGAGAAAGAGAAACACTTATGAACCACATCAATAAACGACAACTACTGTACATCCGATTCGTAACTTAGGATCGGTGCAAACAATTATAGTGGGTTTAAACGTTTTAATAGTACTAAACCTTCACCCTTATCTGAAACAAAAGTGTAACATCACAACATAGAAAGACACACTATAAAATAGCAATTGAAATGGCTTATCTCAATCAAAAGACATATTTAAAACACAAGTAAACATGCATATCATTTGCGATGCATATAATAAGTCAACCAGTTCTCTTGGTTATTGTTTTGAAATTAAATATCATCTAAGGTTAACATGTTCGTTTTTGCTTTAAACAATTTAAAAGTAAAAAGAGGAATCGATCTACTTTACAAGGTAAGAAATGTTGAAAATACTAATAAGGTAGAACTGTCGGGATGTGATTATTCTGTCCTATGGAAGAACTTACGAACAGGCACTGTGATTAGCCAATAAAAGAAATGTGTATGGTCTGCTATCGTTTTCATAATACTTTTGTAATTTTATGCGACTGTCTTACAAGTCAGAGGTTTAGGAATATGACAGTTGTTATCCATTCGTTTGATGTGTTTGAGTTTTATGGTTTTGCCTTTTAATAAGAAAAATTGCCGTTTTTGATGTTCCTCTAATTTCGGTATTTTTGATTTTTACTTTTTATCAATGTTCTATGATGATACTTGATCAAAATATATATCTATCTAATTTTAAACTGTTCATGAGGTAGAACCCTCAAAAAACTTTATAGAGTAGAACTGTAAGAAAGTTTCAATAGTTTTTTTAAGGGTAGAGTTTGGTAGCATACGTACAATTCTAAATACTAAAAAGTTTTCGTGACAGTTCAAGGTAGATTTTAAAAGAGGTTAAAAATGATCCAAATTGTTTAAAAAACTTTTAATTGTTGGAAATACTAAGAATTTTCTACTCCAAAAGTATATTAACCTGGCTGAATTTGGCAAAACCTTTCGGTATTTTAGGTTCTAAAAGTTCTTCAACCTTATCAGACGAAACACGCGGCTGGCATTTAATATCATAAGCCTGGTATTTTTTATGAGTTTTTTTAAACTTAAAAGCCGGAATGAACAAATATTAATAAGATACAGTGTACTGACTATTTTTGTTTCTGTTGAATCCTATAAGAAACATTTTTTCACAATTTGAATATGGAAGTATTCTATGATTAGCTCCTGTGCGGAGTGAATATTTTAGAGATTAACGTAAAGCTTCATAAATGCGCTACACTCCTTCCGCGAGATAATCTCTAATAAATAAAAATGTCCAGACAGTCTATCTACTTCATTGTTTAGATTTTTCTTAATAAACAAAAACAAATTAACTTTAAATATAGTATTTTTACCTTCTACGTATCTAGTTATTTATTAACACAAACGACATGAAACCTGTATCTACTTTATTCGTGATTTCTGTGTCTTCAAAAATAATTCTTAATGCCCGAAATCACGTATCCTGAAATGGTTTCCCGTAACGATGCTAATCATGACTGAACGATAACATTTGACTGTCTGCTACTTTTATGGTATCTAACAGATAAATTTAAGCTTTTACTTTAATCTAATTGATATATGTATTTGTCTTGACAACTTTATTTTTAACCCAAACAAATCTGGTGAAACTTAAACGTATTCTCATTTGAAACGTTACTTGCACCTAAAACTGTTCAAAAACGGCCTGTATATTTTTAATTGGAAGTATTTTGAGTGCGACTACAACATTCCTAATTCTTGGTGCAATGGATCTACCTTTTTCTAAAGTTATGTCGGAATGTTTAAAAGAACCGGAAGATACAAAAGGGATAATCAAAATGTAAATACATTAAACAGTACATGAAAAGTATCCAAAAAAACAGGAAATTGAGTTAAAATTACCAATGGAATACTTGATCAAGTTATTACTGAATTGTCAAAACCGAACTATTTATTATAGTGGATGTACTATACAGTTGAGATTAAGAAATACATAGTATAAACAAATAGATATTAGACATGACATTAGATGTCATAAATGTTTGAATTGCACAAATTAACAATTGGGAGGTATTTCCTTGCTGTTATAGAAGTGTTTCGTAATTTTAAGTCTGAAATAGACAAAGAAGCGTATTTGCATAATTAAAAGCCCTCTCTAGGTTCTCTTGGTTTTAGTTTGGGCCAGGCTTTGGTTCAGTTCAATCGATGTATGCTTATTCAACAGTTGTATACTATTATTGCCTTTATTTACAGATTCTAAATGGTCAGAGTAGAAAGAAATTCTAGAAAGGACACCAAGTCCTAGCAAAACCGTCAAGCGGAATTAAGAAAATTTAATCATTTCATTTGACGTTAATTATATATTTCATATATTATTGAAAATCACAATATGATGCATCTTTTTTTATTTACAATTGAATGAATCCGATCAATGTAAAACTTTAAATTTCCAGTATAAGTTAACAGAATATCATCTTTATAGCAAGTGGTGAAAGTAAGACAGATGTGTGCTTCTTCCATTCTTCTTAAGAATCAAAGTGTGAATAGATATAGGAAGATGTGGTATGAGTGCCAATGAGACAGCTGTTCATTAAAATAACAATTTATAAAAGTAAATCATTATAGGTCAAGGTACGGCCTTCAACACGGAGCCTTGACTGACACCGAACAAAATTACTAGTGTAAAACCATTCAAACGGGAAAACCAAAGTTCTCATCTATATTAAAAAAACAAGAACCAAGAAACACGTAAAAATCACATAAACAAAGTTAACGACAACTACTGTACATCAGATTCCTGACTTAGGACAGGTGCAAACATATGCAGTGGGATTAAACGTTTTAATGGTACAAAACCTTCTCCCTTTTACTGAAACAATAGTATAACATCACCACATAGAAAAGTGAAGTCTGTTTCATATGCATTTAGGAAATAGTCGTAAAAGTGAAAATGTTGGTTACTATATGAATACAGAGTGACTTAAAAAATTCTACCGAACGTAACAAATATGTTCTCATACCAAAATTCAAGCATCTTGATAGTGGTAGTTTTAGAAACTTGTTTTTAAGAATTAGGTTATTATTTTATACATACGTATAAAAGTAAAACAAATATACCCAACTCCAATGTGAATTAAGAAAGGAAAGTACACTGACAAAATCAAACTTCGCCAACCAACGGAACAACCGTCATTCTCCTGACTTGGTACAAGTATATTCCGTAGAAAAGGATGGATTAGGCTTGGTTTTATATCTATTCAAACTTTCTACTTGTATGACTTAAGCACCTCGAATTTTAAACTCGAGACCATCTTATACGATTTGTGTAGAAGATTATTGATTTATAAGGTCTTGGAACTTACCGATTAAATTTTTAAGAAAAAGGACGAGACATATAAAATAATCTGGTTCAAACAAATTAATGTATTCAGAATAAACAAATTAATGTATTTAGAATAATAAATGAAATATATTTTGACAATACGTATACAATTGAAAGGTACATAATATTTTTAGCGAAAACTATTAATTGATGTAATCATAGAATTAATTTTCGTTTAGTTGGAAAGAAGTCACGCACTTACAAATGTAATTATCTTTTTAATGTTAATTACTTTGTGGCCTAATTATCTGAATTAATTCATGAAACATGTGTTCATAATTGTAGATATAGTATATGATTTATATGTATTCAGACAAACTCCTGCTCGTCTGGTAAAGTTTAGTACGTGAATAAGTATAGCCAAGGAGGTTATATAGCTAAACAACATTAAAGGGTTGAAAAATTCATACTTAGTACAATCACTACATAATCACTGCACACTTTTGTAATTAAATTGGGAAAGGAAATGGGGAATGTGTCAAAGCGACAACAACCCGACCATAGAGCAGACAATGTTTGGTTATAGTTATTACACAACTACATATGACTGATACGTGAAATATTTTTTTTACTTCTACAGTGATCGGATTTATAGAGTGAAAGCCATCTTAAATCTTTGTCTTCTTCAGTTTCAGAAAACCATCAACATACTGATGTTTACTTTCCGGCGTTTGACTGGTTATTGTTTTCCAAATTTATGTATTTATCAATACAGCTATACATAGATTGTCATTTTTTTTGTATTCCATATTTTTGTATCTTTGTTATAATATTAATTTTTACAAATTTTCTTTGTTTTTTATTTATATTTTTCTAATATTTCATTTTTTATGTTATTTTTAATTTAAGATAAAAACATTCTGTATTGGTTTTTTGTTATGACTAGTTCCAGTCTTTAATTGTTTGACAAAAGAAAGAACATTTGTAGCTGTCTTTGTTACATTGGATTTGTATGTAAGCATCTTTATTGGTGGATCTTGTGATGGACCGACTCTTTTGTAATACATTGTGATGGAATAGCAATATGTTCGTTTGTTATTTTGTGGAACATTATTAGCCTTGTTCTTAGCCGGTGTTCTTGTAATGTTTGCCATTTCATGGTGTCTTCCATTTCAGAAACACTGCTGGTATTGTGATGTCTGTTACACTTTACGACAAAAGAGATGATTTCAGCTTTCCAATTGTGAACTTTCCATTTCTAAGTAGCAACATTCCAGCAGCACCTGCATACGGGGTATATATCTCCCAATTGATACGATATTCCCGTGCTTGCATTTCCTATCATGATTTTCTTGATAGAGGTTTGCTGCTCACAAGGAAGCTATTAAACCAAGAGTTCCAAATGGTGAAGTTGAAATCATCCCTTCGTAAATTTTACGGACGCCATCACGAGTTGGTTGACCGTTATGGAATAACCGTTTCACAAATGATATCGGATATGTTCCTTACGTCGTAACTACAATCCCCTTCCCTTTCATGAATATGACCTACCGAATTAGACTATTTACCGGATTTGTAATCACTTAAGCAACACGACGGGTGCCACATGTGGAGCAGGATCTGCTTACCCTTCCGGAGCACCTGAGATCACCCCTAGTTTTTGGTGGGGTTCGTGTTGTTTATTCTTTAGTTTTCTATGTTGTGTCGTGTGTACTATTGTTTTTCTGTTTGTCTTTTTTATTTTTAGCCATGGCGTTGTCAGTTTGTTTTAGATTTATGAGTTTGACTGTCCCTTTGGTATCTTTCGTCCCTCTTTTACACGCATACCTTGCCGTGATCGTATGTGTTCGCTCTTATAGGGGTCCCATAAAGTACAGCAGTATTCTAGTTTGGGTCTTATAATGGTTTGGTATGCTCTTTCTTTTATGTTTTGTGACTGGACTTTGAGATTTCTTCTGATAAAACATACATATTTATTTGCTTTGGCAGCTGTTTGTTGGATGTGGGTGTTCCATTTTAAATCTTAAGAAATTGTGACACCTAAATATTTAGCATGTTTTACTAATTCTAATATGTGCCCATACATTTCGTAGTAGAAGTGGATGGGAGTTTTCATTGTTGTTATGTGCATGATGTTGCATTTTTCTGGGTGGAAAGACATGAGCCAGTCTTGCTCCCATTGTATGGCGGCTTCTAAATTCTTGAAGCTTGAGACAGTCGTTTTGAGATTTAATTTGTCTATAAATTATACTGTCATCTGCGAAGAGTCTGATTTTACTATGTTTGATGTATTCAAGAAGGTCATTTATGTAAATAAGGAAGAGTATGGGTCTTATCACTGTACCCTGTGGCACACCTGAAGTGACTGGTATTTTTGAAGATGTCATGTTTTCTAAAAATACTGCTTGAGTTCTGTTTGAAAGAAAGGATTCGACCCAGTTTACGATTTGCTCTGATATGCCAAAGTATTTCATTTTATATAGTAATCTTTTGTGTGGTACCTTGCTTTGGCAAAATCCATGATTATGAGATCTGTTTGTATGTTTTAGTCATTGTTTTCGAATAATTCATGTATCAGTGAGATAACTTGAGACTCACATGATCGCTTTGCTCTTAATCCATGTTGTAATTCATAGTGTGTTATTGGTTTCGAGATGTTGCATTATGCTGCTTGCAAAGATGTGTCCAAGTAAGTTGCAAGCTATGCATGTTAAGGATATAGCTCTGTAGTTAACATGGGTTATGTTTATCCCCTTTTATGAATGCAGGTGTGACACTTGCATGGTTCCAGTCAGATGGTGCTTTTCCTGTCTCTAATGATCTGGTGAATATTAATGTGAGGATTTCTGTACACATTTCAATGTTTTGTTTTAGTACTTTGCCTGCGATGGTATCAGGACCAGTAGCTTTAATAGGTTTTATGTTTTTGATAAGTTTATAAACACCATCCCTAGTTATTGCTATGGTTCTCATTTTTGGATGAATACTAGGACCTTTATCTAGAATGTATTTGCCTCAGATGTAAAAGCTGGCTGAATTTGTTTGTTCAGTATGTTCACTTTCTCAGATGGATTTGAGTGCAATGTACCTTCACTTCTTAGAGGAGTTATGCCGGTATTTTCATTTTTCTGGCTTTTGATATAAGAATATAGCTTTCGTTGGTGTATTTTTGAAGCATGGTTGGTTTGGTTGCTGTATTTCAATATCAAAGATCATATTTTCTATATATTGCCAGTAAGAGTTTCTTATTTTTTTTTTTGGAGCTTGGTTTAAATTTCTTAATATTGTTTTTTGTACTTGCGATTTCCTTTTTTCTTTTTGTTTTTTTGTTTTTCTTGTTACTTAGCTATTTAGTTGGTTATTTACCCAAGGTAGTTTTGATTTATGACTAATGCTTTTTTAGGAATATTCTTATCAATATACTTTTGGATGTTTGTCTTTAAAGTATTCAATAGTTCACCGAGACTCATTTTATATTGATCTTGTTTTAGCTGTTTGTATGTTTCAGTGAGTTTTTTTTTCTATTTGGTCCCAAATTGCCTTTTTGTAGTTTAATATTATGTTAGCCTGTTGTTTATTTTGAGGCAGTGCTAAATTTATTTCACTGTAAACGATGTCATGGTCGTTCGCTCCAATTCGATGTCATGGTCGTTCGCTCCAATTGGTGGTTATGTTTCGACTCGATTGTCTTATTGCTACTACAATTTGATATTAATTAGTATTGTAATTTTCACTGTTAAAAATAAGCGTTAGATAAGTTAGACAAATCTAATCTTGAAGTTCATCTGAATTCTTTCTTTATTTTTGGGAACTCGTTTTTTAATGTTATGTAATGTCATTTTAATGTTATGATTACTATTGCCATTACAGCGGGAGGCTTGGCATGCCACAAAACCAGGTTCGACCCACCATTTTTATCTTTAAATGCCCTGTACCAAGTCAGGGAAATGGTCATTGTTATATTATAGTTCGGTTCTGTTGTGTCGTAGTTCTCTTATATTTGATGCGTTTCCCTCAGATTAGTTTGTAACTCGGATTTGTTTTTTTCTCTATCCATTTATGAATTTCGAACAGCGGTATACTACTGTTGCCTTTATTTGACATATGATGGATTGGTCATACACAGCAGGTCTAGTGTTGTGTCGTTTCTGGTGTTCTTGTTTACTACCTGTGTAAATATGTCAAGGAGTTGTTGGTGTAGTGAAGCATCATGTTTACAAGGTATAACTGCTGGTGTATTCCAGTCTATGTGGCCAAGATTGGAATCGCCACTTACCCAGATATTTGGGTTCGTTTTTTTGCATAAGACTCTATTTAGTGAGATAGCAAGTTGTTCTAGGGATTCTCCTTTATCGGATGGTGGTCGATAGGAGGAAACAAAGGTAGAGTGATTTGTTTCCTTCATATGAAATTTTCGCCCACACCTTTTTACAATTTATATCGAGCTCTAGGTTAGTACCCGTGTTTGCGATTTGTGTAGATGGTTTGAGATAGCCATCAACTATCCATCATGATCTTTTCTGTTTTTTTTTTTGTATAGATGTTGTATTTGGAGGCTGGGATGTATTCGTATGGAGAGGTATCATTTGAAAGCCATGTAGTACCACATATAATGCTTGGTTTTTTACAAGAGTCAATGATAAGTTCTACTTCAAGTTTTTTGTTCTTTATTGACGGAAAATTTATCGAAAGTACTCTTAGTGGTTCTGAGTTTTTTGCTGTACGATTGCCTTTTTTTCTTTTTGGTTTGCTTTTTTTATGGTGATGATATGTTTTGATCTTCTGGATTGGTGATGAAGAATGTGTTGGTAATCCGATATCAATGATTTCATTTTCAGAATCCATGTTTATTTCTAATGCTGAGTAAGTATTTGACAATTCAAGTATGGTACTATTGAAGAATGTGTTGGAGAAGTTTGGCATACCACAGTTTATATGGTACCCTTGGTCACAGCATAAAGCTTTTTGTTTCCAAGTGCAGGCTTTATTGTATGATTCACATGGATATTTTGGTGGACCAGGGTTTGGCCCTGGTGCATACGAGTTTGTTAGGAGAATGTGACATAGGTTGTCAATACCAGTCTATCATGTTTGATGGTTTTAGTTTTTTTTGTAAGTACAATCATAGTTTTTGTGTATATATTTGACTTACATTTCTCTTGGTTAGATACTGTTATTGACCAAGATGTATCTGGTGCTTCCCTATTTTCTTTGATGTTTCTATTTAAGCTAACAGTCTTGCAGTTGACAATTTGACAAAAACAATGTGAGTATGGTGGATGTCAGTAGTAAAGACTAGAAAATAGCAGGCAGTTAATTAAGATAGAATTACTATTAGTTCTTCGTCCCTTGGGCAACACAAGGGTACAAGGTAACTGTCTCGATTAAGCCATGTTTGTTTAGATAGTTTATGAAGATTTGTTTACTTCCGGTTTACATGTGTTACATGATCAAAATTGGCGGTAGGTATTGTGAACTTGAAAATATAAAAGAATTCGGCTTTAAGGTATTTGAGTGATATAAATGAATGAGAATATACGTGTTATTGTAAAAATATGATGTTTTTTAAGTATGGTTACTTAATGATTTGTATCAAACAAATTTAAACTCTTTTCAACGAGACAAATTCGGGCCAACTTCCTGTCCCAGGCATGTCGCCTCAATACATGACACTGAATAATGTTTGTAATGAAGAACATTTCAAAACATTCTCACGTTAAAGGTTGCACTTTGTAAATACAGCTGTTTCTCAAAACACGCCTCTTTTGGGGAGTAATTGAATATTCATAGAAAATTCATTTTGTTTACATACTGGTTCCCAGTTATGCTCTCTGTGTTCCATATCGCAGAGACAGAACTTGGGAATGTTACCAGTAAATAAACACGTGCATATTGTTTACATTGAAATCTGTGGTAACCTTTCATTCGAGGTAGGGGTAGTTAAGAAAATTAGTGTAAGTTTAAACTCTGAGAAGTTCGGGGCATATAAACGTTGAAAATATGCCGCACAGCCCTATATTTTGACCTTTGAAAAAAATTGTGGTGCATATGAACTTTCAATTCTAGGATAAGATTTTTTTCAAAACTTCATAGTAAAAGTGGTACAGTTTTAGCCGTAAAAGGAGTTCCTATGGGAAATTGCATTGTCAATATTTACAGAAATGCAACCTAAAATATCAGACTGTTTTTTTTTTTAGAGAAAATTTAAAAACATGCTTGCATCAAACCATAACAATGTTTAATCTATGCTTGAATGCTATTTAAAACAGAATTGTGCTTTTGAGTTTAGGGAGATTTTAACAAATGAAAAACGATATTTCGGTATTTTCTCACACATTATATAAATTCATATAACGTATTATTTTCTATTGCTGCGACGAGAGGCGTTGTTTGTTATCAAACAGTGTTTAAAATAAATGTAGAAGCCCATAATAGGGAGAATACATTTTGAACAACAGATGTAGGAGATAACGCTTATATTAAAACCTGTATCAGAACTCACCCAATTATACATATTTAATCATATTCATTTTTAATATTTCCTGTTTATATATTGTATATAATCTCATCATAGATACCAGGACTGAAATTTTGTATTTGCGCCAGACGCGCGTTTTGTCTACAGAAGACTCATCGGTGACGCTAGAATCAAACAAAATTAAAAGCCAAAATAAAGTACGAAGTTCCAGAGCATTTACACCAAAAATTCCAAAAAGGAATGACAGATACAGCTTAGGTAATCTATTCCTGAGGTAGAAAATAATTAAATTCAAAGTTGATTTATAATTATGACCATATCAATGATAGCCCATGGCTACTAGACTGATGATACCCTCGAAAAAACTCCACTGGCCGTGATATCGACCCTGTGATTGTAAACAAACTCATCATAGATACCAGAATTGAAATTTTGTTTTTGCTCTAGACGCGCGTTCGTCTACAAAATCAGTGACGCTCGAATACAGTTAAAGTTAAAAAGGCAAAAAAACGAATTGCAGTTCATTATTTTTTTCCCTTCTATTTATTATTTTTCATAAACTTTTTCCTTCTTTTTATTATTTTTCATCAACGAATTGTACAAAATTGACAACAAACATTAATATTTATCATTTAACATGTAAGCATCATAGTACTTTCCCTTAAATGTTTAGGTTAACACCCTGCACGACTAAAATACAAACGGTTATGAAGGCTGCTGTCAATACTCTGCTAATGTCGTCCCATCATCTTAAGGTTAATAAGTTTTCTCAAATGAGGCGTTATGTTTTCATGTGTAGCAATTTTGTTTGGCAGAAAATAAATGGTTTATAAGTATTATGATCATTAATAAACAGGAGGTATGGGAAATCTATTAAAACCACTCAAAATTCTAGATAACTAATATAATTGCTTCGTCAACAAATGCCGAAAACAAATCTTCGGTGATCGGTAAAATACGATGAAACTGCATAAATCTACTCTTGATACACTAGCACGGATGATGAAAGTTCGCACTTTCTATATATTGTTACTCTGCTCAAAAAAGTACAGGCTATGAATGTTAATTTAAGTCATACACATATATAAGAATGTCTATTATCCAACTGAAATAAATACAACACTTCACAGCTTACACACTATAGCAACATTTGTCTATTGTATATACACTTATCAACGCACGAACATTTCCCACTGCTAATACAAGTGTTATATCTTTATGGGAAGAAATATGAAGTGGTATGATGTAATTGACAAAGAGACAGTCACTTGGAAAGAAAAATACAATATTATACAGTGCACAACGTTGGGCGATCTAAAATAACTCGCACAATAAATATGTTACAATGCCAAAGATTTAGATAAAAAAACCTGCAGTACAACGAGAAATAAGCAGACTAAAATAACTATTAAATCACAATCACTATAAGTACTTTTTGCCTAGAATTAATTAAAAAACAGATTTAATTGCTTTTCCTTTGTTTTATTTCAATGATATCTTTAAGCGTTCAGCTGTGCTACTTCAATATGCTCGTAATTGCAGTTGTTTTAGAATGTATCATTTAAAACTATATATCAGTTGTTTTAGATTAAGTAATTTATAAACAATATATCATGCACTTTTGTTGTATTGTTGGATTCTCATAATTAATTATATCAGTGGATGTTTCTGACGTATGATGAATGACTTTTACTGGTATGTAAATGAGGATATATCTTGTGTTCTGTAATTCTCATCAGAGACAGGACCTTGCTGAGTGTCGTACATTTCTTAAATTGTTTGCGAGCGAAGCGATTTCTTTAACGCAGATTAACTGTTGTTGTTACATACAAAGATTTGTTAACAATGGGATACAAATTTGAAAGCAATCTAAAGAGTGATTAATCTATCATGCCTATTGCAACCGGGATACATGATTGACTGTATACTTATAGCTTTGATTTTCGGGAATCGATATCTAGAGATCCCGAGAAAAGATTAAAGGTGAAGTTTTATAACGGAAAGTTACATCACAAGTCCAAATTATCTGTCGACAAATCGTTATGTACTACCATTCAGGGAAAATAGTATTCAGACTTTGTAATATTGTATTTTTGAATAGATTATAACCTGGTTCTTGGGTTCAACTCCTATACATATTACCCTTCAGGGAAAATAGTATTCAGACTTTGTGATATTGTATTGTTGTATAAATAACCAAGTTCGTGGGTTCTGATCCTATATAGGCATCTGTTTATATACTACCTTTCATGGATAATAGTGTTCAGACTTTATAATATTGTATTGTATACATAACCCCATTCTTGGGATGTATTCCTATATAGACAACTGTTTATATACAAGTACTACCATTCAGAGATCATAGTATTCAAGCTTTGTACTATAGAATAAACAACTCGGTTCTTGGGTTATATTCCTATAAAGACAACTTTTTACGTAAGCAGCGATGCTACTATCTAAACATATCAAGCATATAGTCCCTAAAGTTTAAATATACATAACCTGTCATGTACTTTATCACAAAATTGATATCGTTAACTAAATTGTGTCGCTTTCCTTTAGCATAATTGAGATAACAATAGAATCCATCAACTTTACTTTATAATATGATACTTTAAATTAAAAGGAAAAGTTTCTTTTAAAACAAAATTGTGCATACGACCAGTGACAAAATTTTACTGCAATGTTAATCTTTTTAGTAACTGTTGTATTCATTTGAATTAAATATCGCTTAGTGCAAATGTGTTACATCTAACCTTTCAAATCGATATTTTATCTATTGCTTCCCTTTTTGTACTGGTTATGTAAAAGAAAAAAAAAACTTTTCTATATAGTATCATAAATAAACATTTCTTTTAAATATTTAATTCACTGAATGCATTAGCCGACCTAAATGTACAAAACAGAATGTAATGTCCTTTGAGGCAAACCTTATTACAAAAGTTTACATTGACGTTTTTCCCCGTTTTTGTCTGAATCAAAGAGAATCTGCTACATCATTCATAAAATTATCAAAATTATTCATTAACTTTACATCTTATATCATAAACAAGTCATCACAAATAAAGTTCTTATTGAAGCGATAACACTTTACATTTGAAAAATCACCATACAGAATACCAAATTATATTTCACAACATTATACCCCAGATTAAGAATGACATTTTTAGCTATATATTTTATATTCCTGTAATTATCGTTTCTAAATAAATATGATCGATATATATATCCTGATAGGATCAAACGATGTGTGGTTAAGAAGGTGTAGGAATCGTGTGACGTGTGATAGGATCAAACGATGTATGGTCAAGAGGGTGTAGGAATCGTGTGACGTGTGATAGGATCAAACGATGTATGGTTAAGAGGGTGTAGGAATCGTGTGACGTGTGATAGGATCAAACGATGTATGGTCAAGAGGGTGTAGAAATTGTGTGACGTGTGATAGGATCAAACGATGTGTGGTTAAGAGGGTGTAGGAATCGTGTGACGGGTGATAGGATCAAACGATGTATGGTCAAGAGGGTGTAGGAATTGTGTGACGTGTGATAGGATCAAACGATGTGTGGTCAAGAGGGTGTAGGAATCGTGTGACGTGTGATAGGATCAAACGATGTATGGTCAAGAGGGTGTAGGAATTGTGTGACGTGTGATAGGATCAAACGATGTGTGGTCAAGAGGGTGTAGAAATCGTGTGACGTGTGATAGGATCAAACGATGTGTGGTTATGAGGGTGTAGAATTCACGTGTGATAGGATCAAACGATGTATGGTCAAGAGGGTGTAGGAATTATGTGACGTGTGATAGGATCAAACGGTGTGTGGTCAAGAGGGTGTAGGATTTGTGTGAGATGTGTGAAGAATCTAGTATTATACAATGCTTGGATTTACAAGCTAAGACAAGTAAAATGGAGGAAATAATTAGACCTGTAGTGAGTTGATAACATGCGTGATGTTTTGGTAAAACAAAAACCCTTATAACTTTACTGTTATTTTATATGTCTAATAACAAACGTTATCAACGTAAATTTTATTCCACGTCTATATCCATTTATAACGGAGATAATACAGACAAACAATTATTGCTGGTAATTAAATCTTTCTTTTGACATGCAAATTCTCAGACCCATTTATCATTTCACGTAATCACATTTGTCTTGGCTGGCAAACCCAAGGTATCATTTAAGGTAGATCATAAGTATATACTTTTTGAGACAGAATTTTCTTATAATATGCCAAAATGAAGATTTTACTATGCTTTTATCAAAAATATAATAAAATGTATGGGTCACCGTGCTATTTTTCAAGTTATGAGTCGTTGAAAATTGCCTAAATTTGGTTAGATTGTTCATGAAAAAACACATGTGTGTGCATAAAAAAAAAAAAAAAATATCTATGAGATAGAATTTTGAAATAAATTGTGAGAAGATAGGTTTTATTAAGTGTTTTAAGAAAAGAAAAAGAAAAAAGGGGGTCACCGATTTTGTTTTTCTTGCTACAAGTAAAAATAATAATGTTCCCTATTAGTCCAGTATATTTTTTTTACAAAAGAGTATCCCGTAAACGGCTCATTTGAAAAAATTATTCTAAATACAAAAGAAAATGATATTTGTTTACATATTTTGAATAATACAATAAATCACCAAGTTTTCCTTATCTAAATTAACAGTCTAACCATTAAATTACAAATCTGTCTCAAAATTTGCAGATTTGGGCAATTAACTTTGTACTGTGATTGTACAATCCAAGATGGCGGTAAACCATGTATCTACCTTGAAGTGCAGCTAAAAACTGAAAACAATAAAATATTGTTTGAAAAGATGATGTAGCGATCTTTTGATAGAAGAATATAGATTAAGGGACTGTCAGAAATATCGATTTGTAAAAACATGTGTTTAATCAACAATGATTCAAACAGTTTAAAAAATTTCTTAAGAAAGTGCTTCTTTAATACCCAAACAAAACCGTAATTTCAAAAGTAAAGTTCCAAACTAACATATTTAAAAAATAAAGGAAAATAAAATAAATGCGAATTTATTTCTTAACTTGTAGTTAAGGCTGTGCATTGCTTTTGAAAACATTTCTTGTAAATCATTGATATTGAAAATTCTGTAGTTTTATATCATACTCAATTAAAAAAAAAAC
This sequence comes from Mytilus galloprovincialis, assembly GCF_965363235.1. Lineage (NCBI taxonomy): Eukaryota > Metazoa > Mollusca > Bivalvia > Mytilida > Mytilidae > Mytilus > Mytilus galloprovincialis. Next base: position 9,915,957 of record NC_134840.1, read on the forward strand.
AATTACATGATAAATCTTTTTAAAAAATGAGGAGTTTACGAAAAAGTTCTTAAACACGACAAAATATAATAATCTCGGAGATATTGTGAAATTTATGTATATTTATTCTAATCGCATCGCTTTTAAATCAACGGTATTATTTGATATTGCTGTGTTGTTGTTTTTTTTTTTAATAAATTCAGTGTAGTACGTTGTTTTACATTTCACTGTCTTTTAAGTATCTTTATCTTTCAAAACAACTTATCTTATGACAAGACTGAGTTATTGAAGGGAAACTCCGATGAAAAACGTGACAGTTTGGTAGCTTAGAGTAGCAGTAAATACTTCCGGCAGAATCGTAAAAAACGACTGATTGAGAAATGATATATTTTTATGTTACCCTTGGAGTCTCTGTAGATATATTTTTATGTTACCCTTGGAGTCTCTGTAGATCTATTTTTATGTTACCCTTGAAGTCCCTGTGGATTCCAAGATAATTGTATTATATATTTTTATGAAGATTTGATTGTCTGTTAATAGAAAGACATGTTGCTTATCTGTTTCTCGTTCCAGGTCGTTCAGGCAACACAATCACGCTACACATATTTCAGCTTTCGTAATCAAATTTATTTGATGAGTATTGAATCAATCTAGACCAAATGATACCTTTTCCCGCTGGAATTCAAATTTGTTCTTTCGGTGGATGGGGTTTATATTTATTTGTAGACAATACTGTTGAGTAGAATCTGAACAAATTAGGATTGTTTTAACTTGGTTTTACTAATGGCACTTGCTCTCTTGTGTGTATTTTCAAAACGTTTTATTTATCTGATGTTTCTTTTATAAATTCAGCAATCTTTGAGAAGCGACTTCTTAAAATGGAATATAATTTACATTTACTGATGACAAAGTTAAGTTAAAGAGCTAGTCCGATGGATAGTGCTCTCGGAGGGACAGTAGAAAAATAAATACTGCAATAAAATACTCAATACATGACAAAGTTTATTAATTTTTTTTTCTGTATTTTTAACATTTCAAACCTGTCTGACGGGGTTCAGGTGGTTTCTTTGTGACTTCAGTACGCTCTTAAAACCCTAATCAGAAATAAATCATCCGTGCTAAGACAACAAATCAAAACTATAAAATATAGAAACATTTGAAATCTTTCGTATATATCAATACAACATCATTATTTTTTTTAGGATTTCGAAATTGTTCAGAAAACGAAGAACCGTGCTTTAACAAGTTATAAAAGAAAATGTTTAACAACGTAAAAAATCCACAAAAAACACATACATTTTGAAAATGTTAAATGGAAAATGATTATAGTTAAAAGAGATTTGATTCATTTTCAGTAAGTGGTATATTTTTTCCAATTTAATATTTGTTAGCCTTCCATGATTTAGGGGTTTAGAGTTACTTAAAGTAGACTTTTGTATTTCTTCTTCTAAATTTCTGTCTACTAACGTGAATCAATTAGAATTGACATGGATACGTACATGTACTTTACCGAACGGATTTTTCTCGTTGTTGAAAGACTTACAGTGACTTTCAGATGTTAACATTATTTTTCTTTGGTCTTTGGTGGATAGTAGATTCATTGGCAATTACACAACTTTTCTTTTCTTATTATACATGTATATGTTGGATGTCATATTGATATTGTTTTTGATAACTATGGAATGTCAAACATTTGATATATGTAGTTTGCTAACAAGAAGGTAACAAAAGGTTTTCACACAATTAAGACTGCCTCAAATATATAGTTGAACCAACTAATTCTGTGGTTAACTAATTTGAGATTTGAGAATTGTTAGTATAGGCCTATATCTTAATTTATGGTTAATTTTTGGATTACCAGCTATGGTGGAGAGATTCGTCTCGAAATGACACACCTTGTAATAAATGCAACCTTCATTATTTTTTATAAAACTACAAATCTTTGAATTCAGAAAACTTCTGAAGAAATCCCAATACATACAATAAATTTATAATCTATAAAAATAATATTACTCCAAAGATATGTATTTCATTCATAAAATATACATGTTCCAATTGGTCCTCCAACTTCTCAACTTTTTTGTACTTACATGTAGTATCGTATTTGAGCAGCAATACTATATATAAGCGAGACATGATGACTAAATCCTAACTATAATTCCCTGTCTTATGGTGATTATTTTGATATTTTTTCAAATCCTTGATATAATTCTCTTTTGGCATTTTTCGCTAAGATTTGACCATCATTTGCGGAATTTGCAAATCAAGCATAAATAAACTATTTATTTTTTTACTTAAACGTACTAACCATTTACTCCTTTTAAAATAGTTTTATATTTTCTTTATTACTAAGTTTGCTATTTATCCTTAAAGTTCTTATTTCTCCCTTATTTTTTTTATTCAAGATTCTTTAACATAACACTTTATAATTGCATGCGTTCGAAGCGATTTTTGGCGATTTATCCTATTGAGGAACACACAAAGCCGAACCAAAACAGTTAAAAAGCTATATGGCAAAAAAGGACATACAAATAATATCCAAATTCAACAAGGTAAACTTTGCATGAGGGAGTTCTTGATAATTTCCAACTTATAAATGGACTATTTAAGAAAGGTTTGTTATAAAACATGCCAATGCCGAATTATTGCGTACTGATCTGATGGTACCCTCGGGGACTGATAGTCCATCAACAGCGGTATAGACCTATAGTTGAAAAACACCATTACAATTTCATGCGTTCTGAGTTTGTAACTATTATGTTGGAAAAAGTCCTACTATCAATTTAATTTGGAGAAATCTCCATGGGTATTAAATAACGTTCACCAATTTTGTATAATGTAAGAATAAATCTTAATTTCATATTATAATTGACGTCTTTAAATTCGTAAAAGTTATTTCACAGAGTTACTTTGTGTTTACTTAATTTTAAAATGCAGTTTTCATTCCTGCTTCCATTAAATGCTATAATCAATAAGAAAGAACACTTTAGAAACTTTATCAGTTAGACTGGATGTTTTTATTGTTTTATCATTTATCATTTTGTAAATTGTTATTTTATTGTTTTGTCATTTATTTCAATTTGAAAATGACTACAGTGTCTACATCAGATGTAGCAGAGAATATATACTTTAGTCTTCAAACAAAAACGTCAACTAACGTCCCGTTTCAAATGTATAAGCAAAGACAAATAATCTTTTCCTTAAGAATGGAACTTATCAGCCATCTGCAGGTGCTCGAATGGCACTTAAACCCTACGCTGACGTTAATCCCAAATGAATTGTCAAGACCAATCAAATAGAGAGATTTAAAGAACGACAACCGGCTTCCTGCCAGATTATTAAATGATCGGAACGGACAATAGAAATTTGTAAATAGCTCAGAATCACGATTTTATCGTCAGATCATATCTTAGAAGTATATTTCTTAATTGAAGAAGACTTGTATATGCAACTGTAGAATTATACAAAACATGTTGCGTTGTGTAGATGTTGCACGTGTCAGAATGTAAAAAGGTTAATTATTAAGGACTTTCAATCAGAAATAATTTGCAAATTAACGCAACAGATATTTATTTTCTATTTACAAGCAAATGGGTTTGTTCGACAAAAATTGATCCCATATCTTTTCCAGTTATTAAAAATAATGTATTATTGGTAATTATATTATTTCAAAGATGTGTTAGCAAATGTGAAAATTCTTGAATTTTTATAACATATATATATATATATAGTGATTAAATGTTTCACCGAGGATTAAACTGTTTTATAAAAAGCAGAAAGAAGAAATAAAATTGATAGTGCTTTACCTGGTATGGTGGTATAAATATTTAGGCTTAAACAGTCATCCGTCTGTGATCTGGGTTCTTTCGCTATTTTGATATATTCCTCAACCATATCCGTAAGAAGTTTCCCATACAATTGTCTTAAATCATACTTCGGCTGTGGACATATACCTTTTGGTTTTGAACAATCTATGAATTCGACTTTTCTATTAGGAACAGGGGCAGACGGCGGATGAAAGGTAAATAGAACATTTCTTTTCAAAGAGCCATAATCAACTCCATAATATGCCTCAACCGGTCTTAAATATGGCGCTGTAGGGAAATTAACAGTCACACCTCGTACCACACCTGTCCGTATAGGTATCTTCCGTTGTCCCCAACTCTTTTTCTCAATTAAACACAGACAACCCGGAAGTAGATAAGGTAACAAAGTAACGAAAAGTATAAAATGTAATAATCCAAGCGAACACATTTCTCTTTTCAGAATGTCATTCCAGCGTAAACTAAACAGCTGTTTTTCTTGAGTGTTCTACAGCTACGAACATTAATTGACAAGATGTTTTCCACATACAGTTATAAATATATACGTAAAACTTTCGCCTTTTCTATTTTCGAGCCAACAATTTAGTGTCATATTCCATTAGGCATGTAACTCATGGGTCTCAACAAAACCAATAGTCCAATTTAAATTGGCTTAAAACAGCCGTTTTTAAAGTGATTTATTCCTGATAAATGCAACTTAAACTAATTTATATTCACAAGCCAGTTACAGGAAATATCGGATTAGTCGAATAGAAATGAAAGTAAAAAGAAAATTTATATCGGTAGAACCCTGTCCATTGATCCGATTTACGTTATTTGATAATAAAGTCAGAAGCTAATATCCATTAGGAGCGTTGCTCCATTTAATTTGACTATAAATCAAAGTCCTGAACAACAACAAAGTTTTCTGCAAAAGAATATACGTCTATGCGTTCATCTTAATTGGTATATTAAGTAACTCCCGATGAGGACGATACCGTAATTTGCTTCGTGATTCCGAAACCGCTCCGGTAGTTAGTCTTCAATTCCCTATATATTTCTGATTGCGAACAGTTTCCTGCCGTTTTTAAATAAATGAACCTGACTTGGATCCTAAATATCTTATTCCAAAATAATCATTACAACCAGAACTGGCTGATTATTGTAACGGCATCTTCAATCTTGCGTCACCATCTGTCGAAAGGTATCATTTAAACTCATTTAACTTCGTTTTCCAAATGGTTAACCTCCTATCAGTAATAACTACTTTAAGAATGTCGTAATATAATTTCTCCTTTTTAATAACAGAGAAAGAAAGCAAGCACATTTATTTCTCTCCGAGGAAAAGATAACAACAATTTCTTTGTTCGATGTGGTATATGTAAAGTTCTGAGAATATTGCAAGTACTCTTTTTGATACAAATTGCGAAATAATTCATCGATATCTTCAAAGACAGTTATTTCCTCGTCTCATTACAATATATTTATTCACGTCTCTGTGAGACTTATTTGAGAGGATGTAGAAGTGTCATTATAGGCGTGCTTTAATAACTATGTTTCGGTAACTTTATAATGTTGTCAAATCTAATATGGACTGAGAGGTTGTTCAATCACACGAGATATCTACTAGATATTTATCGATACTGGCAAGGTCGTCTTTAGTTAAACATGACATGAATACTTGTGTCACAGAAGTGATATGGTTCTTGTTAGTGATTATCAGCTTTTGTGGCATAAGGGTGTTATTGAAATTGTAGTCAATAATTGCAGATGTAACCATTTTAGTATCAACCCTAATCTATTCTGTCATTTTTCACAATACAGATACAACGTTAGTCTCAAAACTAAATTTGTTGAATGAAGTGAAGCACTTTTATTTGCCTAATGAGATCCTTAATTATGAATAAGTAATAAGTGTACTATAGTTTTATGTATTAACACAGCTTCTAGAAACAGAAACGCGTAAGCCGAATTCGTGCGATCTAGGTTGCGTAAAGACATTGTTCTACATTACATTTATAAAGGGAATGATGTTTTAAAACAGTAGATGATATGTCCAATTACCACTAAAGACAACCACGTTAGCAATTTGCAGGGGTTAACCATGTTCAAGGGCAGCACTCTTTTTTATACAAGTTACATACGAGTTACATACCCTCATTTTGGAAAACATTTATGAGCAAAAATGTAACAGAATGAAATAACAATAAAATAGTATTAAAAGACTTAGCTCCCGAAACGGACATTTTGAACACAATCAATCAAATTAGAAAATAAAAAGACAAGACACACTGTCTTATACTTTACTTCGAATTCAGTATCCAGCTGATACTTGCATAGTACATAAGACACAATTAACTTCTAAGGATCGTAGACCAATATTACATATCAAACCTTTATATGTGAATATGTTTACTCAATGGGTTACATGTAGCTTCTCTGTACAGGTTCACGCTATATCTAAACTCTGAAATCAACACAACATTCTCCTAGTGACAAAAAACATAACGGTATTACAAAACTTAATTACTTACAAGGATAATTACCATGTTTAAGGAAATATTCAAACTAACGGACCTTATTAAGAATAATACCATAACATGATAATCGGTTATCTTTTTTTAATAACTTTTTATAGATAATGTCAATATGATTATGATACAATGGAACGAATATAAGGAACACACAGTCAATAAATTGGGAATGTCACTACAGACTTTTTCATAGTTAAAAAAAATGACAACCACTATGACTTGGGACACAAAGAACATCATCAATTACAACTGAAAATTCGGTAGCGAACAACAGACTATTTATGGTAACGTTTAATATACAGTTTCAACACTAAAATATCAGAAATAAGAAAACAAGAAATGACACGACGTGTTTAGTCATAAACTGTTTTTTCACAATCGTATACATCTATTGAAGAGGGTAAGGGGCACACTTGGAACTTATTACAAGTTTCAGATTTTTGTGCTTTCCAATGTCTTAATATCATGCGATGCCTCGGAACATGAAATAACAATGGAAGTAATTTTTCTGACGGAAATCAGGTATTATTCGATCAAGTTTGCCGTCAATACAGTCCTGGTCGATCACTTTTCAGATAATTTATATAAATTAGGGAATGTCTAAAGAGACAACAGAAAGTTTTCATTCCACAAGCAAAATTAATACCAGCTATTGGAAATTCTGGTACATTGTAATTAGAATGAACAGATATTAATTAACCGCAGGAGAGATGTCTGATTAAGACTAACATTACCGAAGCAAATAAACGAAACCAAAACGTGTCTGGCTCATTTGTTCGTATTTTAAAGATAACATTGTATCAAAATATCTATTTCAGTTGTAGTCTATGGAGGAACATTTGTCATATATAATTCTGACTGTTTTGTTGGAGTCCCGTGGATCGTTACCTACATAATGGAAATCTTCCTATTGTAAATTTAATTTATGAATTCAATTTCAAATTTAAGTTAAGGTTTGGACAACATCTGCTGGATTTCACTCCCTAAGATTAACGAGTATCCCTAGGTTATTCGTCGATGAAAATACCGAGGTTGTTATTCGGTGAAAATACCGAGGTTGTTATTCGGTGAAAATACCGAGGTTGTTATTCGGTGAAAATACAGAGGTTGTTATTCGGTGAAAATACAGAGGTTGTTATTCGGTGAAAATACCGAGGTTATTATTCGGTGAAAATACAGAGGTTGTTATTCGGTGAAAATACCGAGGTTATTATTCGATGAAAATGCACAGGTTATCATTTGATGAGGATACCTAGGTTATTTTTCGGTCTAGATACCCAAATTATTACTGACGAAGATACCAAGGCAATTATTCAACGCAATCACCTAGATTATATTTTAGGGAAGACACTTAGCTAATTATTTTGTGAAATCACTCACATAAGTATGCGGTGAACACGCCATTGTTTTTTTTTTCGCTGTAGATATCAAAGTTATTAATCGTTGAAGGTACCGAAATTATAATTTAGAGTAGACCCGGGTTACAAGTCGAAGGAGATATCCATATTATATTGTTCAGACCAAGGAGGTTATATGTCAAGGAACAAAACATATCAGCATAAAAACAGAATTCCAACACTGTTGATTTTAACAACATCATATACATGTATGTTTAAATAAAAAAATACACCACTTATGATACATAGTAACATACAAAATGAAGAAAGAAAATGCCATTGATTTGTATCGTGTAAAGGTCCTGCAGTGACCTATGGTTGTTAGTATATGTAGTCCAATTCACTTTGCTGGAGTTTTGTCTCATTTGCAATCATTTCACATTTTATGATCTTTATTCAATGTTAACCATAGAGCTGAAACTGAAATGAGTACAATAGCCCAAAAATAGCTATTAAAACGATCAAATTCATATTCCTCAGTCTACATCATGGGAGGTATAACCAGTTTTCTACCAACCAAACAGATTTTATAAATTGGAAACACATATGAGCATCCTTTATTTATCATACATATATATTGTACGATATTACACTCCACAGTGTACGGAAATATACGACATGCGTACGGAATTTCCCCACAGTGTGACTGTTCAGTTATATTTGGTCATCCTCGGTATTTTACATCGCATGGATAGGAAAAAGTCATTACATTCTAAGATCTCTCAATGTATCTAATTAACTGTTCAACAGCGTAGTATTAAACAGGGAACCAGATGATTCGGTCTCAGAACCAAAAGTGTACGGAATTACCCGGATCAACTCTATTGTTCGGATGAAAAACCAAAATTATTGTTAAAGTAAATACACAGAATTTTAGTCAAAGTAAATACCCGGATTATTAATCGACGGAAATACTCAGATTATTAGTAAAATAAACTGTTATCACAGAGATATGTCTAGCCTTTTTGTAATTTTGATTATGCAAATGTTGAAATCAAAAAAGCAACACTTTAACATCTTGCACAAGTTATGCAAATATTCAAAGTCAATGAACCATGGCTGAGTTACATGACTAAACAATCTCCATGTAAACGAGATGTGTCAATGCTAATACAACTGCATACCAAATACCATTGACTTATTATAAGTCGTTCCCAAACCTAAATAAAAAAAAATAACTTGTAAACTATGTTAAAGTTTCAAAATTAATGAAGCATGAAGAGGGGTGGGGCTATATAATCTCCATGGAAACATTACTTGCAAATGCAAATTTAATACCAAATATCATTGATTTAAAATAAACAGTTCATCTTAAGGGAGTTCGCTTCTTAGTTCTTAGTAATTAACTTTTCAAAACACTAGTTTATATTGATCGGGGATTAATAAAGGAATCCAAAGAGCAAAAAATATAATTTATATAGGTCACCGTGCTTGTTTTCGAGATATTAGCAATTGAAATTTTGGCGGGAAAATAGTCTCTCTTGACTTTTCATACCTTTATCATTGACAAGTTTCATTTCTCAAAAACAATTGAAAAATAATAAAATTTTTATAAGACTTTTACAGATGGCTTATCATTATACATGTAAAAGATTTACGAAAAGAAAAATGGGGTCACCGGGCAATTTTTTTCAAGGCCTACAAATTGGATAAAACCAGAAGATTCCGAAAATCTGACAAAAAATAAGATAAAAAATAAGTTTCAAAGTCACTAGACTGTGACTGAGGGGCGAGGCCAAATATTCTCCATGGAAATGAGATGTGCCAATGCTTATACAACTGAATAACAAATAACATTTGCCTACCAGTAATGGTTCCCCTTGAACTGACCTAATCACAAACTTATATATGATAACTTACAAAAATTTAAGTCAAAATACCATGACTAAGGGGGCGGAGCCAAATTATCTCCATGGAAATGAGATGTTCCGATTCTTATACAACTGAATACCAATTAACATTGGCCTACCACTTATGATTCCCCTTGAACTGACCTAAACAAAAACTAATACATGATAACTTACAAAAATTTTCAAAGTCAATAGACCATGACTAAAGGGGTGGAGCCAAATTATCTCCATGGAAATGAGATATGCAAATGCTTATACAACTGCATACCAAATGTCATTGACCACTTGTGGTTCCCCATAAACTGACATAATCACAAACTAATACATGTAAAATAAGCATAAGTTTCGAAGTCAATAGACCATGACTGATGGGGCAGGGCCAAATAATGTCCATTGAAATGAGCTGTGCCAATGCTTATACAACTGCATACCAAATATAATTGACCTACCACTTGTGGTTCACCATAAACTAGACCTAATCACAAACTAATACATTGTTGACGCCGTCGCCGCCGACGCCGGAAAAAGCATACTTATATCTCGCTTTTTGGCTCCGTCAAGGCGAAACAATAAAATACCAAGATTTTTAGTCATAGATATACCCAAATTATTAATCGATGGAAATACTCAGATTATTAGCCAAAGGAAATACCAAGATTATTAATCGACGAAAATACTCAGATTATAGAACAAAATTCATAACAGTGTGGTCGACAGCAAAACGTTAATTAGTAATTGTACTGAAAAGTTTACCTTTAACTTGTTTGTCGTGGGCGATGATTTTATGCTCACTCAGTCTATCGGAGGCCTTCAAGTGGGGATTTAAATAATCATTTGTTACACATTTTGATACATAAAATGAAACTTTCTTTTCACATATCATTTACGGAATTTATTTTAAATAATTGTTATACCATCACTTACAACAGTTTCACTTTTAAGAATATTAATGTCCAGAGCTGATATCAATAAATAATAATAATAATAAAAAAAGTTTATTCATGGTAAAAAAAAAACAAAAAAACTTTTAAGTTAATAGGGACCCGCGTTATTTCAGAAAATATCTTATTGAGAACAAAAACTTCTACGTTGTGATCATTTAAGAGTGGCCTTCTATTTATTCAATGCTAACCATGTGGGCTTTGGTTTTTTTTATATACCATAAATCGATTCGTTCATTCAGATATTTGTCAGTTTGCCTTGGCTCTTCAAGTCCAACACACAACTTCTCACGAAATTGGTATTTTTCTTACAAAAATTACATCCATGTGATGTATTCTTTTCATGGAGAATGAATGTTGCACCTTATTTTATTTGTTATCGTTTTTTTTTTGTGTGTATCATTGACGTATAAGACAACCTGAATCTTCTTTATTCAAATTTAAAACATACGAGATGGCAATTATGACACAAAATAACTAAATTAAACTTACAGCAGAAGAAAGATAATGAACATCGCTTTTATAGTCTTCTAAATATCGAAGACGTGTGGTCTTTTTAAAAATGATGTAAATTTATAAAGGAAACAACAAACAAAATAGTTCGAATATTTATATTGGAAAAAGTAACGGTGTGTAAATCATAACAATTATTTTATTTCAATGAAAATCAAACTGTTGAATTTTTTTCCGCTGCGAGCAAATTTTTAATTTTGGTCGCATTTTGAAAATCAATAAATCTTGTATTCTTGTTGGAAGCTGCACTGTGTAGTTTATACCCGTTTTTTTCAATGCCACACAAATCCAACACAGACAAAAAAAAATGGTAGGTTCAAGAAATAATTGATGCAAACTATACTTTATTTAGTTTTAACATGGATAGGCATTATATTCGTGATTATTTTTGCCCGAGCGATATCGAAAAACTATTATAAAAAGTGTCCTAGTTCAGTGAAAATGTACGTCATACTTATTTCCTAAACAAATAAATAAACAAACATTAATTAACATACAACACTACCAAAGGCCAGAGACTCCTTACTTGTATGATTTTGTAAAAAAATGCATCTTTTTAAACAGTCGAAAACAAAATTGTCTGTCCAATGGAAAAGTCGAAGCCCCAAAAAGATGAACAGTGCATTATAGAAACATAGAAGCTGGTTGCAAAAGTTGACGACAAGATCTATTTTATAACTTGAGTATGGCCTAATACTATTAACCTGAAATAAATATATTTATAGCAATTCCCTTGATACGAAAGATCTACATGTTGCCTTGGGCTTTTTTTTTTCTTTAAAGTTTTTTTGCTCTTTGGTTGGGTTTTTGTCTCAATGACAATTCAATTTTCATTCTTATCATAGATATAACTGCATGTTAAAATAAGAATATGAAGTGTGATAGGCAATCAGACACATTCTTTCCAGGGACCAACAGGCGTTATCAAGCTATAGGTCCCCGTATGGCCTTCGACCATTAGCAAAATACACACTTTATAGAATGAAAGCTCCAAGAGGTCTTGGGATGAAAAAAACAAACATAAAAGATGAGCGAGAAAAAAAATAGGGATACCGCATGGAAATTGGAAAATGGTCCGCAACATTAATTTAGTCAACTCACTTAGTTGAAATTAAAGACCTGGCGAATTTTAGCCTTTTGCAATGGATGTGATGTATTTTAAAAAAAAATCATGGTTTGTTTGGACATTTTTATAAATCAAGTCTTGTTTTTAAATTATTTGCAAGTAAGTTTTAAGTCATGAACAAATAATCACTCACAGAAAGACGTCAAATCCATCAACAAAAGAAAAAAATTAATAGACGACCGACAACGCACAGAATATCATGTATGTGTTCCGGACCATATGAGTATTTGGACCATACGCATATATCATGACCATAAGGGTATACTAATATGGTCCAACCATACACGTATGGTCCAAATACTCATAGGGTCCGGAACATATTTTATTTGCGATCACAAATGGACGAAGACGTCCATTTCTATGTAAATTTGGTCGATTTTTTTATATAGATAAGATGAATGCGTTTCTGTTGCCAAGTGTTTTTCACAAGTATAGTAGCAGTATAGCAGAACGGTTTAAGTTTCCTATATACACCAAATGATACATGTTTCCAATACAATAACGTAAATGCATGCAAATTTCACAAGGTTTAATCCAAATAGCTTTCTTACTATCCAATAACTTTCAAGTACGAAAAAGACAGGGCAGAAGTATATTTTGTCTTTATGTTTCGTATTTGCACAACTTTTGAAAGTGGATTATGCATTCGTTCTAAAATAAAATTAGACCAGATAAAAGTTAAAAGATTACATAACTCGACAATCGCAATTGTTAAATCCGAAAAAGATAATCAATCAAAACATGCATTCAGTAAGTCATTCTTTTTTCTGAAAGAACATGGCTTTGCGATATCTTATTATGAAAATTGATTGTCGAAACATAACAAAAACACAAGTAAAGGACGTTTAATTAATCAATATAAATCAAAACACAAATTCCTGATTAGTATTTCGAATTATTTTATATAGGCGTTGAGAACCTTTGGTGACCCCACGGTTTAAATGTTTATATTAAGGACGTCGTGAGCAATGGGCGTTATAGACGAACGTTCACCTAATCTGTCCCAGTCAATGGGATATTAAAGTGCGCCAATCAATGTCCATAGCCACACTGTTATGAATTCGATACTAAGTCAAAGTAAATACCCAGATAATTCGTCAAAGAAAAAAACCAAGATTAATAGTCGACGAAAATACTCAGATTATTAGTCAAATGAATACCCACATTTTAAGTCAAAGGAGATACCCAGATTATTAGTCGACGGAAATACTCAGATTATTAGCCAAAAGGAAATACCAAGATTACTAGTTAAATAAATACCCACATTTTTAGTCAAAGAAAATACTCAGATTATTAGCCAAAGGAAATACTCAGATTATTAGTCAAAGGATATAACCAGATTAATATCGTCAAAAGATATATCACGATTATACGTCGCTGAAGGACACGAAATTCTATGGTTCAGTAGATAGCGACGCGATTACTGAATAGGGCAGACACATCACGAACAACTTAGGCGAGATCTCAGATTATGACTGTTTGACTAAGAGTCAAAATTATGCGCTAGTTATTCGACTACAAGCATGAAATACCTCATTAATACATATTATTGTCTTGAACATTCGTGTGATATTTTTCGCTTGAAGTAAAATCCACTTATTTATCTTAATACTAAAAGACATAGCTAGTCATTTGACTTAACAAGTTTTTCTCTGTATTATTATTTAAAAATTTCAACTTTGTTACACAAAAACAACACGTTGAACAACTATAAGACAAATTGAAACCTACATGTCCGTAAAACAATGATCTAAATGACAGTCCCAATAGAACAAATTGATTGTTTGATACAACTTATGTAAATTATGAGTATGAAAGGAGAATTAGTCGTAATCAACAACTATAGCAGAATGTTATTATAGTCTGGAGGTCTATAATGAAGATATAACCATTCTGCTATGGCGTTATTCCATAATAACAATCTCATAACACAATCTTAGGAATCTGTTCTCAGAGCTATAAAAGAATGGTATGTGGTACTTTTACATGAAATAGATTATTATGAATCAAAGAATATTTACTTCTGACTTTCATAGTGATAATTGGTCACAGACCTAATAGCAAGGTATTAAATGTAGCTTTGAATCAGTCTCCTTTAAATGTTTACTTTACGTAATGTGGTGATTTCCTTTAGGATTTTATACGTGCAATATTGTCGGTATTATTTTGTTGTTAAGTCGTGATATGAATGTAAATTCATCATAGTCAGATAGCAGGATTCAAATCTTGCACGCGTTGCGTTTCGACTTAAAAAAAATACTTATCAGTGACGCTTGAATAAAACAAATTTAAACGGACAAATAAGTACGAAGTTGAAGTGCACTGAGGACCAACAGATTCCAAAAGGTTTTGCCAAATACAGCAAAGTGTTAATGCTCACACAATATATGCAATATAACCATAAACATTGAAGAAAATGAAAATAATAACACTCAATACAATACGTACAGCGCATGATTGATGCATTGTGTAAAATAAAACCTTCACTACTTAGTGATATTATTGTAATGTCAAATATCTATCTCCTTCGGGACCTTTAATTGGAATCAAGTATTCAACTTCTTCGTTGTAATTTTGCTGACATGATAGCTTTCATAACACCCGTAAAAGCTTTGATCAATCCTTCAAGACATTTTTCAATAATAACTCTGAAAATTTAAATTTTTAGAGACGCATATATGTAAATATTTCGGAAGTACATTTCAATTAATTTGACTGTTTTATACTCTGTGACATCAGGTGTTTGTCTGTCACCAATTAAGGCTGCATTTCTAGTATCGCCATCCCTCATTAATCTTGTCTTTTACAACATTTGTCTCGCCAATAATTCAATCATTACGTGGGATACTCAAACTGATAACTAGCTTCATCAGCAAAACGACAATACATAAAGAAGAGGTGTAGTTTGTACACATATACGTTAATGAATAATGATAAACGGTATACATGTGTCGGATTAGATTATTGATTACTACAAGCATCAGTTTTAATCTAGTAATTTTTTTATCCTGATAACAAATCTTTGTTTCCCAAAATTTAATTATTACAGTAAGACGATGGAAATTGCTGCCAGTCAAATAAAGAAATATATTAAAATAAACGTTCGAACCTTTCAAATATACTTTGAGGAATAAGTAATTATATCGGATTCCAAAATCATGAAAAAACTTAGGAGAAAACGTTCATAATGTTTGATAAGAACAAACAATATTGGTTTATTTCAACTTTGGTAGATCGAGCATGAAAACTTATACTTCAACGGAATAAATACATAATCTTAATACTGTGAATTGTTATGAATCTATCTTGTAGTTATATGCTGGATGACGTACTTGACTGTACTATGTTTTGGCCATAAATGGTCTGAATGTAAATTAAATTGTTACAGTATTTAATTCACTGCAAGTAAGTTTATCTCAAACCCCCTTTCTTCTCTTTCTTTAAAATGTATGCTCGTGTGAACGCTTGGATTAATGTTCATTTGCACACTAATAAAGTTGCATTCCTTTTAAATCAACTAAATATGTATTTTAATAGCGAGTTGTTGTTTTATTTTATTGTTGAAATTTCTTTTGGTATCAAATTTATATATGGTAACAGTGCTTCAGAACTACTGGTACAAGTATGGGATTTCACCACAGAAAAAGGACAATCAAGACAAAGAAGAAATTAGAAAAAAGACGTTACTCAAAGTAAATGTCATGTAAGAACACAATCCTCCTATGTAAGCTACAGAAAAGAGCAATTTTAGATGTTCAAATAATACATAAAAAGTAATAACATGAATTGCCAAAAATATTGAGCAGCAAAACAGACAAAACTAACCGACAAAAGACATGTAGAACCAAACATAGAAAACACATCGTCTGAATAGCATTACTTGGAAAGGCACACCATGAGGTTGAATTGAACTCATTTAACGTGCTCACAACCCTCCCATTCCATTTAACTATATAGAACATAGGTCAAAAATGGAAAACGTACAGTACAATTTAAACCAACAGAATGACAACTAACTTTCAAATCGAATAAGATTAGTAAAATAAAAGCCCCATAATTTGGAAAGCGTTATAAAAAATGTGATGCGTCATCAAGAAAGCCTATTAAAGTATACAAAGCTGTCAATTGAACACCGTCGCTCAAAAAAAAAAAAAAGAAAAAAAAAATACTAAGAACGGGTTTCATCAAGTCTTACTGTAGAATTAAATTATCATCTTGGTACCTTTGATAACTATTATTCAAAATCAGCCGTATAGCTTTACAGTAAATACTCAACATCATTAAAAGTGGAGAGCCTTCATAAAATTTGTGTAAACGTTGTCATAGGGGGTCTCATTGGGGATTTCTGATCCCAGACCCCGTTTACTATTTTGTCAGATTCCCGTGTCCCGCTTACGCTATATAAGTAAGCAATTAATTTTTTTGTAATTTCCCGTTTCCCGCTAGACTTCATTTCCCGTTTTCACGGCACAATAATTTGTATTTCACGTGTCACGTTTACAAAAAGTCGGCAATCCCGCGTCACGGTTAGACCCCAATGAGACCCACGTCATATACTCAAGTACATTTTTGGGGCCAAATTGTGTGTACTTTTTAATGGGGTATTAAAAAAGCACGTGACAAAGTATCAAAGAAAATTATACAGCAAGAAAAATGAATCATGCATCAGAGATAATGGTTATATAACAGGACATGAAACACTGACAAGGTAAAATTAAATCATGCAATTAATGCTGTGTATAGAAATATTTTAAATAAAAAAAACAAGATTGGAAGACCTTTGTCGAGACAAAGTCATTTAAATTGTCCGAGCTGTGCTTCCAATCACATTATAGTAATGGATACAGAACAGATTTACGACGTTGGTTTAGCATGCGAAATTTAATTTCCATATCCCGATACCGAAAACACCACGTTGTATAACAGAAGATTTCTCTAATGCTGGTAATATATGCAATTATATGCATTCCATATTGTAATTGTAATTTATAAACAAAAGATTTAAACAGACGCATTATCAATATTGAAAGAGACTAGTCTGAACTGTCAGTTCTTACGGTATTTACCCGAGTATCAATATAATCGTTCTAAAAACGGCAATTCACCATAAAAACTTCAAATATCTATAATGAAGTAATTTTCAAATAGGCTCATGGGTATCGTTTAGTCATCTCCACTTAAAAATATTACTTTAATACAGGCCAGAAAGCAGTATCAACATTATAAAGATAAAAAGACAAACTAAGTGTCAGGTCATATTAAGGAAAAGATAAAATTCAAACACGAGAGTTAATGTACCGCTTAACTACTATCAATGACCTCTGGTCAACAACCAATGGTACAATCAAACTCTAGACTTAATGAAAACTACAAATTATTGTATATAGCGGTTATTGTTCAAGTTATTTTTTTTTAATTTTTAACATCTCACAGCGATATACTACTGTTGCTTTTATTTATTCACCACTTATTTTATTGATTTTATATTTTCATTGTATCATAGATCGAATTCAAATGTATTCGTTCAGTGTTCAATATTCACTAGTGTTAATATATCTTTTTATTGAGTCAAGCCATTTCAATCAATATTTTATAGTGTGTCTTTCTATGTTGTAATGTTACATTATTGTTTCAGATGAGGGTGAAGGTTGGTACCTTTTAAAACGTTTAAGCCCGTTGCATTTGTTTGCACATGTCCTTAGTCAGGAATCTGAGGTTTAGCAGTTGTTGTGAATTGATGTGGTTCATAAGTGTTTCGCGTTTCTCGTTTTTTACTAGTATATAGATTAGACCGTTGGTTTTCCCGTTTAAGTCGGTTTCTCTAGTCAGTTTGTGGGCCCTTCATAGCTTTCTGTTCGATGTGAGCCAAGGCTCCATGTTGAAGGCCGTACTTTGACCTTAAATGGTTTACTTTTATAAGTTGTGACTTGGATGGAGATTTATCTCATTGGCACTCATACCAAATCTTCTTATATCTATAGGAATATAAGGTAGATGTTGTAAAAATAGAAAAATGTCATCACTAAACTCGTCCTTTTAATCACTTCATATAAAACAAGAAGATATGGTATGATTGTAATTGAGACAACTCTTCACAAGAGACCAAATGACAAAGAAACTAGCAGCTATTGGTCCCCGCACGGCCTTCAACAAACCAATATATAATAGTCAGCTATAAAAGGCCCCGAAACGAAATGACACAAACAATAAAACTATCGGCCTAAATAATGTACAAATAAATGAACGAAAAACAAATATGTAACACAGCAACAAACAACAGCCACTAAATTACAGGCTACTGACTTGGTCAGACACATACAGGACTTGGCGGGGTTACATATGTTAGCGGGACCCCAACCCTTCCCTAACCTGGGAGTGTTGTAACAATGCGACATAAGACGAACTACAAAAATCAGTTGAAAAAGGCTTAAATTATCAGATGGATACAAATAGAAATATCAGACTATCTTACGACCGAGGTTTGGTTGTTGCAGGTTTACTCTTTTGCATAAACTCGTGTTCCACACATTACATAAATGTATCTGTTATTGAATCATTTAAGATTCGAATTCACAAATGAGATGTTGTCAGAAGGCTCAGCAAATCTAGATGTGTGTTACTGGATACATGAAATTTCTTACAGGAAAATTCCAAATCATCAAGTTTGTTATAAAAGTGCTTCAAATAAAAACATACTTACGAAATTGTTTAACGTTCAAACCTGTAATGTTTCGCCTTTGATGATTTATGGGTTGTTCATTATACAATGAGAAGTTGTTAAACATATAACAATTGAAAAGTAATTATATATTGAGATTCTTTACATGTATCAACATGTGTGTAGCAGATGAAAGCAGAAATTTATGATAACTGGGTTAAATTTCAAAGTAACTCAAAGGTTTATATAAGTCACTGGTTATCATAATGGGAATGGTTTATATACTACCAGCTCCGATTATAATTGTAGAATTCATTGCATTATCTTAGTTTTGCTAAAAAGCGAAGCAACTCTAATACTTAATCAATATAATACAAAGATAATTAGTTGTTACATTTAGGAAAAAAGTTTTCTCAGATAATATGAAAGCCGAATAAGTCCTTTTTTTTATATAGCGCCCAATCAATTTACCCTTCATTTGATATCTTAATCACTTGTTTTGGTTTTCCTGATGAAATCATTTATTCCAATAAATGCACTTTTTGCAGCAATCACTGCATCTTATTTATTCTGTATTTTGACGTTTTGCATGGGCGAGAACAACACTTGGTACTTTGAAAATTGTATCAAGCATCAAATGAAAAAATCGTAGTGGTAGTGGATAAGCCAATATATTATATAAACGCCAACCGTTATAAAAACGATTCTTTCTATTAAAAGGTTTGGAAGAAGAAGAAAAATCAGACTAAAATATGTTCGGAACCTTAGCACCTGTTTCATGTCCTTGTTGCTGTATTCCGCGAAATATTCCATTTGAAATTACTTTTTAGGGATTTTATTCGTATAAAACAAATAAACAATTATTATGTCAGTTTAAGATCATCCCGATGTTCGAAGACTGGTCTTGCACTGACACCCCAAGATCGAATGGGATAACTGTTTTTAGATCCCAGCTGTTCCAGATTAAATAAAACATTTACTCTTCATATCATCTAGTTTAAAACGACACACAATCATTATAATATACTTAGTATATTACCATATAGTATGCACACGTATGGGCCTCGGAAACATTGTTGAAATATATTAAATTAACAGAATGTTTAGTTCATTGGTTAATTTCACCATACAAACCCCTGGTAGAATAAAGGAGCTGGAATTAAAAAGATGTGTTTGTCGTAGTGGGTATAACCGTAGTATGAGTAAAACGAATTTAAACCAAGAATTGAAAGTTTATGAAAACATCTATCATATTATTTTTCGTCACTAATTGTAAGCTGCTACTTTGTTAATCAAAGAGCTCTTGGATAGTTTTATACATTGTATAAGTAGTTTACAACAATCTATTTGTTTTTTAATTGCGTTTAAGACAACAAAATGTTAATGGCTTTATATGCAGGTTGTTAAAATTGGCAGTAGAATGAAGGATGGGGGCATCATCAGAAATCATCTACTAATTGTGAATAACAAGAGATGTCTATGAAGAATTCAATTCCTAATCTTAAAACAATTTTTATCTTGATGATATTTTATTAAGAAATAATAAAGATTTATCCAATTTTGTTGTTGATCTTTTTTTTTTAATTCACACTTTAAGACCGTAGGATGAGCTATAGCAGTTACTGACATTCACGTCATTTGATCTATTGTGGGATAGCTGATTCATTGGCATTTATACTGCATCTCTTATTTCACTGATAGTTTACACTCGATGTCCACATCTAGTTTACATTTGATAGTCACTGAAACTTTACATTTATTTATTTTTCCCTGAAATGATATTTTATATTTAATATTGACAGATCTATTTAAGATTTCACATTAGTTACGTTAGTGCGTTACAGTTTTCAGATATCACCAGATGTCTGTCGTTGATGGACTATGTTCGTTGTTGTTTTATGGTTTGCCTGTGGTGTGTTGACTACTATATTATTTTTTTGTGTGTTTCTCTATGATAAATATTTTTACGTGTAATTGTACTATATTTTAGCGATTTTCTTTGAACATAGTCATAAAGCGGGAGGTTTGACTAGCCTTAAAACCATGTTCAACCCAACATTTAGTCTTAAATTGTCCTGTATCATGTCAGAAATATGGCAGTTGTTATCAAATAGTTCTTTTCTATGTATGTTGGCGTTTGTTTTTGTTGCACTTCATTGTATCTTTTTTTTTTGTTCTTTGATATTTTA
Organism: Mytilus galloprovincialis; assembly: GCF_965363235.1. Lineage (NCBI taxonomy): Eukaryota > Metazoa > Mollusca > Bivalvia > Mytilida > Mytilidae > Mytilus > Mytilus galloprovincialis. The sequence goes on from NC_134840.1 coordinate 9,936,947, forward strand.
CATTTGATGTTCACTGAAACATTATATTTTATATTCTCTTATATTATACATTTGATGTTCACCGATATTTTACATTTTATATTCACTGAAATGTTACATTTTATATCGATTGATGTAAACGTTTAAACAGTAAGATTTCTGCATAATAACATTAAAAGATTTGTTTTCAAAACACTTACATTTCATGTTTCCTTATTTATCAAGATACAGAAGCATACATATTGTTTTCGAACAAAGACAGACTGCTATTCCTTTTCTGCTACATGATGTATTAGACGAATAGTAATGCAATAATTGCATGATCTATCTTAAATCTCCAAGAATAAATTTCAAATCTATGTAGGGTTATTATTGTTGTTTATATTCTCTCATTTTCTACTGTACCAATTTTTAAAATAAATTGTACAGGAGAGCTTTTAAATATAATATATCGATTTTAACTACCACAATCGCTTGAAAAAGATTTCCTGCTTCGTGCCTTTTTCATTTACATATTTAGTTCACACGTCTTAGAATGCAAATGTAATGCAAATGCATAAATGAAAGAGTACACAAGGACAATAACTCCGTCTTCTCATGTCATTTCGCTTTGTTATCAGTTCCATAAAAAAAGATCCCTCCTTCCATGAATTGAACTTTGAAATCATGATTTCACACAACGGTATGGTGCTTAAAATTATCTCACTAAAATTAGTTGTTTCCAGATATTTAATGACAAAGTGAAGTCTATAAAATAAGAATTTTCCAAAAAAAAAAACAAAGTGTTTAATCCAACATTTATATTCCAGTATGTAATTAGATATGTCTATATCAGGACATCAGACCAACATGAACTATTAAACGGATTTCCAAAAAATTGAATGTTCATGCATAAATGCTAAACATTTTATTTCCGTTTTATCAGAAATCAGTTTGACAGAAAGATGTCATAGTTATTTAACAAGAAAAGTGCATTGATATATGTCACAATGTACTAAATAAAGAATCATAACCGCAGCTATTTTTTGAAGGGAACATGACATAGAGATAAAAATAGCTGACTATCTATGATTGGTTTTTATATCATTTATATATTTATCTCCTGGAAAATGTTATAAATAAAGCACAAATTTGTCCTCAAATATATATGATCAAGGGCTAGAAATGTATGATTTCTTTTGATCAATATTTATCAAAGGTACAATGTAACAGGATTATAATTTGATACACCAGACGCGCGTTTGATCTACATAAGCTCATCAGTAACACTCAGATCAAAATATTTATAAAGTCAAACAAGTACAAAGTTGAAGAGCAGAGGACCCGAAATTCCAAGAAATTGGGCCAAATACGGCTAAGGTAATCTTGGATAAGAAAATCCTGAGTATTTCAAAAAATTCAAAGTTTTGTAAACAAGTAATTTATTAAAATGACCATATAATTGATATTCATATCAAAACCGAAGTGCTGACTATTGAGCAGGTGATACCCTCGGGGACGAAACGTCCACCAGCAACGTCAGCGAGCCAGTGGTATAGATAGTTATCAAAGGTACCATGATTATAATTTAATACGCCAGACACGCGTTTCGTCTACATAAGACGCATCAGTGATGCTCAGATTAAATTATTTATAAAGCTAAACAAGTACAATGATAAAGAGCATTGATGACCTAAAACCCCCAAAAAATGTGCCAAAGACGGGCCTAAGGTAATCTAAGCCTGGGATAAGAAAATTCTTAGTATTTCCAAAAAATCAAAGCTTTAAAATTGGTGAAAGTTTTCTGCAAAATTTTAAGGTATTGTAAAAAAAAAAAAAAACACCAGAAATTCACCAAGATAAACCATGTGACCACATATATTTAAGTGCGGTAAAATCCCAAATTGATATCGAGCTCCAATTTGACAACAGCAGATTTCCAAAAAAAATTGTTTTATTGAAAACGACATTTAAGAAGATAATTGCTAAAACTAGTATTGCCGTAAATGGGGCCAACATTTAGTACTTTATATTCTATATATCGAAGTCAAAGAAAAACATCATGTGTTAAGGTGGCACGGTAGTATTTGCATTCCAGAATTTAGGTTGCTCTTTTGTGTACCCTACTTAGGTAAATGTATCTAAACAGTGTGATTGGACAAGAAATACAGTATCAACTGAACATACTTTCCCAAACTGAGGGATGAATCGGGTGTAGAAAAATATGAAATAATTTTACATACAGATGAAAATAAATTTTTGAGAATTTTTTTTAAATTTTGTATTCACTGCACCATAAAATACCTAAAAGTACTAGTGGCCTTAGGTTAAAAATAGCAAAAAAAGTAAACGGTCATGATACATATTCAAATTAATTTCTGAATAGTAAAATGAAAGTACTTCAGTTAACTGTGAATGTAGAATTTTTTGCAGTGTTAGAAAGTGGGGAAAATTCTAAAAAGGCTATCATTATCCCTTATGGGCCAGGAAATACTACCGTGCCACCTTAACATTAACTCTTAACCAGATAAAAATTTTAAGATTGCAGAGTTGTATACACTTACGGACAGCAACATCATTTTTTTTTAATATTATTTTAGTCTTTTGATGTTTCAACCACGACAATAATACTTATAATGCTGGCATTTAGGGTATACATCATTTATCTATTGTAGTAATCGGATCTTTCAACCAAAGATCTATATATATAATTGATAGTTAGACCTTTTAATTATGGAATAAAGTGTATTCAATCATTTATCTATTTTAGTCATGGAATCTATCAAGACAGTAAGAGGTGAAATCCTGAAATCAGGAATAGAAACCATTTACCTATTTGAGCTATGTGATTCTTCAACTTCAACAGTAACACATATAAGGCTAGTATTAAGGATAGAAACCATTTATCTATTTCAGTCATTTCATGTTTCAACCACGACATTTAAACTTACAATGCTGGAATTACGGGTATACATCATTTGTCTATTTTAGTCATTGACCCCCTTCCAATATCCACAATAACACAAACATATAAAGCTGGTATTAAGGTAGATGGGGTGTCTAAATTATAATCCATAGAAATTTTTAATAATTTGCCAAAATGTATTATATATCTTGCTTTTTTAAAAAAAATAATAAAAAGAATGGGTCACCGGGCTTATTTTCACGCTACACAGCGTTCAAAATTGACAAATTTTGTATACATTATGCATGGAACACCCAATTTTCTGCAATAAAGCGTAATCTACACGATAGAATTTTGAGATAGCATATTAGAAGATGGCTTTATAGTATGCTTTCAGTTAAGAAAAAGAAACAATGGGGTCACCGGACCCGTTTTCTTGCTACATTATAAAATAAGTAAATTCTAAACACATTCTATTGTAAAAGAACCTTAATCTGAATTACCTGCCCTTGTATTTGAGTTTTCTCCTCTTATGTGGCAAAGTTGGAAAAAATTGATCATACAAAAGTTTTCTGTTTTTTTTTTGTAAAATACAACCATAAATATGATAAAACATATCATTTTCTATATCGAAATGAAAGTTCTTTCACATGAATTTGCTCATTCTATTAAAGATCTAGACCTTGTTTTCTGGTATTTCCAAATCCATGATGGAGGAAAAAGTAAAAACACAAAAATACTGAACTCCCAGGAAAAATAAAAAAAATAAGTCCCAAATCAAATGGCAAATTCAAAAGTTCAAACACACCAAACGAATGGATAACAACTGTCATATTCCTGACTTGGTACAGACATTTTCTTATGTAGAAAATGGTGGATTGAACTTGGTTTGATAGCTAGCTAAACCTCTCACTTGTATGACAGTCGCACTAAATTCCATTACATTTTCAACGATGCTTGAACAAAACAAATAGACACAATAAGTAAAAATGTCAAAAATAGGGGTACAGCAGTCACTATAAAAACAACAATTGTAACGAAGAAGCACAAAAAGACATCCTACCTACCTTAAGGGTTTAAAACATTTATCAGTATTAGTAATGTGATGTTTCAATCAAGAGTGTCAGAGGCTTGATTTCGGAATCAGAACCAATTTGAGTCATGAGATTGTTTATCCTCCACGATAAGACACACACTGCTCGTATTACATGGGGTATTTCAAACAAACAAAGTTAGGTTACTTTTTTTTACCTATTTAAGGTAGGTGATGTTTTCACCGCGACAGTTAATAAGACATACATGAACAATGCCATGTTGTATATCAAACGATACAATAAGATATATAATGCTTGTATAACGATATAATTCATTTAGCTATTTCAGTCATGAGATGTTTCAACCCAGACAGTAAGAGGTTAAATGCTGGAATCCCGAACACAAATTACACCTATTTCAGTATGTGATTTTCCTACCACCACAATAAGACATACAATTAATGCTGGTTTTAAATGTATAAATTATCTACCTGTTCATGTCATGTCATGTTTCAACCAAAACAGTTAGACATATTATGTATGCTTAAAATAGGAACAAAATTCATTTTACAGTTGTGTGATGTTTCCATCGAAATTGCAAATTAGACATGAATAAATTCTAGAATTCAGAATGTCAGTCGTTTACCTATTTAAGTAATTGGATGTTTCCACCACGATACATTCCGATTATAAAGCATTTACTTATTTAAGTAATCTGATGTTTCCATTACGATAGTAAGACATTAAGAATATAAAGCATATACTTATTTAAGTCATCTGATGTTTCCATCACGATATTAAGACATTAAGAATATAAACCATTTACCTATTTGAGTCCTGTATATGTTCAGATTTAAGCATTCCGTCGATTTAACAGGTATTTCGCTTACGACTGCATACATGTGTTGTGCAACTTCTTTCGGAACTTGTCGGACATATTTCCTCCAGTTCGGTTCCTTTTGTATACAACCGTATCCTTTTTTCAAATATGATTTCCTGTGTCGCCATTTCCTTGATGACGGAGGCATAAATCTCATTCGTCCATTCCCAAGCGATGCATATCCAATTCCGAGAAAATTGTCAGTTGGTAACAAACCTGTCGCCTTTGGGAACGTCATTAAATGTCCAACTAATTTCTCGTGTTTATTTTTAACATAATGCGTTTCTAATGTGACAGAATTTAATCCTTGTTCAAAATAGTAGGTTTTAAAAAGGACTATTAACCATATTATGACTGTGTTAATGATTTTCATTTTCAAATGTGTTAATAAAAACCGAAACCATATCGATTTAGGAAGGGTTCGTTTGAAATGATTTTCTATATGAAATCAGTATATAAAATCAATTCACCTGTAAGATAACGATATTTTATTCACGTCCGCTGATAATTCATTAAGTCCCGCACTGCCATACAGTTAATTAGCTCTGTCAATACAAATGGCCATCCATTTTACTTGGGATGACTGCCGTTTTAACAAAACTCTTTTTAAAGCAATACATTTCATTTTACGGCGATTCGTCACGAAAGTGAATTAACGAACTTATGGTCGTCCATTATCTTGTTTAATATTGAATAAAAAAAAAAAATAGGTATCCTTATTACCAAATAAATGTTTTCTGGAAGAGCTATAAAGCGATAGAGTTTCCTAAAATTTCATGTTTGATGACCTTAATATGTTTTTTATACTTTTTATGGTTCCGTTGTTATTATTTCGTCTACAAGATATAATGCACACAATGAATTTTGTCATGGTTATTAACCCCATTAATCTCTTCGTAGTATTTAAATCCTTATTTTGCCTCATTGAACACAATAACCGTTTTTCTAAATTTTAGCAGAATTTCAATCATTTTCCATAATTCCAATACTCCTTATATATATATATATATATATAGAATCTTTCTATGTCTGATTCTTTCTAACAAACCATTAATGCTATAATTGCAAGTTAATATATATATAAATGCTAGCGTCCGAATGTTAGAAATGTCGATACAGTCCTGTTTTTTAGAAAGAATATTATAGTCCAATAACTTTGTTAGCGCTGTAACGGATTTATTGTGACATGAAGAACTATTCTCAATCTTCTCTTCTTTGTCACATATTACCTGAAGATTTTATCTGGTTCAACCACTCATGGAATTCTAAACTGTATTTAGTTTGACGCATTTCTATTGCAGGATTCATTTCGTAATTAAAAAAAATAACAAAAAGGACGATTCTGGTCATGGTACTTGATTGTGTGAACGGGAAGTCAATGACATGTTTGTCACATAAAGCTACCGATCTCCAATAAGCGGATTGCTTTAGTTTTATACAGACCAATTAGTTTTTCGAACATTGTCAGGCTATAATTTCCCCGTTTTTATTTTTATACAAATAAAGTCAATTGCATGTATTGAAGTAAGCTCTGACGTCACTATCAGCAAAAAAACGGTAAGAGATCAAAAGAAAGACGTGTAAGGTATCTTGATGCACAGGCTGCACTTAAAAACCCAATGCTGTCTGTCTCTTGTATTGAATACAAATTGCATATATATTTTTTTTTCAAAGTTAATTTATTGCATGACATTGTATGATCTTCAAAACGAAATTTTGAGATTGCAGATGGCTTTCTTGAATTTAATTATTTTGAACTAAATATTCGGCACTGCTGTCAAGGCAATTCGTAAAAATAATTGATTGACATTTATAATATTGGTACAGAAAGTCATAGGACTATGAGACGATATATAGTCTGTACATTTTTACTCGACATAGTAAGTTTAGGAATATGTTCAATGCATATTCCAACTAAGTGATTTACCTGAACAATAATCTTTAGTGTGCAAATTTTTTTTCTATCATATCTCCAAAATATTACAATGGCTTAGGACAGTTTTAATTTCGATTTCTATACCTACCTATATATATAAATGTTCTGCAACAATAATGTAAAACGTCATATATAAATCAAACTTTTACTATTCTTTTCTGATTCTTATCGTCTCTTGAAGCAATCAATAGAGTCCGATACTTAGCACAAAAGTAGAGATTACTGAGGGGAAATAAGTATTGATGTTTTAAAAAGCTGATTAACTTTATCCCATGTTTTTGTTATAATATTTGATTTTTTACGCTAACTTGTGTAATCTTTGTTGAAGATTATCAAGCGAATGTTATCATTTCTTTGTATCATCTGACTCATACTAGAATTCATTGAATTGTTTCCGTAACAAGAATGATTTCTTGCCAAAATCAAATAAAAAAAGTTTGTTCTAAATCAATCGATTTCATAGAAAAGAATCCGTTCAATACTTTGGAAAGCAATGCTGATATCAAATATAGATGTATTATTCGAAAGACACTTTTTAATAACACAAAGTATACCATATCCTTATTCTATAGTTATAACATTAACAGTATCAGTTTTTATTAACCTGGTGCGATTTCGACAACTCATGTTTCTTCATTGGTGCCCGAGGCCGTAATTTTCGATCATCGAAAATTAATAAAAACGGTCAAAGAAATGATCAAAACAGAAGGGAAATTTTCAATTCAAATCACAGATCTTGAATTTTATTACACCATTGGGCATACCAATTTCTTATACTTATAGGTTATGTATTGAATATTAAACGGTCAAAGAAAACATTTTCTGGTTTTATGACCGATCTTTTATTCTTATCCAAAATTAGTTCCAAATACTGATTATAGAAATTAAAAAAATAAATTAGCGCAAATTGTAATCATGAATTTGTATGTATGATGTCATTTAATTTTGAGGTGTTTATAGCAACGGTTTACCGTTCTGTAACTAATGGAAACCACCATTTCGTATTTTGAACATATAACATCACGTTGATAATGTTCTTAAGACGAGAACATATTCCCGCAATTTGCGATGACCTCAGAAGATACAGAAATAAGACCTATAAAAGCATGAAAACACGCTACAAAACGTAAAATCAAAACTGAAGACTAATTATAAATAACAAGATCCCTATCAAAGAACGGGGTTGATCTTATGTGTTCTGAATGATTAGGTAGATGCTACTTAATCTGAGGCACACTTTGTGCTGCTCAAGGTGAATAAATCTTCAGCGTTAGTCGACTTCTGTGATTTCACAATCGAGGGGAATAAGACTATTGAATGGCTACGTCAATTGCAATATACTTGTGATCAATTGTGACACAGACATGTCATAACTGCCAACCAACTCTTTACAACATCTGTAAACAAAGGAAGGATTGACTTGATTCTACAGTGTCTTTTTAGCAGCAAATCTCTATGAAGGAAGCGCAAATACAATATTTCAATTCTGATATCTATGATTAGTTTATTTACAACCATTGGGTGTATGCCACAAAACCTTGAATTTTTCAAATACTAAGGCTTTTCTAGATCACCTTAACTGTGTATGGCAAACTTTTAGAAAATGTTAGTCCTTAATGCTCTTTAACTTTGTTTGTCCTTTTCAACTTTTTTTTATTCGAGCTTCACTGATGAGTCTTTTCTAGACGAAACACACCTCCGGTACAATAACAAAATTTCAATTCTTGTTTCTGTGATGAGTTTTTTGATAGAACCCAGAAACTGCAGATATCAATTTGAATCAGGCAATGATTACACACGGAAAAAAGTTCTAAATTGAAACGGTAATATTAAAATCATCATTTTGTCCGTACATTTTTGTTCTCCTAACTGTTGTCACTGTCTCTTTTTAGATTCAATATAAAAAAGAAAATGTGGTATGATTGCCAATGAGACTACTCTTCACAAGAGACCAACATGACACAGAAATCAATAACTATAGGTCACTGTACGGCCTTCAACAATGAGAAAAGCCCATACCACATAGTCAGCTATAAAAGGCTCCGAAATGACAAAGTAAAACAATCCAAACGAGAAAACTAACGGCCTCATTTATTTTAAAAAATGCACAAAATATGAGACCTTTTTGAGAGTTTGTATATATGTATCCGTTATTTCAAGTTCGAAGGGGTAGACGAGTTAATTATGGTCACATGGTCGTTTGGTATCAGTTAGTGAGAGGATATCATCTATTTAGCGGAAGGTCAACTTAAGGTTTTATCTATGTAAAAAAGGCAACAGTAGTATACCCAAGTTCAAAAGTCAAAAATCGTTGGAAAAAAAAAACTAGGACACAACAGGAACACCGAAAAGCAGCAAAAACATACACAAACACACATATTTACGAAGTATTTGGTTACAAATGCCATAAACCTGACTTGATACAGTACATTTTAAGACAAAATGGTTGAGCCTCGTTAAATCGCATGCCAAACCTACCGTTTTATGACAATGTAAAAAACTATGTGACACTAAAACTTAGTAGAAGTTATAACTGTTGTATATATTCGTTTACCTAGATCCGAATTGCAAGCTAGAATTGGACGAATTAACATTGTTGTAGGCCTCTGCATGCATTGTGTTTGACACACGGAATAAGAAGTTTACGATATCAATCGACAACAGCAATGTTTTTGTAAATATAAATATAAGGAGATATTATAAACGCTAAACAGTAGAAAAAAATATGTCAATAATGATCCCCTTTCCTATTTTACATAAGAGGTGTTATCAGGAAGATTACGCCTTTTTGTGCTTATAATATAAACGGTACCAATTCCACTGCCCCAGATGCTCATTTGAACTCGATGATGCTCGAGACCAAAATATTTGAAAAAATGAAAACTAAAAAAATAATATAAATGTTAAAGAGGTAACTAGAAACTGCATTTTCCATGCTTGGATTTTCTTTTACAAATTGTGAGTTGGATGGAGAGTTGTCGCATTGGCACTTATACCACATCTTCTTATATTTATATTAAAAATTTGAAAAAAAACATTGCAACATTACTTTTATATAATGTAAAGTCAACCTGAACATCTCTTTTTTTATCATATACTATTTATCAACCAAACATCAGCTCAATACCCCGACGTTTGAGAAAATCGAAGCGGACGCATTAATTTTACAAAATGAAATTCTATTAACATAAAACTACTAAAGGTTTTCAGGAATGTCGTCGTTACTACGAAACATTTAATGAAGTCACATGTAGGTAAACCGAATATGACTTCTCATTGTATAGTAATTAACATATTTGGGCTAAATATCAGGAAATAAGGTTACAAGCGAGAAACTCGGTCATTTTCAAGATACCAGATACTACAAAAGAGAGTTTTGTAAAATACAAATTAAACATTTTACGTTCAAGTTACAATACAATATTCGTACGCTCATTTGCAATTTGAAAATCATTCAATTGAAAAAGGAAAGTTTTCATTTCATAAATGTCACATTTGTAAATCTACTCAACATAATGAACTGAAATGTTATAACTGTAAAAAAGGAAATTGGTTAGCAAAATTAAACTTTCAAATACATCCAATTATTACCACACAGTATGATAGATCGGAGATACTTAATTTAGCCTTGCTAATTGCCTGTTGTTTTTAGGCCAGTCGGTGTAATCCGTCAAGTGTCTTATTCCGCATAATTAACGAATTGATTGGAATACTTATCGGAGAGATACATTGATTAGACCACAAATGAGCCTTACTTAGAAACAAATAATAAATCATTAGAGCAAGACATTATCTAAAATTATTCCGAAGCAAAACTTATCCGGATCTTAGATATATGATTCTAGATAATTAAGCCTTTTCCACTATTTCATTGCAGAATAAAATACTGGATAATTCTTATCAAAGGTGCGAGGCCTAAATTAATTGTTTTAATACAACCACTATTTTATATCAGACAACTTTTTGCAATTTAGTTTTACATTGGAAAAATATAATATAAAAAAACTACATTTACACTTATTTATATCATATCACGACTTTGTTTGGACCATTTTATCATCCACCACCGATATGTGCCGTATCCTTGAGGTTTCCAAAGAAGAGGCATTATCTACACAGCTGATTATGAAATAAAACAAAATGTTAGTTTTTTTTTACATTCCTTCACTTAATTCCCTACACGAAGTAAACCACATATGAACACAGTAACAAATCGTTAGAGTGGTACCAAACACCTCGAATAATTAATTTTCATAAAATGTTGACACTGTTTTAACTTTTATGCTTTGACAAAAATTTAAAAAACAATTCAAAAACTTGAACCACACACTTCATTGGAAATTTTTTTGGATATATAGCAGTTTGACAACCACTTATTATAATCATTGAGCTTGATGTTTTCCAAGCTATATAATGAGATGAAAACATTCAGCAGATTTATACAAAGTTATCTCCCTGTAGTGGTATGTACCACCTGAAGAAAAGAAAGAAATTTGTTTTTAAAAACATTTCGATTATCTGAGCACAAATATAAAAAAAAAGTTGCGTATTATATAAATCCTCCTAAAATAATACTTCGATAATATTCAAGAATAATGTTTTAACGATAAATGTAGGTGACAATAGTTCATCGATGTTCAAATCGAACTGGGAGAAGCAAATCAAGGTAACTTACAAAAATGAGTTACAAAAGTCGACATGGTAAGTAAGCGTCTCCAGCTACTCATGCATCAACTCCCATGCGAGTTCACACTTTCAAAATGCTACAATCGGAAATACCCAACAATCGGTAAATATACAGATCAGATTACTATGCTGGTATCTTAAGATCTAAGGCCCCGAAAACATGTCGGTATTGTATTGAGACTTCGACACATCGTTTCAATAAGTTTGTAGTAGCTACCGATACACGTATGTAGTGTCAATTTCAGTTGTCTTCCTCCTGACTCTGGTCGAGCAGTGTTTTTTGTGTAAGGTGAACACCCCTATTAATGAAGTCCATATAGTGGGAAAATTTACAAACGTTACCCTAAAAAAATACTCATCAAAGATTCCAGGCTTGAAACGATAGGAACAAAACATTTGGAATGCTGAACCCAATAAAGTTGACTGAGATATTTAACCGTCATACGAGTTTTGAATAATCCCATTGTTTTTCCTTCCTCTATTACATGTCATGTTTTGTTCCAGCCTACAAAAGAGGGACAAAAGATACCAAAGGGACAGTCAAACTCATAAATCTAAAACAAACTGACAACGCCATGGCTAAAAATGAAAAGGACAAACAAACAACAGCACACACGACACAACATAGAAAACTAAAGAATAAACAACACGAACCCCACCAAAAAACTAGGGGTGATCTCAGGTGCTCCGGAAGGGTAAGCAGATCCTGCTCCACATGTGGTACCCGTCGTGTTCTTATGTGATAACAAATCCGGTAAATAGTCTAATTCGGTAGGTCACATTCATGAAAGGGAAGGGGGTTGTAGTTACGACGTAAGGAACATACAACCTTTGTGAAATTTAATCGAATACATAACTAAATTATTATTTGTTCATACAAAAATACTTTAAAAGTTGTTCTTTCGGTTTATCTCAATCCTGTATTAAGCGGAATAACTCGAGCTTAAATATAGACATCAAATATCGATACATAATTCAGCTGATACTACCACGTTTACTGATTATCCTTTAATTGAAAAATAAATCACCAATTGGTACTTATTTTTTTACATAAACACACACGTTTGTATAAAAATACTAATATAATTGTTTTTAAAATATGTTTGTGCTATACACTTTTGCTATTTTGAAATTCAAAAATGTTGATGAATCAAATAACTTTGGCCAGCTTTTTAAATCAAAGTCTTCAAAATTCAGTTTGAATGGGCATATTAAAATAGTCAATTAAAAAGACATTTCATTTAGTGCCGTGCTAACGGATATTATTAGTTGTAAAAACTATTACATGTTTGCATGGTTGGGGAAGATCATTAAACGGAATTGAGGAATACTCCGCAAATAAGTACTAAAACAAGTGGAAAGACAAAATAGTTGTCATAAATAAAGTACATATTTATAAAATATTAGTACAAATACATGCAATATAAAACAAATGTGATAAGATATGACTGCCAATGAGATAATTATCTACCAAAGTTTAAATGAAGTGGATGTTAGCAATAATAGGCAAAGTAAGAAAACTTAAAAGGTCAGTTTTTATTGAGTCAGTTGACAACGCTTTCGTTCAATAAATTCGCTTTTATTCAGACACAATATAACTTTCAATATCAACATATAATATTTTCTTTCAGCTACATTTCGTTTTTTGAAACGATAATCATCATTCATTAATGGTTAACTATTTGATTTGAAGGTCAAGAAAGAAACATGAAACTGGAAAGTGTGATAGGAGAGGAGGATTTCTGTGAATGAGTTTATAAAAATGAAAAAAAAAACAAAAGCTTTTGAAATCTCATGCTTCCTGACATTAAAATCTAGGAACACAGATGGAATAATTATATAACAATAATAGCGAACTCCTCGGTTAACAAAAAACAAACTGGTTCCTCAAAAACTGTCACACCACATGTTATCAACTTATTGAAGTAAGTTCTACATCATCCGTAAATAATTGTTATTTGAGTTAACGAGTTTTTTTTTATTCAAGTGAGATATTTTCAATATTGGAACAAGAGCCCATATCACATAAACGTTAACAGCTATAGGTCACCAGGCGTCCTAAAATAATGTGCAAAACACATACCGCATAGTTATTAAAAAAAAAATGATACATGCTTAACTAAGTACGCCAGACGTTAGATTCAAACAGTTGAGAGGTTAAATCAACTACAAAATGGAAAACAAACATTTAAAGACGAACACTTTCATTAACGGTGCTGTAAATATATGAGGCAATCTATAAATGTGGGATAGAAAAAGTTTTTTTAATGCTCCCTTTATGTTAATTCCTAAAAGGCATGGCATAATATCGAAAGAATATTGTGATATATATACAAATTAATTCATAGCAATAAAAAAGGTTCACGATAACGCTAATAAAATCCCATTGTAATTGGACAATACACCCAATATAAAGATGCTATAAGGATGTCAGTTGCGATATCATCAAAACGAGGCAGAATATACCGCTGGGAATTGAGGGGCTATGAGCCCAGGTGTTCTGAAATTGTAACAGCGCCAGTGTCACTCATTTTTCATGTCATGTTGGTACAATATCGGTAATTCATCTCATTAAATAATGTCAAAAGCCACAAGTCAAGTTACCAACAAACATAAAAGTTTAAATAGCAAAAATCAAATAGACAAATAAACTTTTCCCTGCAATACAAGTAACATCCCGTGCAGATTTAGTTTCTTTAGGCCACCGCCATAACTAGAATTAACAGATATTCTATTATGAACATGAGGGAAACCTATATTGGTTTATTGTCATTGACGGTTCGACACGTAAGTAGTGCGAGGCGCATATAATTCAACTTGACACCCCAAAAAAAATATGAAGTATAAATAAAAAATGTCTTGTACTTACCAACCAAAAACTGACAACATCTTGATTTAAAAGCTTGACTTACCTAAAAGAGACAAAAGGGATTTATAAACGAATAATTGAATCAAAGGGATTCCCTTTTTTTTTACAAATAATATCAGGAACACATAAAAATGTACTGATGTCCACCATTTATACACGAATATCGCTAGTTTATGTATTTTTGTCCCTTTGATTTAATTATGTGATGATTTTTATTCTCACTCGACTCGCTTAAGAATAAAAAATATTGCTAGTTTCTAAAATCAATAGCAACAACGTAATACTCAATATTCAAGCGATAGAGTTTCGACCAATCAGAAAAGTGTAACTGAACTATATAAAAAAATATCGAATGACTGCGTTGAAATGTCAACAACAAAGTATTTTCTCATTTCCAACTACCTCGAATTACACTTATGAATTAACTTGAAATTAAGATAGTAATTATATCATGTTTCTGTTAAAAATAAAAAAAAAATAAAAATCTGCAACAAACGACTGTCTGTCCGTCTGCATGTATTTTAACGCCAAAATATAGCTTTAAAAACAGTGAAAATGGTGTTTTCAAAACACGCCGGATGATCAGTTAAAATGCCATTAAAAAAGATGAATGTTTTTGTGTGACTAAATACATCAAATAAGCCTGCGCGGAAAACAAAATTATCCAAGAAGAAAATGCATTCTTATTAGATATATTGTTTGCTGGAATTTGTATTTAAAATTTTTCGGAAATACACATGATAGAAATAAACAGATTATGAGATGAAAATTCATTTTGTCTATAAACATCTATTATCTATTACATATTATAGTATTCTAATGAAAAGATCATGTCAATGTCATATAAATATACCTTGGCTTTTACTGGACTAAAAACCACGTTCAGTTTGGTAAATACGTATTGGTTAAGTTAATCAAATATAATACGCATCTAGTTATATATATAAAAAAAGACTATAATTCAAAGCCTTCTGTAATATGATAACATCTTCTATATAAATATTGATACACTTGCTTATTGACTGTGAAACATATAACTACCATTTTAGCTTTAATTGTTAGTTTAGTGTCGTCTAAACAAGACATAAACAATAAACCTGTATGACGGTTCAACTATGACAGATTTTAATCACATATAGTCAAATTAAAGTGTCCTCAATTATATTGTGAAAGTGTGCTTTTATCACAGATAATTAGTCATTTTCGAATAAATAACCATTGTTTCATTATATAGTTGACTTGTAACTAAAGTCATTTTCGAAAATATATCACCAGCCTATTGATTTCAAACAAAAAGGTTAAAAGATTCTTTTCCCTTTTAGATGATCAATACTATGGTGCCAATTAAGCATTCAAACGCAATAAAATTCAGAATTTGAAAGTTTAATTATACGATACAGAGCATATTGAAATTGATTTTAGTTGAAGAAGATATTGCTTCTTAACGAATTTTTTTTTATAAAGGACAAATTCAAGTATGCCAGGTTGCTTCCGATAGGCATCTGAACACAATAGTCATTTATTTCAGAGATTTAATGATAAATAAATAATAATCGTTTTCTATTAAATTGAATGTATCAAAAAGTCATCAGATTCTGAAATTACCAAAACGTTTTTGAATTTTTTTGATTTTGTCAAACATTCTGAAATAAAAGTGAAAAGTATCAATAATCCTAAATTTTTTCAGTACTGTAGTACTTTTATTAAATTTTTGAACAGTATTTGTTTCATTACATTCTTAGCTGAATTAACAGTCTGAAGAATCTGGATACATATATATATATATATATATATATATATATATATATTGAGATTTTTCAATTTATTCAGCTGTAAATTTGTTTCTTATGTATTCTGCTGGCAGTTGTCAGGAGTAAATTTTAATTTATCAAAACAAATAAGTTATATCTAAGAAGCATGTCGCTACAAATAAGGAAAAGCATATGACTACTGTTCTCATTTAAATCTGACACAAATCTCTTATGTTGTTTTATTTTTTGTTCACAAAGTTTAACAAAGCCACATATAAAGATGTAAATAATTAAAAATCTTTTCAAAGTTCTGAGCAGTAAAACAAAAACTAATATCTTTTCTTGTTAACTTAACTTATAATTTTTTTTAACAAATGGTCTACCATTTTAACCTTGCTTTATTCAATTGATTAGTCAATAGAAGTTATCAAAGATACCAGCGTTTTGTCTGCATTAGACTCATCATTGACGCTCAGATAAAAATACTGAGAAAGTCACATAAGTATTAAGTTGAAAAGCAATGAGGACCCAAAGTTGTGTCAAATACGGCGATTGTAATTTATGTCTGGGATAAAAAAAATCCTTAGTATTTTGAATAATTCATACACTTGCAAAGAATTAATTCATAAAAAAAATGATAAACTATAATATTGTATTCTTTTTTCTACCTTAGTTCAATAAACAATATGTCGATGCTTTTCATTTATAAGTTCAACTCTGTTTCTTACTTATAATCTAAGCTATGTGTATTTAAAATCATTTAAACTATCATTACTACCTTAATCATTACTACATCCTAATTATTACTTTATCAATGGTAATATCCTTTATTATTATTATCTATTCAAAGCAAACATCCTGATTATTTACGGATTATTTCCTGAATGTTTCATAAACATTTTCAGCTTTTGATTTTGCCATTTGATAAAGGACTTTCTGTTTTGCATGTTCCTTGGAGTTCAGTAACTTTGCTATTTTACTTCCTGTTTGGAATGTCTTATTTGATTGACTATAACATTGATGATCATGCAATATAGACAATGTACAGTTTTACATAAATAGATATCTTATTTAAAAGAAGTCATATAATATTGTTTCGATTTGTTTAAACGTTATTTTCAATGTATAATTCGCTTAACGGTGTTTTGGCATTTTTAGATCCACCCTCCCCAAGTTATGTTTGTAATCTCGGGTTTTCTATAGTTAATCGAATAACAAGATTGGACCATCGGTTTACTGCAGTCGTCTGAATTATATGGTTTTTATATTACCAACTTTTCCATATATTTTTTTTAACAAAACTCTTCATGTTTAATTCAAAGATAAAACATCACAAGTCATTTCATACCTACACCAAAACTATTGCACCAAATATTTGCAACCACAAGAGGATAAAAAAGACCTTTAAATTTAGAATTTGTAAATCGCCATGCTTCAAAATTTCTTTTGTCAACTTTCTATTTATCAGTAGTAACATACTCTCTTTTCTCTGTTATGTCATGCTCTAGTATGTTCACACTTTATGGAATTCATTAGAAATAAACTCATCATAGATATCAGGACTAAATTTTGTATATACGCCAGACGCGCGTTTCGTCTACAAAAGACTCATCAGTGACGCTCGAATCCAAAAAAGTGAAAACAGGCCAAATAAAGTACGAAGTTGAAGAGCATTAAGGACCAAAATTCCTAGAAGTTTTGCCAAACAAAGCTAAGTTAATCTATTCCTGAGGTAGAAAAGCCTTAGTATTTCAAAAATTCTATTAAATTTTGTAAACAGTAAATTAATAAATATAACTATATCAATGATAATTTATGTCAGCACAAAGAGTGTTGGCTACTGGGCTTGTGATACCCTCAGGGAAATAAATCTCCACCAGCAGTGGCATCGATCCAATGGTTCTAAATAAACTCATGATAGATATCAGGACTAAATTTTGTATATACGTCAGACGCGCGTTTCGTCTACTAAAGACTTATCAGTGACGCTCGAATCCAAAAAAGTGAAAAAAGGCCAAATAAAGTACGAAGTTGAAGAGCATTAAGGACCAAAATTCCTAGAAGTTTTGCCAAACAAAGCTAAGTTAATCTATTCCTGAGGTAGAAAAGCCTTAGTATTTCAAAAATTCTATTAAATTTTGTAAATAGTTAATTTATAAATATAACTATATCAATGATAATTCATGTCAGCATAAAAAGTGTGCTCATTGCATAAACAAGCTGCTACAAAAATGTTAGAAAAAAACGACTAGAAATGACACTTAATATATTCTTAAAAGTGAAATAACTAAAATGCAGATTTGCAGGTACAAGAACAATCATGTGATCAGTACTTGAACGATTTTGGATGTGTGTGGATTTAAACATCTCGATGCACTAGGTTTTGTTCATTTTGAATTTCATGCGACTCCATAAATTCCTTGCGTTCTTCATTTAATCGCTAGTTGCAAGTTGAACATGGATCAACTACTGTAGCCTAAATTTATTCGAGAGGAACTCACTTCTCTTATCATGCTTATGTTTTCCGACATCTACATATGATCCAAAATTATTGATGATTAGTATCTATACAAAATGCGTCTGGCGTACACAATAACAAACCTGATATCTTTGATGAGATTATTTAAAAAAAACTATTTTTTTAGTTTCGTAGTCCAAATGATTTTTTTAACTTTTTGGATAAATTGGTTTGTAAAACAAATTTTTATTTTAGGAAAAATTTAAGTTGCTTATTTATATTAGTTAAATTGTTTCACCAAATTTTGTTTCCTTCGTATTGATTCTCTAATAGTTGAACTACATATTTTACAAGAGACAACGTTTGTTTGATGAAAAATGACAACAATGACAAAAGTCATCTATAATCTAACGAAATCATCGATCGTGTCAGTACAGGCGATAAACTCGGTCATTGTAGACAGTTTCTTCGATATAGACAACATGTCACCGTTAATATTGAAAATAACTTTAAAAGTTGATAATGAATTAATTTTAAAGAATAATCGATATATCAAATGAAGGGAATGTCTACATCAATGCTTCTAGTTTACTTAGAATGAATCGTTTAAGCAACATATCAAGTATCTGGCATCTCCTATATAAATGTTCATGACTTAAAGACATTACAAAACATTGCAGCAGTCATATACTGCGATGGTGGACTGATTAAAACAGACTTAAACGTAGCAAAGAAAACAGTGATAGATAATTAGCAGGAATATGATATGATTAAAATTTCAGTTTCTTTGAACGAACATTTGAATAGTGAAGTGACTATGTAGAAACTCGATTAAAACGAACCAAAAATATATCAAGTGTTACTTTTATATATACAAGGTATATATATAAAAGTTGTAGAATATGTATTGTACTTGCAATCAAGTTACATTTCAACATTATTATAGACATAAAATCTATCAACTTAACGTCATTCAAAATGCTTCCAGTTAATGTCTCACATATCATTTATTAATTTTCAAAAACTATCGTTACCAATATTTCAGCCAGTACTTACATATTACAGTGAACGGGAAATTTAGGATACCAATGGTACTAGAAAAAAGTATAATCACAAAAATACTGAACTCCGAAGAAAATTCAATCGGAAAGTCACTAATAACATGGCAAAATAAAATGACAAAACCCATCAAACGAATTGACAACAACTGTCATATTCCTGACTTCTTACAGGCATTTTCAAATGTAAACAATGGTTGATTGAACCTTGTTTTACAGCGCTAAACCTCTCACTCGTACGACAGTCTCACCAAATTCCGTTATATTTACAACGATGCGTGAACAAAACAAACATAATAAATAAAATAGTCAAAATTTGGGTACAGCAGTTATCATTGTGTTACAATGTTAAAACAAACAATTTCATATATAAAAAAAATCATACGTCACATAGGAAGAAATCTTGTCGTTCAATGTTTATTCAAAACAATTTTAAAATTTCTTATAGAGGACTGCTTCAAATCTTATGATTGCCTTCAGTATTGACACATATGGACAACTTTACAATCAATTCTATAACAAACAGGGTGATTTCAACTTCCCAATTATCAATTTCTTATTTCTCAGCAAAAACATACCGTCTGACCTATCGTGTATGGTGTTTACATATCTCAGGTGATACGTTAAATTCTGTAATTTAGGTACATTTCACAAATGTCTTATTTGTCAATATAGTCTAGTTACTCGTGTTTCGTCTTCAGTCTTTTTTTTTTTTAATGTTGTTTGTTATTTTAAGTGTGTTTACTGTGTCTTACATCATATTGCCTTGTATTACAGTTATTATTTTTATTTTCAAAATGTATCTAAAATGTTAAGAAATTAATTCAGTTGTATCATTTACATTACTTTAGTTTAAAGCTACTATATGCCCAGGATGTTTTCGTTTATACACAGAAAAAGGAAAATGATTAGAAAATACAAATTACAACACCATTACAAACACAATTTCATTTTAATGTTCTTGTCATTGTTTTGAAAATATTTAAAATAATACCATTATGTATTCAGCCTCAATTTCATATTCTTGCACGTGTCTACAATAAAACAAATCTATTTTATATTTTGAAATATACATATGATAATATTAACGTCAAAAAATACGTCACCTTTGGTAGCGTTGAAACATTCGTATGGCACCCAGTTTATTATTCGTTTGTTATGTACTGGTCTACTGTCGTACATTCATAGGATTTGTCCATTATTATTATGTGGTTTACATGTTCAAATGTACGATTATATTATTTGTTTGTGATTGTGAAATTATTGTAGACAAGTTTTTTTCCTGAGTATTCTTGCGTTTATTTGTAAAATACTCCTGTGAATTAATGTTGTCATTTTAGCGGTATTTTTAACATTGCCATTTATGCGAGAGATTTGGTTAGCCAAAAAAACAGGTTCAAGCCACCATTGTTTTTTAATGTCCTATACCAAGTCAGGACTATGGCAGTTGTTTTCAAAAAGTCTGTTTTATGTAAGTTGGCGCTAGATTTTGTTGCTGTTCATTGTTTTCTGTTATTTCATTGGTAAACGTTTATGTTTTTTTTCCTCGATTTTGGATTGTGACCCGGATTTGACTTTTGCTCAATCAATCTATGACTTTTTTAGAGCAGTATACTACTTGCTGTTGCCTTGATTTAATACTACCTCATTTTTGGTTTGAAATTACAAAAAAAAAAAATACAAAAGATTGGAATGATTGCAAATGAGGCAATCATCCACCAAAGACCAACGCCATACATTTGTTAAAGTAATTATGCAACCAATAAAAAAATAAAATGTAGCTTGGAATGTTTTATAACCAAGCGTTGTTCTCGAAGTCGACAAGGAATAATAAAGTATGAATAGAAGATCCTGTCGTCATAATGATAAAGCCTCTATCCGTCTATAGAAATTACAATAATAAACTTTAGCTCAATACAAATACTAAATCCTAGGTTTAGATAAAATAGAAGCAATCATATATAATTCAATTAAAGCAATCAGTAAGCGACCATGCAGGGACTATTTTATGAGATACTATGATATAATATGGGAGATTTATGTTATTTAATACACAATAACAGTATAAAAATATATCAAGAAAGAAAACCAAACAACAAATTACTTTTAAGTGACTGCCCTTTTATTCGATGATTTGAAAACGAAAAGTACATAACATAATCATTAATTAAAGTAACACATGTGTTAACATTGATTAGATATTATCCCAACAGGATAGTTAGTCAAAAAAGACCTAATGAGTTTCGTCTTCATTTATCAACAAAAGTCCTTAATTTATGTGTAAATAGCAAGGTCTTTTTTAACATCGAAAAACTACAACATTTGCCTCTACCTGATAAAGACAAGAATAAATAAACTGATTATACTTTCATGCGTCCTATTCCTCTTACGGTTTCTGCAATTATACATTGAGATTGGTCATTGAGCTTATCTCCCATCGTAATTTGTTAGAAACTAGGTAAAAATTAAAAATGTCAAGCGAACAATAAGAGATACACATTGTCAAAACAAAATAACTATCTGACAGAAAATTGAGTGCAAAGGAGCACACACCCATCTAGAAACGTAATAAACAGAATAAAGTTTAAGTTCCATCTTTAAAGTTACATTAAACAGGATTTCTTTTTTGAATTAAACTGTAGCAGTCAAATCGTATAAAACAGATTAATGTTTTATGTAGATACGTGATATACTTTGCGCAATCAATGCAAGTGTTGTTGATTTTCGATACAAATTGCTTAAATGATCAAAACCTGTATTGACAAACTGCCATAGAGAAATATTAATAAATCTAATTAATCAAAATTCATCTACATTTGACTTTTGACATTGATTCACATGGACATTTTACTACTCTCATTTAGGACAGTCGACAGCAAAAAAGTTTCCAAATGCTGTAAATAATTTTACTTAGTAAAGTTAAACGCACATGTTCAAAATTTAGTTAGTATGTTAAAGTTAAATGTCAGTCTAAGTAGCTAAACTCTGACTGTCAAGACACAGACAAACCAAGCAGATCTGGCGTGATTACCTTTGAGACAACTATCCATATGCTAAAGGAACAAAGATATGAACAATTACATAGACTATGCGGTCTCCGATGATTATAGGAAAATCCATACACTATATCCTGATATAAATGCCTCAGCATCACAAAATGTGAAACTATTCAAACAAACAAAACGCTACTGTCTAATTGAAACCACAACAGTGATCCTAATCGTGGCTTCTATTGAACTGCATGATGATTTCTGAAATCATGTATGTTTAATTACCAAATCCAGTAAAAATTGAAACAGCAGGATGTTATGCAGAGAAACATTTTCTTACACACAAACTACCTTCAAAATACATATTTTGTGTAACCCAAAATCTCAGTAGTATCAAATATTTACACTTCGATAGTTTCTATTCAGATGGTTTTAATAACCGTAAGACTTCTATTTCTTCTTACAGACATTCAATGATATGATAATTTTCTGATACGAGCTGTTAAGGAGTACTGAAATTTATTGTTCGACTAATAACCATGTTAAAGTATACTAAAATTGAAGCATGATATTTAAAAAGGATAGCCAAGTTCATAAGTCAAAGACAAACTGACAACTCCATATGAAAAAAGGTTATCCTGCGTCCAAAAGACGAACATTAGTCAACAAAACACAACAAATAAGTCTCGAATCTGAGCAACAACACCCCCACCCCCCTAAAAATATGAGGATGATCACAAGTGCTCCGCGAGGGTAAACATGTCCTGCTTACTTGTGGCATGCATGATGTTGCTGATTTTTGTATAAATTCGGTTGTAAGTATAGATTCGGTTATAAGTTTCAAAGAATATGAAAAAACAAAAGACTTGCCTTGACGAGGCATGGATAAATGATAAGGAAAGTCATGAAAATAAATTACCGATAAGGAGAGTCTCTATGTATTAAAGGGTTGAAGAGACATAGATAACCGATACGAAATCCATATATGTTTTAAGAATAGCCGAGACATATTACCAATAGGAAAAGCCATGTATCTATTAAAGTTTTGACGGGACGTAGATACCAGATCTTGTCTTGTCTGTATAAAGCGCATCCACACAGTAAATTATTTCCGATCGGCTGATATATGTAGCCGTCAGAGGCTGTATTGTATGTTATGAACTTTCACAGTAAGAAATATAAGGATGACAATATAAAACCATTGCTTATGAAATAACAATTTTAAGACGGTATTCCTTAACATTGAATCCAATAACAAAATAAAATAAGACTCTTCCAAAATGACCCTTTGCAAATGTTAGTACCCTGATTGCGAGTGAGAGATTGTAACCTGCTAAGATTTGATGTATTTAACAGATCAAGTCATTTCATGACACTCAAATAAAATGTTTTAAGAATATTAAAAGTAAAATAAAGAAAAAAATGAAACGTCTGTAAAATCTTGTTTATATAATCATGTAATCATTGACCTCAGTTTTGGTGTATTAAAATATGATAGTTGTTATCCATTAATTTGATGTGTTTGAGCTTTTGATTTTGTCATTTGATTAGGGACTTTCCCTTTTGAATTTTCCTCGGTATTTTTGTGATTTTACTTTTAACCAATCTGTTGCCTACTTAGGCCGTGTTCACATTGACCTAAACTCGTTGTTGTGTTAGTGTAACTCACACGTACACTAAACACAATTACGTTCCCATTGATAAAACTCAATGTTTACATGTAGTTTAAATCATGTTTTGTCTACATGCAGTCGATACTCAATGTAGGCCTTGTGTAGGTTAAGTGTACACAAAACTAGGCATTGAAAAAAATAATTTTACCATGTATATTTAAGGAAGAAACGATTTTTGAATAAAATTGGATGTTTATGACAATTACAGAAATATTTGTTTAAACTTGATACATTTATTTGTTATAAAAAAAACTTTACGTAGCTTTATTAACCCCTTATCAAAACTCAAAGCATTATCATTGCAAAAGACATTATTCATTTGAAAAGGTTTTCCTGAATCGAATGAGTGTACACAGAAATATTTGTCACTGAGCTTCACTCAAACAACGATTCATTTATAAATGCATTACTAAAAAAAGTGTGAGATAATTTTTTTTTGTCTAGTATCTCAGTTCCGTTAAAGCACACTTAGAAATATAATAAAAAAAATGCCTAATCCCTGTTGCAAAATACTCCTCGTAGAAGAAATAATATTTGAAAGAAAAAGAAAAAATAGAAATATATTGATCCTTAAAACATCACATTTTTTTTTTCTTCGTTTGTAAGCACGCTACTGCAGCCTACATTTTCGAGGGGGGGGGGAGGGGTGTCATGTTTTTTTTTTCTGCGCGAATGTTTTCATTCAGTTTAAATTATTATCGATGCTAACAAATTCAATATTTAACACCATAATGTATGGGGAAACTCTGAATTCAGATCTATCTTTTATCATCTGTAAGACCAGAATATTTTATATGAAATTGGGGATAAGAATATTTTTCAGGAAACACTCCATCCCCCCTTTTTTTTTAAAGTCAAATGATCGTTTCTTAACTGCTAGAAAAATTCTCCGAGAAATTTGTAATCGGTTTTACCAGAGACATATAATACTGTATTATATGTCTCTGGTTTTACGTAATGAACATTTAAATGACATATAGTTTACAAGTGTGAACAAATCTTATGTACAGGTAATTAAACAAGGTGTATAGATGTGAACAAATTCACGGCCGACACTCGGCTAACCGAGAGATTGGTCGGTTAATCTATATTGAGTATGCGGCTATATGGGCGGTTGGTCTGTTAATCGGGTTGGTTATACGTCTGTTAAGAGTAAAACGCACAATTTTATGTTAAACTCTGTTAAATATACAGATTTTTGCCATATTATAAGAACCAAATCAAAAATAGAAAAGTGTCTGACAAAATGATATCTATCATAGAACATTTTCCACCTGTAAAAACATTTCATAGTCTGCGCAATTTTCAGTAAAACTAAAAGGCGTCGCGCAAGTATGTAGTATTTATGCTTATACGCATAGCATTTTTTTTTTAATAAAAGGCGAAACAAACAATTTTAGACATCATTTAAAGGACACAAAATAGTACTTTGGTTCTAAAAAATAAATTGACATTGGTAAATATTTCATAATTGTAATATAACGTGAATACCACGTTTTAGTGAAAATTATGGAAATAAAGTCTGTTAATGGGTTGGACAATTACAATTGTGTCAGTTAAGAGTTATTTAGCCACAACAATAGTTGCTACCTTTATATTTTCCCATTGAAAAAGTTAAAGTCATATGAAACGAGTGACTGGTGAAAAATAATGTTTATCCAATTCTTGAACCAATGCATGTATATATCATAAACTTAGTCTTCTGTGCACGATTTTATCATTTTTTACGCAAATATATCGTATAATCGTCTTTTTTTCTCTCTGTCTGTTATGAGGTGAAAAAAATGGCAGCTATTTAATTGTCGTGTTGAAGCCGTAGTTTACCGATTGTCACATTATAGTAAACAATCAACAAAGAAGAATGGATACTGAGCACGTGTTTAACATGTACAATCAGATAATTGTTTATTTTACTGACAGATCCATGCGTATTGCGATGACCGGATTTTTACGAGGAGGGTCACGCTAAGGTCACTTTGCATACGGAAAATATGCCAGCGAATTGCTTCCTGCATGGAAGCAAACAATTAAAAAAAGTAAACTTCTTCTAAATGTGGACAAATTAAAGAATTTTCTTCAGAAAAAGTATATGTACATCAATTTTATAATGAACACTATCCATTTAGTTATAAAAAAAACATATGCATAATTTTTTTTAATTTGAGGTTACATATGACTTTAAGAATGAAATCTTCTTGAGTAAAAAAAAATGACAATACGGTGCAACAGTATCCTTCTAGTAAGGGCATTTTTATTTTGTCTTTCTTTGCATTTTATTGAAGGGTGTGTCACCTCAATATAGCGTGATATGGATTGGCCGCTGGAATATAAATGAATTTATTATTAACGTTTTCAATCAGCCTTAATTTTTGTGTCTGTTCAAAGTAGCAGGTTCTAAAATCCGACTGAAAGTCACTGGACGTTAAAACCTAATTCGTCAGCATCATTCAATTGGTTCTTTTCTTCTGTTACTTAACTTTTTGTGATAATGCGGCGTTAAGCAACCACCAATCAATCAATCAATCAATCTATTACTTAATCATATGTTGTTTACAAATCATTCTAAAGAAGTAAATGGAAAGGAGCGAATGCAACTACATTTGGTTATCTTAAGTTTTAATTCATATTATTCCGTTTAGTTCCTTTCTACATAAGTGCAGAGGAGAACTGCAGTTGTCCGCATGTAAACTTCTAACATTTGTCACCAATTTGAGTACATCGCAATCCGTTACTGTTTCAACACCCAGGGGTGTTTCATGTCTGTATTCTTAAACAATTATTATTTTTTCTCTCTTTTTTAGCATTGCATCACTCACTACTGTCCTTATCTATTATTCTATATTCTGCGTCTCCATCCAAATTATCGTGTATACCATGAGAGTCCGGATTGGGGGTGTTGTTTATTTCTGTATTCTTTAAATTGTTATGTCACTTTTCTCTACATTTTATTAATCTTACTCATTATTCTTTCTCTATTCTTTATTTTTTTAGCATCCCAATATATTTTACTTACTGATGTTTAGTTACATTACGACGTGTATCTCTAATTTATGTACTGGTTACCAATGTAACAATTGGTGTCATTCATGACAATTAAACAAAATTCACATGGTATATGCGACCATTCTTGGATGAAATTAATATTACTTTAATATTACACTTTTGGAAACAATTTTTATCACTTTTCAATTTCCATTTCCTAAATTGCTCATTGTTCCTGTGTTGTTTCCGTATATTTTATGTTTCATTGTTCATGTGTTGTTTCCGTATATTATAGCCGCTCGTCTAGAGCTTACCCATTTGATACGATAACACCCCATATAGCAATAAAGTTATACTTGTATTGCCATTCATAACTCTTAACAGACCAATTAACAGACCGGGTTTTATACATCCGACCCATTAACAGACCAGGTTTTAAATAAAAATTGATTAATGTCACCAAAATACAGATTTACGTGTAGATTTTTCACACAATGATATTAATATGGTTAACAAACATAATGCCTGTCTTTTTTCGATGTTCAAAATATCGCATGCAAGTAAATTCAACCAACGTGTCATTTTGTGTACACTTTGTGTACATTTTGTGTGTGTAAAATATGTATAAATTTATTGATGAGTAACCCGCCTTTTCGTTTTATAGATCGTACATCGAAGCTAGAAAAATAATAATTACACCGCATGATTCAGTATATTGAATCATGAATAATGTTTATGATAAAAATATATTTAAAAAGTTATACAATGAATCATGCTGAACTTTCAATGATTTTCTCGATAACACCTGATTAACAGACTTTAGCCAACCCGATTAACAGACCAACCGCCGATATAGCCGCATACTCAATATAGATTAACCGACCAATCTCTCGGTTAGCCGAGTGTCGGCCGTGAAATTTAATGTGAAACCAGTGTGCATTACGGTAAACTAATTGTAAACATGTTTACTGTACATGGCGTTTGGTGTGAACACGGCCTTAGTGATGAAAAGGGAAACACAAATTAATGGTTTACGGTTTAAAACCCTATAATTGTACGAAAAAATCTAAAGGTTTGAAATTAGAGATATGATGATTTTGAGATAGATTTAAGAAATTATTTAATTTGCTAACGTTGTACAGATGTTAACATATTTTGAAAGAATCTAATCAGCAATATTTGAGAGAATAAAAGAAAAAAAAAACTTTTTTTCTTCGATTTTCAGTTATAGTAAACACGAGCCATAGTTGTTTGCAAATTTATCAAAATCCATGACATTACCCATTTACTGTAACTTGACCTTAAATCATATTTTGTATTTAGTTCAATATGAAGAAACCCACTTTTGAATAAATAAGACACCAAACATAAGTTCAAACAGTTATGGTTAACTACATGTTTATCAAAACAAATATGCCCATAAATATTGCGAATCTCTCTATTAAACTGAATCGAACATGAACAAGTCTTTATATTGTGATATTCTGTACAAATTACGATATTATTGTCAGGTCATTAAAGATGGCATTTTTTGGAATTCATATTGATCCACTCAGATGTCTCTTTATTTCAGAAAAAACGCATTTATTCTAAAACCAGTTGTTGTTATGATAAGGGGTATGTTCCTCTCGTATATCGAATGACGATATGATAATAAACCACAAATAGAAGGATTGTGTTTGATTTTTATATGACATAACCTTGCAATCAGTTCAAAAGAGGTATGGAGCTGGCATGTCAGTAACTGATAGTAGTATTTTGTTAATATATGTTGATCATTGTCATGTGGAATTTTGTGCTGCTGTTGTGATTACATGTTTTCAAAGCTTGTACACAGGATAAAAAAGGGTGTAAATTTAATTGGTAAACTACCATGATTATGTTCTTATATGCAATTAAACATTATGTGATTTTTTTTTATAGTACTGGACATCAAAAAACTTAAAAACAAACGAAAAAGTATTTCTTTATTGATAAAGATTTAAGTTCTGCACAATTTTTTTAAAAGTACAAATAATACAAAGACTAATAGGGGAAATTGTGGTATTACACCTATATGCTTCGGAGTTTAGTGTGACGTCCATTTTCGCTGAAGTAGAATACATTATTGTTAAGCGGTCAACTGAAGCATGTCCCTTTGTTATGTTAAAGATACATTAATGGCCTTAGGCTATTTTCTGCTTCCAGAATTTTGGGCAGTCGCACTTGAATTTTTGCTGAGTTTCATATATGACAGTTAATAGGTATGCATGAATTGCACTGTGTGTCTCTTTAGATGGTATTAAAATAATGTAATACATTTATAATGCCTATATAAAATGCGTAATACCGATCAAGTCAACAATACAGTCGTCTAAAACAGTTTGTACACTGTATCAATGAGATACTATCATTCATTGATTCCTTAGAGGACGACCCTCTAAATAACTATTGGTCTATCAATCAAGTAATCGTATGGATGTTTTACTTCTTTTAATGTTTTAGTTGATCCTTTTTGACGAATACAAAACATATGTCTTTATATTAGAATATAAAGATAACAAAACTATTGACATTGAAAAAATTATTTTTGCTTCCATTCATACATATACATAGCTTGCTTGGTAGCGTCTTTTGAATGATTATTTGTACTTTATACATAATCTGCTAAAAAAAACTTGCGAGGTTTGGCATGCCACAAAACCAGGTTCAACCCACCATTGTTTCCTTTAAAAAATGTCCTGTACCAAGTCAGGAAAATGGCCATTATTATAACATAGTTCGTTTCTGTGTGTGTAACATTTTTACGTTGTGTTTCCGTACGTTGTGTCGTTTGATTTCTCCTATATTTGAGTGTGAATTCACATTACTATAAGACCTGTCACGGTACTTTTCTATCCCAAATTCATGTATTTGGTTTTGATGTTATATTGCTTATTCTCATCGGATTTTGTATAATGCTTAGTCCGTTGCTATGTTTGTTACATTTGAATGTTGTGTCGTTGTTCTCCTCTTATATTTAATGCGTTTCTCTCAGTTTTAGTTTGTTTTCCCCGATTTTGTTTTTTGTCCATAGATTTACGATTTTTGAACAGCGGTATACTACTGTTGCCTTTATTTATATCGTTCCTATTATGAAAATAATTTGATTGAAGATCTATACTTGTGGTATCATTCTATTTGTGCAACAACGGAGTGAGGCTTGGTCTAATTTACTTTGTCTACTGACGAACAGATTGACTAGATAATGTAAATCATACATTGAACGGTCACATGCATCTCATGGCATAGTCGCATGGTATTTTTTAGGATGAATACTCACTTTTGATGAACATCATTTCGCTCTATTGTAGTTAAAAACAGGTCAAAATGCTTTATTATGTTTTCCACATTTAAATTCGAATTTCATGAGAAATTTTGTCTAGGTGTTATACAAGATTATGTTGCTAAACCATTTAATAGTATTTCTTACAAGCAGTTTAAGTCTTTTAAGCTTGTTTTTGGTGTGAAATTAAAATAAAAAACCTTTAAAAAAAATGTGTGTTGGACATTAAGAATCAGTCAAGTTTTGGATTGCCTCGAGTCAAATGTATGTCCTGTTTTTGTCCTCTCAGTGCTCACTCTTTGTTACTGTTAGGAGAATGATACGAACAGTCTTATACAATTGACACCTAAACCATCACATTATATAGTTATATCTTGAGACAATTGATAGTGATTCTCTTATGTGCACTGGTTTGTTTGACAGTAATAATAAATCTATTTATATTTCAGACATTTCCGGTGCACTTTCAGCGCATAATTATAAGCAATATTTGTAAAGACTGGGTCATTTAAATTTGAGCGCAATAGTGGTTCTTGAATTGAACAAAAGAATCGACTAATGCTACTATAAATATAATCGGTGCCTAGATATAACACTTCACTGTGACAGGAAAGACGATAGTTTATAACAAAGATTTACTCACCTATTGTTGGAATATACAGATTCATAAATAAACAATCCTCTGTTTGAAAAACAATGAATTGAGATTTACGTTGCATACGTTCTATGTATAGCAACGGGAATTGCTGAACCAATTTCCCTTCGTGCAAAAGAAGTTGCTTGCAAACTCCATAATTACGTTTACTTGTGAACACACTAATCTGTTTATCTGACCATGCTTGTTGTTTATGAGGAGGACAAAATCGTCCCTTTTTAGCAAAGACTGAAGCAAATGGTAATTCCTTAAATATTTGTACAGGTCGCAGTTTGATATTCCTAAAAGTTATAAGCATACCCATTAAATCGCCATAATTGTTTTTGAACCGTCTAGGTTCTATACTTTTAAATCCAGTAAAATCAGCTGAGGAATATTGGATCATCTGTAGTAGTAAATATGTTAGCCTTGTCCACAGCAAGAATTTCATGTTGTCAATCTAACGCCACTGTTTATTGAAAACACTTGTTAAACCCTGTGTAATAGTGTATTGATTAGATTTAGATAACTTAAGAAGTCAATGACACTTTGTTTATTAAATATCTGCTGACTCTGTAAGGATATGAAATAATAGCACTGACGACTCTGTAAGGATGCGAAATAATAACACTGCTAACAAAATACCAGTTCCTTTACCATTAACACACCAGTGGTCTACCATTGTCACACCATTTTGAAGGATTTACAGTATAAACAACAGACAAACAAACGCATTAGTTTCGCTGTTGGCATTAGACGTATTGCCGTATTCGATAAAATGTCAAATCCCTCAAATATAACAAACAATATAAAACAGAAATGGAGTTATTTAGTCAAATTATTTCTCCTTTGAATTGTGTTATATCGCCATGTTTAAAGATCGATTTTCCCCCGAGTTAATATAAGAAACATGCCTTGTATTAACAGGAAAACATGGGCTTTCCTCAATTTTGCATCATTTTTACTTTTATCTTTTACAGTTACTGAATTAGTGTCTAAGACAAAGACGAAAGGCATGGCTTAGCACATAATCAGACACAACTAAGAAATGAGATTTTAAGTAGAAATCAATTATAAATCTCCAAAGGTTCTCTAGTGGGTTGTATTACATTACAATAATGGCTTCAGCTATTTTATTTCCTTGTATTACATATATTCCGTGGATAACAATTACCCTTATAAGGATTAATTATGTTCTAGTTCTACAAATGGATATATACGTAGACATGAAACAAATCCTTAGTTTGAAGTTGGTATAACAAACAAGAAGAATTCGTTATAAATATCGGAATACTAAGATATACCAACTACATCCCGACTATTCATTAGGAAATGATTTATTACACACTTCTTAAAACCTTTGACTCAAGGAAACATTGGCTAATCCGTTTGAGGTACCATTTGTTTGCCATTGATTGAGTTATTCTAACAGTAAAAGTCAATTTTACCCACTTGTTATATCGGGGTCTTTTTTAAAATGTGATATTTGAATAGACTGCAATACAGCATTGACACGAGTAAACATTGGTTAATCTTATTGTACGGCTATTCGTTGGCGAGTTTATTTCCAGAACAGATCATTTTCTTCGCACTTGTTAATGTGTAAAACAATGAGTATTCTGTTTACAGCTTCAATTTCACTCAGGGAGGAATTAACAAACAAATATGACCTAACAACGTTAGGTTGATTTTCTATGCACTTTATATATATAAAGTAAAATAAAGATATACTGAACTTAGAGGAAAACTCATAAAAAAAAGTTCCTAATCAAATGGCAGAATCAAAAGCTCACAAACGTCAAACGAATAGATAAATAAATGGACATCAGTAAAGTGCCTAGAAAAACAACTTATAATTGTATATGTCTGTCCGTTTCAAGTCATGAATATGACAGTGGTTTTCCATTCGTTTGATGAGTTTGAGATTATCATTTTGACATTTGATAAGGAATTTCCGTTTTGAATTTGCCATTAAGTTCGATATTTTTGCTAATTATTTTTATTAAGATAGATATGATTCTTTATTTGCTCATATGTCATCCTTTTTAACCAGGTTTACTTTTATAAACTTATATATATATATATATATATATACTCAACAAATATATATATATATATATATACTCAACAAATACGTTTGTTAAATAGTTTCATAAAGAGTCCAATCTTAGTTTCCAGTATCTTGTTATGTTCCACTAATTACCCAAATTAGTAAACAGCTATTATTTTTAAATACTAAAGTTTTGTGCATTTTTAATTTTTTCTATACAATTTTGAATACTTCATTTTATTGCCTTTAGTAAAAAAAATAATTTCAATTTTTTCGGTAATTATTTTATTTTCATTTACATTAACATTTAAAAAAAATTAATAGAAATTTAATATAATTTGTAAAAAGAAAACCCTAAAACTCTTAAGAAACAATTCAAACCAAAATATTTTTGGTAAAAGAATCTCATATCAAAAGACTTTTTAGATAATAAATATGTTTCTAAAAATGCCATAATATACTTCTTCGTACACAGACACTCGTACGTCTGTATCCATATAAATGATAAGTGATTTGTTAGAAGCATAAATTGTAAAAATTTCCGTTTATATATTTTTTACATAATTCTTTTCTTAAAAGTTAAACATGACAAAATACAATTGATTAACAAAAAGATTTCCATTAATTCTTAAAACACGTTTCATTTTTTGCTAACACCAATTGAGGATAAGGTTTTATCCTTACAAATTGATTTGTGTAATATTTCAGTTGAAAATATTGAAGAATCCATGAAGTTCTCTATCCAAGTCAATTTATGTCTAGGAATATTCACGATATTCTTAATTGAACTTAAGGACATTTGAAGCCAATCTTATTATTCTTTTTCTCCAAAATATCAATTTCTGCTATCCAATTAGTCTTCGATATTATGTGTTGCACAAGAAAATGTTGAGAGCACCTGTGTCACCTACATTTGTACACTATCATTCATTCGACTTAATTTTCGAGGTATGTTAACAATACTACTGTACACATTTGGATGCTTCCTTTAATTGAAGAAAAACAAACTTTAAAAAAAAAAGATAATTAAGCATCCATAGTTTGATACTTTGACATGTTTCGGTCTTATACATTGGCCTTCAAATATTTGGCTTTTAGTGTTCCTGATGAACCTGAATCTAGTAAAAAGCTTCGGATGCATAAATATAATTTGATGTTGTTTTCCTTTTCTATATTGTATTTGGTCAGCAACACCCACGTCGTGGTGTTTTGATTTTTTTAAATTTCACATTTAAAGTGATTGGAACAGTACAGCTTAATGTGTTTTCATTGTCTATGTACAAATATTCATAGAAACATTTTTAAAACAACTAACAATAACTTGATAACCTTCTTAGTTTCCTGTTTTAGGCATTGAATATAATTATAAGATAAGAAGTTATGTATGTTAAACCATACGAGTAGTGGGACCGTACGCGTACGGTCTGGATCGTGTACGTATACTCGTACGGTCCGACATTACGCGTTCGGTCGGACCGTATAATTATACGCGTACGGTCCTGTTGACCATATATGTTTTGGGATCATATGGGTTAAATCTGAACAAACATTTATCAAAATCTTAATTTTTAGTTATACAAATTGGTATTATTACAGTTAGATGGATAAAGTGAATAAGCGAACAATTGACTAAATATTTGTTTATTTGTATATTCGTGAATCCTATTTTTTTACTCAAGGTGACACTGGCCTCCGCAAAGAACGTCATATTTTTTTTTACATTAACATGTTTTGTTCATGCATGTTCCTTTGCATATGCATTTTTAGCTCACCTGGCCCGAAGGGCCAAGTGAGCTTTTCCCATCACTTTGCGTCCGGCGTCCGTCGTCCTGCGTCCGTCGTCGTCCTGCGTCCGTCGTCGTTAACTTTTACAAAAATCTTCTCCTCTGAAACTACTAAGCCAAATTTAATCAAACTTGGCCACAATCATCATTGGGGTATCTAGTTTAAAAAATGTGTCCGGTGACCCCGCCAACCAACCAAGATGGCCGCCATGGCTAAAAATAGAACATAGGGGTAAAATGCAGTTTTTGGCTTATAACTCAAAAACCAAAGCATTTAGAGCAAATCTGACATGGGGTAAAATTGTTTATCAGGTCAAGATCTATCTGCCCAGAAATTTTCAGATGAATCGGACAACCTGTTGATGGGTTACTGCCCCTGAATTGGTAATTTTATGGAAATTTTGCTGTTTTTGGTTATTATCTTGAATTTTATTATAGATAGAGATAAACTGTAAACAGCAATAATGTTCAGCAAAGTAAGATTTACAAATAAGTCAACATGACCGAAATGGTCAGTTGACCCCTTAAGGAGTTATTGCCCTTTATAGTCAATTTTTAACCATTTTTCGTAAATCTTAGTAATCTTTTACAAAAATCTTCTCCTCTGAAACTACTGGGCTAAATTAATCCAAACTTGGCCACAATCATCTTTGGGGTATCTAGTTTAAAAAATGTGTCCGGTGACCCGGCCAATCATCCAAGATGGCCGCCACGGCTAAAAATAGAACATAGGGGTAAAATGCAGTTTTTGGCTTATAACTCAAAAACCAAAGCATTTAGAGCAAATCTGACATGGGGTAGAATTGTTAAACAGGTGAAGATCTATCTGCCCTAAAATTTTCAGATGAATCGGATAACCCGTTGTTGGGTTGCTGCCCCTAAATTAGTAATTTTAAGGAAATTTTGCTGTTTTTGGTTATTATCTTGAATATTATTATAGATAGAGATAAACAGTAAACAGCAATAATGTTCAGCAAAGTAAGATTTACAAATAAGTCAACATGACTGAAATGGTCAGTTGACCCCTTTAGGAGTTATTGCCCTTTATAGTCAATTTTTAACCATTTTTCGTAAATCTTAGTAATATTTTACAAAAATCTTCTCCTCTGAAACTACTGGGCCAAATTAATCCAAACTTGGCCACAATCATCTTTTGGGTTAGTATTTTGAAAAATGTGTCCGGTGACCCGGCCATCAAACCAAGATGGCCGCCATGGCTAAAAATAGAACGTGGGGTAAAATGCAGTTTTTGGCTTATAACTCAAAACCCAAAGCATTTAGAACAAATCTGACATGGGGGTAAAATTGTTTATCAGTTCAAGATCTATCTACCCTGAAATTTTCAGATGAATCGGACAACCCGTTGTTGGGTTGCTGGCCCTGAATTAGTAATTTTAAGGAAATTTTTCTTTTTTTGGTTATTATCATGAATATTATTATAGACAGAGATAAACTGTAAACAGCAATAATGTTCACCAAAGTAAGATTTACAAATAAGTCAACATGACTGAAATGGTCAGTTGACCCCTTTAGGAGTTATTGCCCTTTATAGTCAATTTTTAACCATTTTTCGTAAATCTTAGTAATCTTTTACAAAAATCTTCTCCTCTGAAACTACTGGGCCAAATTAATCCAAACTTGGCCACAATCATCTTTTGGGTTAGTAGTTTGAAAAATGTGTCCGGTGATCCGGCCATCCAACCAAGATGGCCGCTATGGCTAAAAATAGAACATGGGGTAAAATGCAGTTTTTGGCTTATAACTCTAAACCCAAAGCATTTAGAGCAAATCTGACATGGGGTAAAATTGTTTATCAGGTCAACATTTATCTGCTCTGAAATTTTTAGATGAATCGGACAACCCGTTGTTGGGTTGCTGACCCTGAATTGTTAGTTTTAAGGAAATTTTGCTGTTTTTGGTCATTATCTTGAATATTATTATTGATAGAGATAAACTGTAAACAACAATAATGTTCAGCAAAGTAAGATTTACAAATTAGTCAACATCCCTTATGAGTTATTGTTCTTTATAGTCAATTTTTAACAATTTTCATAAAATTTGTAAATTTTTACTAACATTTTCCACTGAAACTAATGGGCCAAGTTCATTATAGATAGAGATAATTTTAAGCAGCAAGAATGTTCAGTAAAGTAAGATGTACAAACACATCACCATCACCAAAACACAATTTTGTCATGAATCCATCTGCTTCCTTTAATATTCACATAGACCAAGGTGAGCGACACAGGCTCTTTAGAGCCTCTAGTTTGGTAAAGTTCCTAAATATTTTAAAACTATTGTCCTCCCACTCTATGTTTACTTACGATTACTTTAATTTCAATGAGCATACTGGGCTGCAATTAATGAATTTACTGACATGCTAATTACAGGAGATTAACAGATTAAATAAGCGTGATTTTCTTAAATAGTTATAATATTAAAAGTTTTTATTTGAATTACTATTGAATTTTTTATATTAATTTGAGATATAAGTTATGTTGATCTGTTATATACATTTGCATCTAATAAGCTTGACCATCTTCTTAATATTAGTCAGGCCGTACGCGAACCGTCCGACTGTATGCGTATTTCGAAAAAAGTACGTATACCTTTCAGACCGAACGCGTATGGTTCAAATACTCATACGGTTTGGAACATCTACATTGCAATAGCAATTACCTATCAGTTGTGATATATTATCCCCGTTATTTTTACTTCTCCGCTAACTCTGATTTCTATGACAATTACCAACATGACTGATGACCATATGATATCCCCAATGATGCCAAGCTATATGGCTAACTTAAATGATAAAGTGGTCTTCAAAACGTCAAGAAATCAAATGGATTGACGAAGTAGTATTCTGATACAGAAATTCACTGCGTCTGTAATACATCATTTTCTATAAAAGGCGTCTGTTTCCTATTATTGTCAATATCAAAGAATATTCCCAACAACAATTTCTTGAATGCCATGAAGGGATGATAGAGGATATTAAGTTCCTGACTACAACATAGGTTGAGGATAATTACTGACCTTTGCTGATTTAGTCTGGTCATCCGGGGATTCCAGACTTTTCAATATTGCTCTGTCATTATTTTCATTTATTTTTTCCAGTTTCCATTAGAGCAGTTATTAATAACTAATCAGTAAATACAATAATACAAGATATGTTTTCCTTGGTATATAAACGTGATCAAAGGTTAACTTATCTTTCTGTGAACGAACTGTATGATAAACCAGCATACATTCTAATACTTATGAATTACTAAATAAAATTGAAGATTTTATTACGTTAAACAACGAATATCACATAATATGCTTTACATAATTTGGAAGTCTGCTAAAGTTGACTAATAGATTTTTCAGATATATCGATTTGTATGGTGTTATTTTTTATATAAATATATTTTCAACATTAAATAGTTACATAAATGTAAAACTACCAGATAGAGAACTATAACAACCATTAAATGTAAGTATGTGTTTTATATATTGCATCGTATGGTTTGATACTGACGTGTTTACAAAGATATAACATCAGAAGAGAATATATGAAATGCTAAAAATTATAATACGCTAAAAAGGCATGTGTTTTGCAATCTTCTTAGTTATTTATTAAAGAGACAGGAAACCGACGACATAATAAAAATGTAAATGAATTCAGTGAAGATGTACCAATAACAAATCTTTGAACTAATTTTCAAGTTATCTGTTTGTCTAATTTATTTACCAAGGAAAAGCGGAACAGGTCTACACTAGAGCCCACGTTTGAAACCCTTTCCGTGCTTGGTTATAAGCAATACAAATGAATGTAATTACAACAGACATCGCAGAAAACTAACGAAAGATCCACAATATTTTTCATACTGAATAGCAAAGTTTGGAAGCAGGCCCATTGAAAGGTTTTTAAATTAAGATTGTCTTTTATACGTGTATGATGAAAAATGATTGGCGGATCCCCCGTGGTCTTAGATCAGTATCTGCAAATTGGTGTATCCTTATGGTCTGAGAAAATAAATTGATTAAATGCAAATTGTTTGATACAAGGACTTTGTGACCTTAAAATCCATCACACATCCAAAATGGCATTACGGAAGTTATTTGATGATTTATTAATACGACCGTAAATGTATAAATATAATTTACTATAGAAAAGTAGGATAAATCAGTGAAGATACTTTCATTAACACCAAACAAAGTCATAGTAAAACAGCACAAAGAAAATATTTATATAGTAAAACAAATCTGGATGTGATCGACAATTCATCTCATGGCTTAATAGACACTGTTTTATCTGTAAATTGTTCTATTATTGAAGGATGAAAACCTATCCCACATGATCAGTAAGCACTCAATATGAAATTTACTTAATATTCACATCATGTTGTTGGTTCATATTCACAAACAAGGGGGATTTAGATTATGGATAAATTTGCTTCAATAATTGTGAAAAACAATCCTCAAAACATCAAAACTACAATGTGTACTCTAATGTTCAATGGAAAGGACTGCAAGAATCATTTGGTCAGTACCAAGAAATTTAGACGAAAAACGTATGCCACAGATGTATTCAAAGAATGGAAATAATTACAAATGACAACATATTTGTATATTCTTCAGTTTTGAAACTGTAAGGTAAATTCTCTGTAAACAAAATGAAAACATAGTGACCATTGTCCGTATTCGTTTATTAAAAAAAAGGAACAGAAATTGACATAATAGCAACAGAAGAATAGAAATAAAAACCTAGAGGAAATCGTAGTATTGAGCGGTACCAGTGACCATTTCGTGTTTAGTAACCGAACAGTGGTGTTACCAGTTGCTGTTGAAACACAGAGATATTGAAACAATCATTTGAAGAATGTCAGGCGGTTTACACATATATACAGTTGATAGTATATTGCCTTCAAAATTTACTTCTTATTTTATGTCACCTCGCGCTAACTTGACGATAATTTCAAGTATGTCATGCGGTTTAAATAAAGTTATATTAAATAGGTTGGAAATAGCTCTTAATTTCAATATTTGTACTGTAGTAATAAATTTGTAAAACAGAATTTTGATCATCCGATCCTAGCCTATTCCCAAAGATCAAGAAAATTTAATTATGACATAGGATCAAACTTTATTGATTGAACAGAACTCCTCTGAATTGAAATTGATTTCTCTGATGAATTCCAATGTACCAGCGCCTATAGCTGTAAAATTATTATAAGACGGTATAATTGCTAAGATATTGTTTTCGATCTTCTGAAATATCAAGTGTGTCATTTGAATTGAATTAGCAAAGAATTATATTTGCATGAATTAAAATTGCTTACCTCTGAAAGGAATGTATAGATTCAAACTTAAACAATCTTCACGTTGTTGAAAGAAATACATTTGCAACATTTCAGAATCCTTTTCCATAATGTTTCCTTTGGGTATATTTGTATCCGATAAATTCTTTTGAGGGCATATACCCCGATAATTTACATTTGTAAAGATCCTTATACCTAGCCATTTTTCTAGTGAATTGATAGGTGGCATAAACTGTAACATTTTACGCCTAGTCCAAGCATACTGTAGTCCACTGATAACCTCTACCGGACCTAACTGTGCATCTTGAAACTGAATAAGCATCCCTTTCAAACGCCCATATCGAGTTAAATACATTCGGGGTTCCAAAACACAATGACCGTAAAATATTCCAAGAAGAATAACGAATACTATATTATACGATTGAAGAAATCGTTTTTCAGTAAGTTCCATATTTGATAGAGGCAGTTGATTGATATATAAATCTTGGTGTTTCAATATACTAAGTATTCAAGCTTGCTCCAAAACTAACATATTTGATATGTCGTTATATTTTAGCAAATAAGACAATTATTAATAATCATGGTCTTTCTGTGAAACTCCACTCAATCAATTGTTTCCTCAAAGTTGATCAACCTTTTTAGCGCCAAAGATTGACTTTGATAATAACAGTCTTGCTGTGTGTTGCGTTTAGCAATTTTTCTCTATTAAAGGTTAAATGACTTGAGATGTAACTTTGTATATTTGTGATATTATATTAAAGTAAATATAAAGGAAGCGTAGCCATTAAGATATTCTATTTATCGATTATTATCTAGCAGCAGGGAATTATCGGAGTTTTAACCTTCATAATTTGGTTAAAGCATTTGGTGAGATACGATGACCGAAAGTACACAAAGAAAGTAGTAAAACATGAACAACCTGAGTATAATAACAGACGTAGAATTCATAATGGAAAATAATTGTAACTATTTAATCGTACAGATGGACAAAAAATGATCAATAAAAATTTAGAAAAACAACTATTAAAGACCTTCATCCCGATGATAAAATACAAACTTAAACAATACTGTAAACACAGGACTAATTACAATTGAATATAACAGAAATCCTTCAAATCGGAAAGATTTATGGAGTATTTGACATTAAAAAAGCTTTTATTCTAATTAGTTTCAATAATGTGAACTTATTGTACCACATTGTTATAAAGTGCAAGAGAAGCGAGAGTACTATGTTTTATTTACATTTCTAAAAGTATTAACCCTTTTTGCACTAAAGTTTTTCCAATAAATACATATGACTGTAAAAATGTTCATAAGATAAATCTTATTCATTTGAAGTTTTGATAAAAGATGGCTCATAGTGTAATCGTACTGATACTAAGATAAGTACTCCGTTAGAAAAGTGACAGTTGCGACAGTTTACTACATTGTCATGTGCCGTGTACAGAATGATTGGTATAAAGTACTACATTGTCATGTGCCGTGTACAGAATGATTGGTATAAAGTACTAC
This sequence comes from Mytilus galloprovincialis, assembly GCF_965363235.1. Lineage (NCBI taxonomy): Eukaryota > Metazoa > Mollusca > Bivalvia > Mytilida > Mytilidae > Mytilus > Mytilus galloprovincialis. The sequence continues at coordinate 9,978,714 of NC_134840.1, forward strand.
ATTGTCATGTGCCGTGTACAGAATGATTGGTATAAAGTACTACATTGTCATGTGCCGTGTACAGAATGATTGGTATAAAGTACTACATTGTCATGTGCCGTGTACAGAATGATTGGTATAAAGTACTACATTGTCATGTGCCGTGTACAGAATGATTGGTATAAAGTACTACATTGTCATGTGCCGTGTACAGAATGATTGGTATAAAGTACTACATTGTCATGCCGTGTACAGAATGATTGGTATAAAGTACTACATTGTCATGTGCCGTGTACAGAATGATTGGTATAAAGTACTACATTGTCATGTGCCGTGTACAGAATGATTGGTATAAAGTACTACATTGTCATGCCGTGTACAGAATGATTGGTATAAAGTACTACATTGTCATGTTCCGTGTACAGAATGATTGGTATAAAGTACTACATTGTCATGCTGTGTACAGAATGATTGGTATAAAGTACTACATTGTTATGTGCCGTGTACAGAATGATTGGTATAAAGTACTACATTGTCATGTGCCGTGTACAGAATGATTGGTATAAATTACTACATTGTCATGTGCCGTGTACAGAATGATTGGTATAAAGTACTACATTGTCATGCCGTGTACAGAATGATTGGTATAAAGTACTACATTGTCATGTGCCGTGTACAGAATGATTGGTATAAAGTACTACATTGTCATGTGCCGTGTACAGAATGATTGGTATAAAGTACTACATTGTCATGCCGTGTACAGAATGATTGGTATAAAGTACTACATTGTCATGTGCCGTGTACAGAATGATTGGTATAAAGTACTACATTGTCATGTTCCGTGTACAGAATGATTGGTATAAAGTACTACATTGTCATGTGCCGTGTACAGAATGATTGGTATAAAGTACTACATTGTCATGCCGTGTACAGAATGATTGGTATAAAGTACTACATTGTCATGCCGTGTACAGAATGATTGGTATAAAGTACTACATTGTCATGCCGTGTACAGAATGATTGGTATAAAGTACTACATTGTTATGTGCCGTGTACAGAATGATTGGTATAAAGTACTACATTGTCATGCCGTGTACAGAATGATTGGTATAAAGTACTACATTGTCATGTTCCGTGTACAGAATGATTGGTATAAAGTACTACATTGTCATGCTGTGTACAGAATGATTGGTATAAAGTACTACATTGTTATGTGCCGTGTACAGAATGATTGGTATAAAGTACTACATTGTCATGTGCCGTGTACAGAATGATTGGTATAAATTACTACATTGTCATGTGCCGTGTACAGAATGATTGGTATAAAGTACTACATTGTCATGCCGTGTACAGAATGATTGGTATAAAGTACTACATTGTCATGTGCCGTGTACAGAATGATTGGTATAAAGTACTACATTGTCATGTGCCGTGTACAGAATGATTGGTATAAAGTACTACATTGTCATGCCGTGTACAGAATGATTGGTATAAAGTACTACATTGTCATGTGCCGTGTACAGAATGATTGGTATAAAGTACTACATTGTCATGTTCCGTGTACAGAATGATTGGTATAAAGTACTACATTGTCATGTGCCGTGTACAGAATGATTGGTATAAAGTACTACATTGTCATGCCGTGTACAGAATGATTGGTATAAAGTACTACATTGTCATGCCGTGTACAGAATGATTGGTATAAAGTACTACATTGTCATGCCGTGTACAGAATGATTGGTATAAAGTACTACATTGTTATGTGCCGTGTACAGAATGATTGGTATAAAGTACTACATTGTCATGTGCCGTGTACAGAATGATTGGTATAAAGTACTACATTGTCATGTGCCGTGTACAGAATGATTGGTATAAAGTACTACATTGTCATGTGCCGTGTACAGAATGATTGGTATAAAGTACTACATTGTCATGCCGTGTACAGAATGATTGGTATAAAGTACTACATTGTCATGTGCCGTGTACAGAATGATTGGTATAAAGTACTACATTGTCATGTGCCGTGTACAGAATGATTGGTATAAAGTACTACATTGTCATGTGCCGTGTACAGAATGATTGGTATAAAGTACTACATTGTCATGTGCCGTGTACAGAATGATTGGTATAAAGTACTACATTGTCATGCCGTGTACAGAATGATTGGTATAAAGTACTACATTGTCATGTGCCGTGTACAGAATGATTGGTATAAAGTACTACATTGTCATGTGCCGTGTACAGAATGATTGGTATAAAGTACTACATTGTCATGTGCCGTGTACAGAATGATTGGTATAAAGTACTACATTGTCATGTGCCGTGTACAGAATGATTGGTATAAAGTACTACATTGTTATGTGCCGTGTACAGAATGATTGGTATAAAGTACTACATTGTCATGTGCCGTGTACAGAATGATTGGTATAAAGTACTACATTGTCATGTGCCGTGTACAGAATGATTGGTATAAAGTACTACATTGTCATGTGCCGTGTACAGAATGATTGGTATAAAGTACTACATTGTCATGCCGTGTACAGAATGATTGGTATAAAGTACTACATTGTCATGCCGTGTACAGAATGATTGGTATAAAGTACTACATTGTCATGTGCCGTGTACAGAATGATTGGTATAAAGTACTACATTGTCATGTGCCGTGTACAGAATGATTGGTATAAAGTACTACATTGTCATGTGCCGTGTACAGAATGATTGGTATAAAGTACTACATTGTCATGCCGTGTACAGAATGATTGGTATAAAGTACTACATTGTCATGCCGTGTACAGAATGATTGGTATAAAGTACTACATCGTTATGTGCCGTGTACAGAATGATTGGTATAAAGTACTACATTGTCATGTGCCGTGTACAGAATGATTGGTATAAAGTACTACATTGTCATGTGCCGTGTACAGAATAATTGGTATAAAGTACTACATTGTCATGCCGTGTACAGAATGATTGGTATAAAGTACTACATTGTCATGTGCCGTGTACAGAACGATTGGTATAAAGTACTACATTGTCATGTGCCGTGTACAGAATGATTGGTATAAAGTACTACATTGTTATATGCCGTGTACAGAATGATTGGTATAAAGTACTACATTGTCATGTGCCGTGTACAGAATGATTGGTATAAAGTACTACATTGTCATGCCGTGTACAGAATGATTGGTATAAAGTACTACATTGTCATGTGCCGTGTACAGAATGATTGGTATAAAGTACTACATTGTCATGCCGTGTACAGAATGATTGGAATAAAGTACTACATTGTCATGTGCCGTGTACAGAATGATTGGTATAAAGTACTACATTGTCATGCCGTGTACAGAATGATTGGTATAAAGTACTACATTGTCATGCCGTGTACAGAATGATTGGTATAAAGTACTACATTGTCATGCCGTGTACAGAATGATTGGTATAAAGTACTACATTGTCATGCCGTGTACAGAATGATTGGTATAAAGTACTACATTGTTATGTGCCGTGTACAGAATGATTGGTATAAAGTACTACATTGTCATGTGCCGTGTACAGAATGATTGGTATAAAGTACTACATTGTCATGTGCCGTGTACAGAATGATTGGTATAAAGTACTACATTGTCATGTGCCGTGTACAGAATGATTGGTATAAAGTACTACATTGTCATGTGCCGTGTACAGAATGATTGGTATAAAGTACTACATTGTCATGTGCCGTGTACAGAATGATTGGTATAAAGTACTACATTGTCATGTGCCGTGTACAGAATGATTGGTATAAAGTACTACATTGTCATGCCGTGTACAGAATGATTGGTATAAAGTACTGCCGTGTACAGAATGATTGGTATAAAGTACTACATTGTCATGTGCCGTGTACAGAATGATTGGTATAAAGTACTACATTGTCATGTGCCGTGTACAGAATGATTGGTATAAAGTACTACATTGTCATGCCGTGTACAGAATGATTGGTATAAAGTACTACATTGTCATTTCAAAATTGAGATTAAGTATGATTTCCAATTAATTAACTAGAAACTAGAAACCATATGACGAGGTTGTAGACAGCTATAGTTAAACAATGCATAAACAGAATATCTTATAAAGGTTTTAAAAGACATTAAAACATCCATCCATTCAAAAGAGAATCCAAAATACCTGGTTAATATTAAAGAAAGAAACGAATTCAAAAATGGTAGACAGCGACACAAAAAAATCACTGAATTGCAGGCTCCTATCTTGAGATATTCGTTTTTGTTTGCTTTCCTTTTATGTTGGTAAATGATAGTTTTTTTAAGCTCAAATTTATACGACCCTTGAAAAATTTCTATTTTTTAACGTTTTTTAACCGTAGACAGGGTATTAGTTGATCCCTCTGTTATCACACTCAACGTTCTTGGGATTCCCACAAAACGTTGATTTTTTTTTTCTATTCTATGGCACCAAGAGATGAATATTCATTCTGTTTTTCCAGGAGTCTCTTAAATTTTCCTTGCTTGAAATAGTTATTTGTTTTTATAGTGAATAATATTATAATAAATGTTGACTGCTGTACCCCAATTTTTCACTATTTTACCATTTATGTCTGTATGCTTTGCTCACACATTTGAAAATGCCTGTACCAAGCAGGGTTTTTATTCTTTTTATGTTTATGAGCCGTTTTGAATTTTCCTTCGAGTTAACTTAAAGTATTTTTGTTATTTTTTTCTGTTAATATCTGAAAGGTGGTCATTGAACTGAATAAATTTCAAACGAATGATTTGTTTCATACCAAAGCGTAGGATATATCGCATATACCAAATATTTGGTATACATTTCATTGAAGATATCGGTCATATAAAAACAAAATGTCTTTAGACATCTCACTCGCTACATAACGTGCATGGTAAACCGGAAGGAACAATTTCTGTAAATCATCCCTCTAAATTAAATAAGGTACAAAGATACCATACCACTTATGCAAGGGGCATACTTTTTTCGTCTGATTGTGATTTTGGGATAATGCATTTCGAATTTTCCTTTTTGAACTGCAGATATTTAATGTTGCATTGTTATTGATTCTTCTACTGGAATAGTACATTTGCCTGATGTGTCATAGCCTAACATCAAACTATTGTGATTAACGTAAACGCTGTCTCTGTACAACTTAATATACCAAATGATAATAAAGTCTTCTCTGAAAGGATGGACCGTTTGAAATCTGTATTTAACATTGCACACTTGCTATTTACATTAAGTTGTGAACAATTATAGACAATAATTGCTCATTCAAAGGGGAGGACCTTTGTTATATCTGAACTACCGGGAACATACTTCTTCATCTAATCAAAGCGATGAAAACGATAAGATAAATTGTTCTATTGAGAGTCCCTAATCAATTTCTAGAAACCATGATGAAATTAAATCTCTGCTTCAATCCCTGGATGATATAATTATTGGTTTTCCAGTGCAGCACAATTTAATTTTCAGGTTCAAAATAAAGTGAAATTAATATTATTGCATGTTTACGGCATGCGAATTTTTACTTAATGGTGTAATCAACTGCTTCCGAGAAAACAGGTGATGTAATTGTGATTAACAACAACTTTAACTTTCAAATTAAATCGCTATTTTTGAAGTGAAATATTTATTTTTTTATTGAAGTTTACCAGTAGAAAACAATATTTTTCGAATCAAATAAACAAGACGTGATGATATTTGATATAACAGACAGCTCAAATTAAACAAATCAATTATAGTGCTAAAAGATGATTCTAAATTAACTTACTTTAGTTAGATTTCACAAGAACATGATTATGTTTTTCTTTTACAAAATTATACTCTATATTTGGATCATTATTTGAATTTGATACAATATTAAGTTTGTCAATATTATTCAGGGACGGTCTAAAGTGTCAAGGTAAAAACTTTATATTTTATAATGTATTAAAGCACTGAACATTTGGAATTACATAAACAACTTATTGATACTGGACGTTAAACAAAGTTTAACAACAAGCAATAAAACTTATACAATATAATACTAAATAACTATTTTAACAACAACCAATCAAAATTATCAAATATAATAGTCAATATTAACTAGTAATTTGACAACTAGAATGACGTATGTAATACAGAAATATTCAATGAACTACTTTTTTATAAGAGGAATGTTTTTTTTTTATAATTCAAATAAGACATATGTAGCTGTGCTCAATGAATTAACTTTAAAGGGACATTGGCCGTCAAGTCCATTGATTTGACCTAAATTCTCGTATTTTATTTATAACATACTAAAACGTATATCCAAATTATAAAAAGTCTAAAATAAAAACAATGAACAGGGCATGGGCTCGATTATATGTATCCTCATTTCATGTGTATTTTAGTCAAGACGCCATCTTATTTATTATAGAGTTGACCTCCGAAGACTGCCGACGGTCATAAAAGTGATATTAACGTCAATGTAGATATAAATACTCGTACAATTGGATTTTTCTAGATCTATTTAATTTCATATAAAGGTTAAAATATATGTCAATCATCGTTTTTACCTGTTTATGAATGATTTTATGTTGATCGAATCAGTCAATCAAATGATTTAACTTTGTTTCACTTTCAACATTCACTTTCGTTTCCCTTTTAATAACTGAACACGCATAATTATTAGTATTAGCTAAGGGGTTAGATTAAAGGTCACATGAATATGGAATCAATTATTATTTCACTCTTTCACTCTCATTAATAATTATGTATGTTTTATATATCTTGTAACTCGCATCCCTTTAATGTACATATTTTATGAAACTAAATTATGTGCAAAATATTTCGTAATAAAGCAAAATTTTATTTTTTTTAATCAATAAAAAGCATATGTATATGTCTAAAAAATTTCGTCATTTGATTTTCTTCAGAAAGTGTAAATCAAAACAGAATAAAAAGTCATATACTATCACACCATTTCCTGTATACTAGACCTCATTTAAAAAGTCATAATAAAACGTGTTGTCATCGATCTGGTTTTATGGGTACAAATGATCAAACTTTTGATATTTTGTAAGAATTATACATAGAAAGGCATCATAATGTAAATGATACAATTCTGAAAAGCTACATCAAAAGAAGGGGCTTGAATATTAAAAAAAAGACTGCGTTTATGTTTTCATCTTCTTCTACTAAAGAAAATAAATAATTAACGGGAAAATATTCCATAGAGACGTATTGGTTGACTTATCCCTTTTTTATAAAGCAGTAAAGGTTTTTTTTCGAATGAAATACTTGCTGTATTTTCATTTGGATAGAAGTTCCTACATTATTTGCATTTCTTCATCAGCATTTGATAATTTCAGTAATTTCTAGACCTACAATTTACTGCAAAGAGGACGGAAGTTTCGCAAAACCATTGATCTTGATTTTGTAAAACTTTGATTTTTTTTTGGAAAACTAAGGATTTACTTATCCCAGGCATAGATTACCTTAGCCGTATTTGGCACAACTTTTAGGACTTTTGGATCCTCAATGCTATTCAAATGTGTACTTGTTTGGCTTTACAAATATTTTGATATGCGCGTCACTGATGAATCTTATGTAGACGAAACGCACGTCAGGCGTATTAAATTATAATCCTGGTACTTTTTTCTCTGACTGTTTATGACGTCTTTACCCGAACTCCATTGGATGTTGGATGTGTACGGATTGGTAATTTAGTCTTAGATGCATGATTTTTTTTAGTTGTTAGAGGCTATTAACTAGCTGTATTCTCATATCTGTGCCTTGTGTTGTTTTTTTTTTTGTTGTTGTTGGGATGTACAAGCATCCGTCTAAATCCACTTGTATATTTATCCATATGATGAGTTAATACAAAAAAGAAGATGTGGTATGATTACCAATAAGACAACTCTCCACAAGAGACCAAAAAGACACAGAATTTGTTTTTCGTTCATTTTTTGTACATAAATTAGGGCGTTAGTTTTCTCGTTTGAATTGTTTTACATTGTCATTCCGGGGCTATTTATAGCTGACAATGCGGTATGGACTTTTATCATTGTTGAAGGTCTTCTTGTGACTTATAGTTGTTACTTTCTGTGTCATTGTGGTCTCTTGTGGAGAGTTGTCGCAATGACACTCATACTACATGTCTTCATTTTTATTTCTTATATTACATCTATGTGTTTAGTAAATGAGTTCCAACTCTGCATACAGATTAACGTATTGAAGAAATTACCTGTTACGATGATTTACTAGAATTTGCCATCCTAGATGAAAGAATACTCCAATATTACCAGACAGTATACTGAACCCTGATTGAATTACATCTGGTCGTATTTATCAGTTATAAAATTATTGTCAAATTATAGTTATAAAAACATATCATGTACAATCTGCTTTTTGATATTTTTTGCGTGATACATATTAATAGTAGAAGTCAAGCCAAATATTCCGTTTAAGATGTTTTGATGTTATAGAAAGTTACAGTATCTATTCCGTGAGGACTTCCGATAATGGAAATGATACAGCATATGGTTTATAGAACACGCAATACATTCTGATAAAAGTTGTCAAATTTGACATAGAATTTTTATATTAATACATTTTATAAATATATATGGATAAGTCTAAATATTTGTACAACGGTACTAAAATAATTTGGTAATATTTTTTTGTAATTTTAGGTTTGTTTTTTCTACAGAAACGCGCTATATATTTTTAGAGGTTACCAATCAGGTTAACAATGCAGGGCCGTAACTAGCCTCTTTTAATAGTGAGGCAAAATATAGTCGCCGAGCGGAGCGAGGCGAAAAAATTTGACATGGGGTTTTGGGGCCGCTCAAGGCCCCCAGAAGCTCTGAGAAAAATTACGAAAAATTGTGCATTCTGAAAGTTTCCCGGACTCTTTCTGACATTAAAACGCAATTAATTGTTTGCTATTTTCCGACAATAATCTGGTCTCAAAGCAAGAACATAGATTCATTGAGATTTAAGACTTTTAGGTTTTATGGAAAACATTAAAAGACCGATATGTAGGATAAAGCAAAAGTCGTAATTCTCATAATCATTAATACAGGATCTGTCTGTCTGTTTTTGTCTTAATTGTATTGTGCTTAGAATATGCATGGTCATTTTTTTATGACTAGATTTAAATATAGTGACAGATTGTACTTTAAGTACTATTATTACTTAAGTCGACACTAGGGACCATCTTGATCCTGTTTTACGGTATTATTGATTCTTTTATTGTTGAAGACCCTCCATCAACTTTGACCATTGTCTTTTAGAATTTTTTCTATGCATTGACTCTGTGCGATTATGTTTCGTGCACATTTACTCCATATTCATTTATTTTCTGTTAGAGGGTCTGAACATGACTTAATGCAAGTTAAACTCTTCAATGGAAAAGGTCATATGGCAATACATTATTGTTTTTTTCCAAATTATTTGAATCCGGGAAATTGGTGACCTTACTTTAATTTAAACCATGCCAGTTTTCTATTTTTATTTACCCCCCCCCCCCCCAAAAGCCAGTTTTGTATTCTTTGATATCAAGTTAAATTCTCCATGCAGAAACGACCATTTTTTTCTGTGTCTTGTAGCATCGTATATTCTTAGAATATTTTCTCGCACAATATCTGGACATCGGTGGGCATTTAACATTGCAAAACCACACGTTTACAAATGAAAATCATCACTCAGACTATAGTCATAAAGTAGGACAATAAATGAACAAAAGACAAACCCGAGACATAGAAGTACAAACAATAGAAGTAAAATATAAACATGGATCACGAAAAACATGCAGGGGCGACACCAGAGAGTGAAGAGAACTTGCTTCTTGCTAGACACTTTCAGTGAAAACAATTTGATATTAAGATAATCTTTTGTTTAAGGTTTTTTTTTTTTGAAATTTCTAACATGAGGCATTTGCCTCATTTGCCTCAATGTAGTTACGGCCCTGCAATGAGTAACACAATGTCTGCTCACAATTCTGGGACACCTCAAATCAAGTTAGGTATTTGGTGGGGCACGTTTTATTGGCATTGCATCGTCGGGCTTTCTTTGATCGATGTTGGTTTTATTTTTGGTTCATTTAATACGAAACTGTCTCAATTTGAAATACCCAATTACAATGATTATACACTTCTCTCACTTAATTCTCCATTCAATCTGCACTACACGCATCTATGCATGTTACTTGATAAAATCAAAGTAAAAACTATTTACCTCTTTATATGAATAACCAATAATAGTCATCTTTTCAACTAGAATATTTGTTTTCTAAAATGACATTTAATCGATATAAGCCATTGAAAGTTGTCGGTTTCAATTTTTGCGGGCATGCAGTGTCACAATCAAAATTAATGTTTTGCTTGAATTTTAATGATTGGTTTGATATATGAAGTAAGCTCATCTTGCAGCATTGAGTTTACTGGTGAAAAACAAATATGAAATGTTAGTGATCATACAAAATATCTTCCTTCATTCCCAAAAGAAAGAATGTAGTTACTTGGCATCTAAAGTCTGAAGAGTATGTCCATCAACAAAGAGCACATGACGGGTAAAAATTAGAAAGAAGAGAATAATACAGTTGAAAAGCAAAAAGACAACAAAGTTTTGAACACTTCTGAAAATTTCCATAAATTAAAAAAAAAACATTCACACGCTCTGATAAGTCGTATCAACTACGTAAAATTATAAATGGCATGCTCGGAATTCTATTTAAAAGAGAACAAAATTGTAGATCTAAGATAGTCTATGATTGCCTGTTAATACAAAAAGCTTGAATTACAATTTATTGTGTATTTAGATATAGGAAGATGTGGTGTGAGTGCCAATAAGACAACTATCCATCCAGATACACGTTTTAATAGAATAGAGAATAGAAACGGAGAAGAGACAATAATCAGATCAAAGAGCAGAAAGCATCCTACATGTTTGCCCACAAATGAGTCCCTCTCGCAGCTACACAAATCCCGTACCTGGAGGCAGTCTTCAATTGGCCCCTTAACAATGATGTTTACTAGTTCAGCGAAATGCATGACACACTAGACCCAGAAACATACCTATGAATTATTGATTAACTCTGACAGTAGTTACACTGCAAACATGTATCTATGTTTTAACATCGTCTATTGCCCTCAAATTACTTACGTTTATTATGATTGATGTCTCAGAACATTTTACTTTTGTTCTTTTTTTTAAATTCTAATATTGCATTTAAACATTGACGATTTCTTAACAATGATTCCAAGGTTTAAAAGTTGAATAAGTGATCTGCATGATCATTACTCATAGTTTACACAAAAACTACGTCCCAAAAGACACGTTATTATGTACAACAACGTAACAGATCATCTATCCAGAAAACTGAAACTAATGAAACCGTATTTAACAGTATATTTAGAATGTTAAATGTCATCGTATCACATCGCCGTAAATTGATATAAAAGAGCGCTTTTTTTTTGTAATAATAAAGACAAATAACTATCTCGAAATAAATATAGATATACTATTACACCCAAGTTCTTGTGATATTTTATCTTTTCATATTATAACAAATAACATGTATGCAATGCCATGTGGCAAATATACATTATATGCTGAAAGGTATATGAGAATTGATCTGCTCTGAATATACTTTGGAATTCTCAAAAGTCAATTTCATTTTCAGAAACATCTATTAACTTTTCTGATTTCAAAATCGGTAAACAGCAAATACAACAGATCTAATAAATTCTCGACCATTTAAAAATATGACCCCAGCAGAAATTTTTCTATTTAACACAGACTGAAGAATTTGACTATGGATCACAGAAGACAAAGATAAGTGCATTACAGGCGATAGCGGTCATGGGATACCCGGAGATAGTGGCAGGGGATTACAGGAAACAGTGGTCAGGATATTACTGGAGACAGTGGCAGGGGCAACATGAGAAAGTGGTCAATCGATTATAGGAGAGGGCGGTCAGGGGATACCTGGAGATAGTGGCAAGGTATTACAGAAGACAGTAGTCAGAAGATAACTGGAGATAGTGTCAGGGGCAACGGGAGATAGTGGTCAGTCCATTATAGGAAATGGCGGTCAGGGGATACCTGGAGATATTGGCAGGGTATTACAGAAGACAGTGGTCAGGAGATTACTGGAGATAGTGGCAGGGGCAACAGGTGACAGTGGTAAGGGGATTCAGAAGACGATGGTCAAAGATTGCGAGAGACAGTGGTCAGATGGTTGGGGAAACAGGGGTCAAGAGGGTTTCAAGTGACATTAATAAAGACATAACAGGACCAGTGACCTTAGGATTACGGAAGACAATGCTCAGTGTATTACATGAGAAAGTAGTCAGGGTATTACAGGATAATGTGGTCAGTTGTTTACAGGAGACAGTTATCAAAGGGATAATATAGATCCTTGTATAGAGCTCCAGTATAGTTGTTGCAAATTTGTCTATGTGAGAACTTGTCGTGAAGAGTTTCAAAAATATCCAATGAGTCATTTTTTCAGACGCTAGTACGATACAAATCTCTTTTCCCCAAAATTTCATTTTTATACCGTTGTAATATGTGAAAAAATACCATCTATTTTAGTTTGCATAAGTTGAGGTCGTAATTAAGATGACATTAACTAACAATGTTCATACATTGAGTGCATGACAGTGTAAATTATCAATTTATTTTTAAACTGATAAATCTAATTGAAGAAAAGACAAAATGTCAGAATGAGACAAAGATAATTAGACGGAAAGCCAGTGTTTATTTATCACAAGGTATAGAAAGTAAAAGGTTTTAGTTTTAAAAGCAATGCATATGGTAGTATTTAAAAACACTAGACAATTACCTTAAATCATGACGGTTGACATGCATTTTCAAATAATCGTTTCATCTTCCATTCAAACCCATTAGTCCTATCGAAACGTCAACTACAAGAGTGCAACTCTGTCTGATCAATGTTTTATACTTTACCATACTTAATGTGCTTTCATCAATAGTTAAATATAGGAAAATTATCTTCACTGTTTTACCCGTGTTGTCAACCCCATATGAACTCCGACTGCATGGAAGATACGCCGTTTTATTAAATCATGCCTTGTTTGCGGTTTTATCTCGTTAATCTGCCAAACAAACCACAGTTGCAATACTTGTCTTTTCAATAAACAACTTATGAGATCTAATCAGAAATATGATGTAACGCATATTTTTCCGAAAGAAATCTTAATATCATTTCCAACAGCGTCAGATTAACATACGTTATCAAGTGCTTACAACCATCTTTTTTGTTGTTGCTTCGCATCACGATGCGGAGCTATAAGTTTCAGTCGACATGCATGCCATCTTGAAATAATAACTGATTACATATATATTCTGATTGGTTGCTTTATGATGTGGCTGAGATACATCAGCAGCAATTCGCTTAAATGAGATAAGGAATTACAGACTTTTCTCGTCCCGGGATAAAACATCAAATGCCGTAAAATTAAGTATGTGTATTTCAGTTCCGATCAACTGTCATTAATTTTTATTCGTTTTACGATGTATATGTTGCACACTGAAATTCAATATTGAAATATCAATTATTAATACGTGTTTATTTGCTTTGGTAAGGCTGCAATATTCACGATTTGTTTTGCAAAATAAGTTTCCTATGTACAATGTTTACAAACATACATTATCCGTATTTTATAACTTAAACCAATATAGGCACATCTCCAGAGTCGTTTCTATTTGTAAATGTATTAAATCTAAATAAGTAAAGTGAACACAATTTAAAAAAAAAGGATGGGTGTATATTAACGCACACTCTTAAAGCAAATTCATTTTTTATTTATCAATATCTATGAAAATACCAAGATTTCCAATACTCAATCAACAAACACATGCACGCATATTAACTTAAATTATGATAGAGCGAAGTTGTCCGCAGCTATCTAGAAAGCTCAAACGTCTGTCCATTAGAATAAATAAGCATAAAAACACGAGAAATACGGCAATCAGTATTTGTTTTATATTTGTCCAGTATTACGTATTCAATTATGCTGCTACATATCAAGATCATGAAAGTCATTTGACAGATAAACATTTAGAGTATGCACAAAATAGACAAAAGAACATATAATTTAAAGCATCACAAGTGGAACAAAAATCTGACGTTACGTTTATATTCTCAAAATATGAAACAGTTTTAATTGAGAAAAAATAACAGCTTAATATATAGCAATTCCTTTATGAAAAACAAATATGACAGACATGAACCAACAACAACGACTGAACTACAGGCTATTGACTTTGTACAGGCACGTACAGAATGTCCTCTGTGGTTGCAATTGACAGTGCATTGTAAATTTACTGTGCTACTTGAATTATAAGAACAAATTATAAAAATCAGTTGAATAATTTTTATATAGATTAGACCTTTGGTTTTCCCGTTTGAATGGTTTTAAACTAGTAATTTTTGGGGTCTTTTCTAGCTTGCTGCTCGGTGTGACCCAAAGCTCCGTGTTGAAGGCTAAACCTTGACCTATAATGGTTTACTTTTTTAAATTGTTACTTGGATGGAAAGTTGTCTCATTGGCACTCATACATGTACCACATCTTCCTATATCTATCAACTCTTCATATTGATACAAATACAGCACGCAGTAATAAAGACCGGACGTGGCAGGATATTTATATATCCCTCCTCCCTAACAACACATATGATACTAAGTACAGATCTATGTTTTACCTAGTCTCTAACCTTTTATGTACATACATGCAATAAAATTGATTCGTCAAGTCTAAGGTCAAGTTACAGACACATGCAATTTTGCAAACAACATCAATATGATGAAAAGAACTTCAGCAGGTTTTGTAAAAGAAAAAGGTATATAGTGTTACTCTTTAAATGCACAAGTAAACTTTGAGTTTTACAAATTCCACGACAGATTAAACAAGCTTTGTCATTGTTTACAAGTATAAGCTGAAAAAAAAGAAAATAAAAATGAGCCTTTCCTTGCTCGTTATAATTAATCCATTAATTATTCATTTTTTTAAAAACTGATAGAAAATTACAATGAACGTTAAATAGCATTAAATAGACAAACCCAATTTCACAGACAGTTTAATGAGCGACTATATTAAGACAGAATTTTCTGTGAAAATCAATAACTCCAGCACATCATTTATCAGATTTTATTATCTTACTTTCTCTTTAAATCATAAAAGCAGGCGTTTCTATAAAACACATAATGGTTATAATCAAACTGATATGCATATAAACTGAGTTTAGTATTGAGAGGACATTGTATACAATATGAATGGCGGAATGTTCATATTGCTTGATGTCAATTTCCAACTGCAGCTTTATGAACAATAATTAACAATTTCATCTTAACCACATCGAGAGAAAAAAAGTACTCGGAATAGCTTGCGGAAAACTAGTTATCTAACAACTGAAGTTACATAAATAGGTACAAGGACTAAATCAAAAACATTTAACAATACTTACCTATTGTTGGTATATACAAGTTAAAAGCCAAACAGTCCTCGGATTGGCGGATGATATACGGCTCTAATCTCCTAGAGTAACTTTCGTAGTGGTAAATGTTGTTTGCATTCGATCTTTTAACATTACTAACTGGCTGATAACAAACGCCACGGAGACTTCGACTTAAAAATATCTTTCTTCCTGTCCATCTTTCGTCAGAATCAAGTGGTTGATTAAACCGTTTGGCTATTCCATATTCGATGCCACCAATTGCCTCTATAGGAGAAAGCATTGGGTTCGAGAATGGAATAAGCATTCCAGATAAAGATCCCGAAGGTGTATTAAA
This sequence comes from Mytilus galloprovincialis, assembly GCF_965363235.1. Lineage (NCBI taxonomy): Eukaryota > Metazoa > Mollusca > Bivalvia > Mytilida > Mytilidae > Mytilus > Mytilus galloprovincialis. The sequence goes on from NC_134840.1 coordinate 9,994,481, forward strand.
GACAAGTGGTACACTATGTCTTCTGCATCCAATGAATCCAGATAGGTACACTAAGGTGAGCAGTGACATCCTAAACCTCCTTCGTTCGATCATTTTCGGTCTTCAGATGTCACAGTATGAAAATAAAACACTAACTATATCGTCATGACAAACTGGTTACAATAAAATTCTCGTTATGTAGGTTGAAATGGAACAGAACAGGAAACTGAACAGCAGAAAATGAATTGATTTACAACATCAACTATCAGTTCCTTAATCTTTTTTCTGGAATTAATTTTCCCATAAATTAACAATCAATAAAGCAGGAACATACATCACACTATTTCTCTAAGCAAGTACTCCATCATCCAGTCTACAGATTCCTCATTTACTACCTTATTAAGTCTACACAATTTGTCTTCAATAATACAGACAACCAGTCCAGATTTGCCTTCTGTTTATGTATATGAAACACTTCGTTTCACATCAAGATCGTTACAAAATGTCTCTTTCTTTAACTCATAATAACTTATGATATATACTCGATAACGAATGATCTACGAACGGAAATGAATTAGATAAAAAGTGATACTATTGTTTTGTATTTATGATGTGGCTGTTATCAATGATGACAAATAATAGCAGACAGTTTCTGTCATTTAGTATGAAGTCCAATAATTTAAACTGGAATCACAGGCTCTGTGTAAATACTAGACTGACATCAATTGCTACAATTCTACGATCAGGCAAATAAATAATGTGCTCAGAACAAATACCCAGTCAAGCGATTTGTTTCATTATCCACTGGTAGTAATCTTTGTTATCAAGGATCAAAGTTATTAACTCACATTCGCTTTACAATATGATCAAGTGCAATTTTAAAATTTAAAATCTTCAACGAAATTGAAATTTTTATCCTTTTTTGAATATAGAAAAGAAAGTAGTCCTGTGAGATTTGAAATAATTATCAACGTAACATCTAAGATAATTAAATTGCTTTGTTCAAACTATACCACTGTCGAATGAATATAAAACACATTTTATAAAGAAATAGGTATGCATAAGATCAGTAAAGATCGATATAATTGAGCAGAGAAGATCTCATTATTAAGTAAATCAATTATTCACTTTATTAGGTTTCAATCAGATATGTGGCACAAGTGAAAGTAGAAGGAGTTTATTTGGCACCAGTGTTGTCCCGTGGAGGCATTGTTTGTTTGGATTGTGGTGCCACGATGTTTAAATGCTTTATTAGAAACAACAGTCGTCTATGGATAAGAATAGAAAAAGGAATCATAAACGGTAAGTCGAGAAAATCAGACAATGTCAACATTAAAGCCTTAAAAAGAAAACAACAGTCCACAAACAAAACACAAAGAATAAGAGATTAAACAACACGAAGTCAATAAAAAACGGGGTTAAACTTTGTTTTTTCGGATTTGCCTAATCATTTTTATGCACTCGAACGTTGTTTACTGCAAAAAGATACCTGCATGAACGTGAGTCAAATAGAAACAAACATAAATATATGAAAATTAAAGATCATATTATGACGATAATATTTGTTTTGGATGACCTAGTCTTGATATTGGATAAAAAAAACCCATTTGTTTTCGTTGAAAGAAACCTAAAATTACTCTGATTAGGTTTAATGAACCATACATTCACTGACTGGTCACGTGTGTCAGTAAATACTACCTATATAACGTTTTCTTCTCTATACTAGTACTTATTTGTTTCAGATTTAATTACAATTGGATGTAAACAATTATAGGCCTTCAAATGACATAACCCAATACCATATAGTCGTCTCCAAAAAGTTCCGCCATGAATAATGTGAAACAATTCAAACGAGAAAACTAACGTCCTAGTTTATAACAATCATTTGCGAAAAAAAAACAAATATGACAGGCTTGAACCCACGAAAACGACATGTACATCAAGTACGTACTTTGCGGGGGTTAAACATGCTTTAGAGCGCTTCATTATCCCTTGACTTGATTTTGTAATAGCCCTAAGAAAACCATTACAGGTCAGTTGGAAACGGCTTAGCTCAATAGATCAGATCAAAGCACAAAACATAGCGTAGCGTTAATGACACAAAGCGTAGTGCAGTTACTGGGTGCTAGAAGAAAGTCAATGGCAATAAATAAATAAATCATTTGATCAGATCCTTAAGTTCATACGTACAAAATACATTTATTTAGATAGCGAATAGCAAAAATAAAAGTAAGAAGATGGTCTATAATTGCCAATGGAACAAATCACAACCATAGACCAAATGACAAAGAAGTTAAAAACTAAAGGTCACCGTACGGCTTTCTACGATAACCCATAACACATAGTCTATGAAAGTCTATTCATGACAAATGTAAAACAATTTAAACCAGAAAACTAACCACCTGATTGGTATTTTAAAAAAAAGCAATGCGAATATGATTTACATCAACAAACGACAACCACTGAACTATGGGCTCGTGATTAGGGACCGACACATACAGTATATTGCGGAGTTAAACATGTAAACAGGCGCCCACCCCTCACCTGGGATGTAAAATTACAACATATGAATGAAAACTATATAAATCCCTTAAAAAGGTCCTAACTCATTAGATCGATACAAAGCAGAAAAATTAACAAAAACACAGACCAAACGTGGCAGGTTATTAACATACCCCTACAACAATACAGACACTAAATACACATCTTGGAGTACTCTAAAATATTAACAGTTTAAAGCCAAAAAAACAACTTAAAATAACCATTTATCTAAGACTTCATTACCAATAAACAATAGATTAAGTGTAAAGACGTCATTAGCATTTATTTTTGGAAAGATTCTTGCTGCTCAATATGCTCAAAATTGAGAGAAAAAATGCAATAAGGAGTTGAGGTATGATTTATGATATCAAAACAATAGTCCTTTCTTTGATGAATTCTTAAGACTAATACAAAACGAAGAAAGAACTAACATTATAGTTTTTTGAATGACACAGTTGAGGAAAAAGTGTAATCACAAAAACACTGAACTCCGAGAGAAATTCAAAACAGAATGTCCCTTATCAGCTTAAACTAATGGATAATAGTTAACAAAGGTACCAAGCTTATAAATTAATACGCCAGACACGCGTTTCGTCTACATAAGACTTATCAGTGACGCTCAGATTAAAAACATTAAGAAAGCCAAACAAGATTAAATTTGAAAAGCATTGACGACCCCAAAGTTCCAAAAACGTTGTGCAAAATATGATTAAAGTAATCTATGCCCGGGATAAGATAATCCTTAGTATTTCGAATAATTCATACTTTTGCAAACAGTAAATTTATAGAAATGACCATATAATTGATATTCATGTCAACACCGAAATGAAGACTACTGGACTGTTGATACCCTCGGGGACGGAACGTCCACCAGCAGTGGCATCGACCCAGTGGTGTAAATAGTTACTAAAGGTACTAGGCGTAAGAACTGTCATATTCTTGACTTGGTACAGACCTTTCTTAAGTAGTAAATAGTGGAATGAAACCTGGTTTTATAGCTAACTAAACCTCTCACTTGTATGACAGTTGCATAAAATTCTATTATATTGACAACGTTGTGTGAACAAAATTAACCGACATAATAGGGGAAAGTCTCACAAATAGGAGTATAGCAGTCAACATTGAGTTTTAATCTTAAAACAAAAAATATGTAACAAAGAAGCTCGTTTAGGAACGATTGTAATTACACCGTACGTCATATGATCTTTTCAATAGAGGGACAAGTCAGTCGAAAAAAGACATGTTAAATATCTATGCTACTATTTTGCAGCTTATTGAACTTCAACAGAAGGATATGTTGAGCTTAATGAAGAGTAAAACATTCTTATTACGTCAATAACATACAGCAATCGCATGAATGAGCTGAAATAAAAAGTTTAATTGAATTTGTAGTGCAGTTACAAGATTTAACAGTTGTTAACAGGAAATCATGAATAACAAATCTAGCATTTACAAAATCAATACAATAATTGCAGTTTATGAATATTAAATTGAGGTGCCGTCATAATGCATTTACAAAAAGTATTGATGTGCTCTGTTCAAAATTGTAATTAAAATAAAATATTACTAGAAGACACCCGCGAAATCGCGGGCATATACAGCTTGTGAACTGTTGTAGGATGATTTTTTGTAAAAGATATTATGTATGGAGAATAACATGAAAGGTATCAAAAGCCCTCTCCCTTTTCCAAAGTCCGATATTTGTTTCCTTTCTGTTAAATTCAATTATATTCGTGTTTCTGACCTACGACCACAATTATTCTTTTCCTTTGCTACACTGCTTCTTTTGGTAAAAGTCAAATCAAATTAAAAATTTGCACCGTTTCAAACATGAAATAAATGTAACTGCTTATATATAGACCATTATTAGTCTAAAAAATATGCTTCTATGACAATCCATCAGTGATTTTTTTTTGAGAGCCTTATTAACATGCCAATGGTAGGATTTGAATCATGTATATACATAAATGACTAATACCGACTAAGGCTAATTTGAGGGGTTGTCGGATGGGTCCTGATCCGGATATCCCGAGATGCAGAATTTAAAGAAATTCTTATCCCGAAATTGAAAAATATATTCTCGGATCCCGTAAGGATCAATCCCAAATCCCGCTTAAAAACACCCGATCCCGACACCCCAAAAAGGGCCTGCCTCCTTTAATCTCTACCTACAATGTAACTTTCATTTTTGCCAAATCACTATTTTCCCTTTTAACAATAAATTTTCATGCCCCAATTATGGGCATTATGTTTTCTAGTCTGTGCATCCGTGCGTTCGTTTGTTCGGTCGTCCGTCCGTCCGTCTCGTCCGCCTGTCCCACTTCATTTAAAAAATTCTGGTCGAGGTAGTTTTAGATGAAGTTGAGCATGTTTTACTTATTTTAATATATATGCAAGTGGTATGACCCCTTAAATAGTAAACATTTCAAAGAAAACAGTAAACAGAATCAGGGACTTTCTATACTAACATAGAAATTCCCTGACAGTATACAGAGAGTCTCTATATATACACCTTATCGCTATTTCCGCTTGACCCGAGAATCTGTTCCGCTTGAACTATTGGCGTCATACAACAATCAATTTTCCATTGTGGCGTCAGATATTTTGAATTATGACGTCAAAATTTTACGGGAACCTGTGTGATGTCCAATAATGGCGGACAAATAGCGATAAGGTGTATTAAAGTAGTATAATCGTAGTTTACATGTAGATAAACGCGAAAAATATTTGTCCCCTCTTAGTAGGTATAATAGTTGTGATTCTTGCGATCTAAACACCATAATATGGAGAATGCTCTACGATTGGTTGTACTTGTGTCACATGTTTTACTTATTTTAATATATATGCAACTGGTATGAGCCCTTAAATAGTAAACATTTTAAAAAAAGTAGACAGAATACAGAGAGTCTCTATATATTAAAGTAGTATAATCGTAGTTTACATGTAGATAAACACGAAAAATAATTACCATCTCTTAAGGAAGTAAAATAGTTGTGGTTCTTGCGATCTAAACACCATGATATGGAGTACGCTCTGATTGGCTTATCTATTTTTTCATTTTTGTTATCTATCATACGATTGGTTGTATTTGTCCATGTTTCAAACTGGAAGTCTTATCTATGACTAAAAGTTAGTCTGATGACGGAATCATATCCGGACTCCTTTTTTGTCGTTTTTCTCCCAAAATAACTCAGTCTGAATAATCATAAGAATGGATGACAAATGCGACTATGCATGTTACCTATAGGACACAAAGGCATGATGATTGATTTATTGTGGAAGGAAGAGAAGCGACACCCAAAATGAGGTCTTCTCGTTTAATAGTATAGAAGATATGAAACATGCTTGCATCATAATATCAGGAAAAGGCATAGGAGAATAAAACTGATGATCCTTTTAAGATTCATCAGCGTTATCATCGTTAATACATTTAATTATGTTTTATGTTACACCATGCTAATGAACTCTTACATTAACCAGATAAATACTTCACGTAGTTGACAATAGACTACTTTTGTGTCATTTAAAAAGTTTCTTCGAGTCATGATAAAATTGTTCTTTTGTTTACTTCTAACAAAAATGTGTGTCCAACAACATCATAAAAATCAACGAAGAGATGAATTTGTTGACCGTTCTGTTACTTTTTATTTATTTAGAGTAACTGATAAAATTGTTTTATTTTTTCTTCAATATTTGCTGTAAAAGCAATATTGCTGTAGTTATAATTTAGAATAAGAGATATTTGTATATGAAGGGGTCTACAAATGTGGAAATGAGCAGACATGTTATGTTATTACGCTATCAAACATTATAGATGTTTGGCTCTTCAAACATTTTATAAAACGAAACTGACGACGGTCATTTCAGACACAAGCACATTTAAAAACAAAATGAAATTCGCTTTAACATTATCTGTACTCTAAACCACCCTTGTATTTTTTTTATGATAACTAACTCATAAATTTTAACATACGTTTTAATCACTTAACACCACACACACCGATATCTACCATCCTAGCATATTTGATTACCTTGTTTGGTATGTTTGTCCATTCACTCTTATAAATAGACTGGTGTCAAACATATCATTTGATACAAACTCATCATATATACAAGAATTAAAATTGCATATCAAATATAATATATCTGTTCATTCTCAAAATGTACATGCATTTGTTTTATTTGCCGTTTTATTTACAACCAACACTAAGTCATGAAAACTGGAGATGTAATGATAACAAAAGTCAGTACTAATTGATAACTTAGTCCATATATAACTGTAGATATCTGCAGGTAGCCAAACTTTCGTAATACAAAGGCTTATAAAAAAATAAAGACTTTACTTTCTTACCAAATTAGATCAAATCAAACAAGCTTTATTTCGAAGATTTAGAAATATTTAACAATACAAAACCAGCCCGTCTTTATCTTTTGAACATGGTTATGAGTTAATATTTACAAAACAAACTGACAATTAAACTATGAAATTATCATAAAAGGGAGACAATTAGCCTCTTGGACAGTTATAGATTTGTCAACCTGGTACATTGTTTTCATGTATGACTCGTCGTCCTTGAATAAACATTTATGCGGATATATTAAAGATATTGTTCTGTGTCTGTTTCTATTGAACTTATCAAGAATAAACAATTAGTTTCATAACTTTTAAAATGCTATATGATATTGTTATTAACTTCGAACATGATATATGTAATAATTGATGTAGTGATAAATCCCTCCAAGAAAAAGTATGAACCTTGCACTTTTAATATTCCCGTCTATTATACTAATTATGTAATGGCTTCAACTGTGGAATAAACAACATAACAATTTTTCATTGATCTAATAAATCATAAATAAATATCTAATATTCGGAAATTAAAACGTGTCCTGCTGTGTTGATAGGTTCTTGTTCTACTATTGCTCTTCAATATATCTATCATGCCAAATATGAATATTTTTTAACTGATAATTCTACAACCCACACAATGGCACATGGTGTGTAGTATTATAAAGTAAATGTCGCATTTAAAAATCTAAATTACCGTCGTATGACAGTAACGCATGTTACGTACAAAATACTGTAGGACTTTTCGTTATTTACTTAAAGCACGGAATCTTGGCTTTTCTATGCAACACAGGTCTATGAAAGCTGACAGTAAATTGGAATAAATGTGTCCTTACAATGTAATACTGAGGTTTCTTCACACCAACACCATCATTGGGTTATAGTGCACTTTTGTTAATAGCGACATGCTTACTCATTCTTAGATTTTTAGATTACAGTATAGTCGTCTGATCTGTTAGTTTACTGATTTTGTCCTATCCCTTAATTGTCACATGTTGTGTAGATTTACTAAGAGGATGATGCATGTATTGTAGGGGACGATTAGCCTGGCCACACATCTGATCTCGCTACTGTTGGAGAAGTTCATGTGATTCCCACGGTTTTTATTTGTTACTTTGATTTGTTTAATGTATTAATGAGATTTCATCATTGGTAAAATACTGTCGCCCCTTACTTCCGCAGGAATTGCTTGACACTACTATTGGTACTCGATAATCATATCGCTTAGCTTATTTTGGTATCAACTACGGTGCTCTCAAAATAAACGGCGTCATTTATACGATTATACCACAATTTCTCAAAAGTTATTAACACATTTGATTATATATCTGATGGATCAGTAAATATTTGTGTTACTAAACCTGTCCATGTACCTTATCGTTTGTCCAATTTGTGTAAGTACACGGTTATACTTTTTACTCTGTATTTCTGTACATCATTGTCGTTTGCTATTTTGCTATTTTAACTATAACCGTTACATATTTGTTTCACCATTATTTTATAATTAAAATTACGTATATACAAGCAGATAGAGTTTTTGTTTAATGTATAAAAAAATTGTTTTTTATGGAAGCTGTACAATCAATTTATGAGAAAAAAGATGCCAAAGGACTTCATTAATGGAAATATCAATTACAGCTGATCCGTGTTGTATAATTCCATGTGTAAATATATGTCTGATGATTCTGACAGTAAAATTAGGAATCCAATATAGTTCTCAACGATCTGGTACAAGAGTGTTATTTCAGAGAAACACACTGCGAAAGGTAAACAACTCTTACAGGATTAATTTATTTAAAATAGATATTTAACTTTGGGAAAGCAAATATCACAATTGAATCTGTTCTGTAAAATAGCATTATTTTGAACTCAAATTTATGTGTAAAGAGATTTGTGGGATAAACGTCAATAAGATTGCATCCTAACTTCAGAAAAAAATGAAGAAGAAATTGCATCATACAAAGATTAACTCAATGAGATATGAGAAAGGCATTGTCATTGTCTACAATATCTTGAGACATGTCAGGTCAAGATGTAATATTTTAAATAACTCACCATAGAGAACCCTAAATTAGGAATAGTATGGTAGAGCAATTAACTATAAATATATCTTTTTAACAACAGATGCTTTCTTTATTCTTAAGATTGCCTGTTACAATTATACTTCACTGTCCAACCGCAAGTGGAGTATTTCTGTGAAATATTTCTGAGTTACCAGGAACAAACTCAGAATATAATTAAAAAATAATTCATGGGGGCTTGAATATATCGTGATTTTACCACGGGTTGGCCCTTTATGACAAACATTTTAACCTGATCGATAGTGAGGGGTAAAATATCGGCATAAAGGGACAACCCGTGGAAAAATGACAATATATTCAAGACCCATGAATTATTTCGATTCTAATAGGACAAATACGGCAACTGTTTTGAATCGAAGCGCTCTAGGTGAAGGCATTATTTACCATTCCCATAAATACACGCACTATTAAATTGACGTAAAAGAACGGAGCAAACTGAATACTGTATACCAACTTATTTTCACGTATACTTTATTTCGAGTTTTGTCCTTTCTAGTCCACTTCGCGGGTATTTAATTTCGCGTTTTTCTAATTTACTGAATGTAGTTTAATAAGTTAAGATCCAAGTCTTACTAATTCGCGACGATTTATATTCGCGTTATTTTTCTATTTTTCGCGAAAATAAGTTGGTTTACAATAAGTGACATGCTTAAACTATGTACAATAACATATCTAGATAGGTTTGGATGAATCTACATGACAGTTGTACTAATATGTCTTATAATTATACAAAAATGGCTTATATAACACTTTTTAGCATCGTTTGATAACGTTTTCTTGTTTGTGATGATTTTTGGTTTCACAAGCGTGTATTGTCCCGTAAAATGCTTATATTCTGACGTCATAGTTCTATGACGTCGGGTAGCTCATTCATAAACAAGTATATGACGTGGGAGTACGATCGGAAAAGCCCAAACAATATATTCATATTTTACCACGGGTCTGTACTCAAAGCGTTTGCAGGACGTCTATTTGAATAAACAATGTTACATAAGCTGTGTCAATATATATCAGTTTTTCAATTAAATCAAATTCTTCAAATTTATAAAAACCTACAAAGATACAAAATCCATAGGGAAATTCTGCTATTATGTTACTTGACTATTAAAAAAAAAATGTCACAGTGAATCCATCCTTAGGTCTCAGTCGTTCTTCATAATCGATTAGTAAGTGCAAGTCTAGGAGTAAAGCAAGAATTCTTGTGAAAAGTGACAGCGTTTGCTCTAGTCTAATCCTCAGTAAACTAATATTGAAATTAATGTTCATTTTGATATGAATCAATATATAAAGACCGATAATTAATTAGAAAATGCTATGAATATTTCGGTAGTTTTTCACACACATCAACTGTTGTAGTTTGAGTACGACTATAAAATCCAACATTAGGTCAACAAAGTTCTGTTCAGTTTTCCAGTCTGTTGAAAAGCTGGTATTGACATTTCTGAATTGTTTAAACAGGATTTGAACAGCACTGAATTGACTGCAATGGAGTTATCGGCAACGATATATGAGAAGCAATTAAAATCTTAGCAAGGCTATAACGAGTATACGTCTGCAAACTATAAATAATGTGAATCCCCCCCAAAGAACGTTCAAGACGAGAGAGGCGATAGCTACAAAAGGGATAATCAAACTCATGAGTCGGACACAAACTGACAAAGCCATTTGTGGGGCCGGGGGTTGGGGGGGGGGAGAATCGACTGTATGCAAGTATCAACTTGTGACTGGGAGACACAATTGTAATGTAATATTGTTATTAAATGTGTGTATCTTAGTCTTTAGTTTTCTATGTTGTGTCAGGTGTACTATTACTTGTCTGTTTGTCTTTTTCCTTTTTAGCCATGTCGTTATCAGTTTATTTTCGATCTAACCGTTTGCCTGTCCCTCTGGTATCGGTTGCCCCTCTTTCACAAATATTTTTGAATACATTGTATCTATACAATTCTTAATGACTGATGCTACGTGTAGCTTAGATGTCAAACATTGACGCAATATTATAACCAGATTTAAATTGTAAGCTATAGCATCAGATTCGGGTATGCGTCATAAATAAAGAAAATCACATAGATTATTTCAATATCATATGAATACAAAACCCTGAATTTCAACATAGATAATAGTCATCAAAGGTACCAGGAGTATAAGAAATTTATTAAAGACGTATCCTACTAACCGATATGTTTTATATATGAGCGATTAATAATATTTTTAAACATGTTCATACATATATTCTTTTTATTTGAAAAAAAATATTTATCCTATTAATTAAAAAAGTCATGATAATGAAATACTAATTATGTTGGCATTTTGAAAGAAATGTTTGAAAGAAGTTCAAAAGAAAAGTTTTAAGTTGATAATATGTACATGCCCATCAAGACAGATAAGGAAACGAATTTTGTTTAATGATTGCACTTATTGAATATGTTATGGAATTTTACGTCTTGCAGTTGTTCGACTAAATGACATTTTTCTTATCTTTTGACTCTAGGGAATTCGTGCAATAACAGAATCAATAAAATGAACATCTTGACAACGTCCAGGACACGAGAAATTGACAACTTATAAATGATATGGATTAAAAATTGCAAGAACAACAGACAATCTGTGACATAGTTGATGGTATATATCAACATCGTGGACTAAAATTTACTACTATAAAACTGTTGTATAGAAATTGGAATTTTATCCCAATAAAGAAGAACAACACAAATTGACAAATGTAAGATCTGTCATTTATAAGCCACATGTAATTCTCTAATACGATATAATATACTCGGGAAATCTTTTTGGGAACTTCGTTATTCTGTTATTTTGTTTGTTGCTTTCTGTTTTATTATTAGTTCAGATCAAATGAATCAAGTCTATAATTATTTCAAAACAATTGCATTTTTTTCTTTATGTTGTGATGTTACACAACTATCTGAGTTAAGGGAACAATTGCACTCTCGTGTGCATGGTCTTGATCGAGTGCCAATTTCAAGTGACTTACGTTGGATACCTTATGATATTATTGTTCTTAATTTTGCATTGTTTCACCTTTTGCAATTTAGCGACATTTCATAGTTATCTATATGGTATGGGATTTGTTCATCGTCATTTCGTTATATGTTCATTTGTTTCAGTTGTTATCCCAACCCCTCTTCTAAGATCAAAAGTGGCAAATGAAAACAGTAGGAACCTTATATGGTAAACAACTCACTGCATCAGATGCTACTCAGATCAAATATGTGAAAAGCCAAGTGTTCTATATACTATTACAAATAACCTCATCATAGATACCAGGATTAACTCTGTTTCGTCTACAAAAAGACTCATCAGTGACGCTCATATTCCATTTTTCAATGAAATGTGGGTATACTTTCTAACCTTTCTTTTCTTTTCTTGAAACCCTATCAAACAAACCAGAAAGAAAGAAGATGGGTAAACAACAACTCATTTAAAATTGAAATTATTCTTAATGATGTGCACAAGACATTAATCGTTTAGGAATCAGTGTTGACATATTTAAACACTTTTCTTTCTTAGTTTACTTTAAGACCTCGCAATTCTATCTGACAATGTATGCAAAATTGGAAATGCTTCTTAGAAGCCATTTTGATTGTTTTATAATCAGTATTTAGGTATGATCCTCAATCATACCCTATAGGTGTCAGACCACCAATTAAAAATCCCTATCTGTTCAACCAAATTTTGCAATTTTCACAGCTTTCTAAATATTTTACCTTAAGTTTAACTTCAAGGAAACCAGGTATATCCTGAATTGTACATGTATCACCTTCCTTCATGCCAATTTTCAACCAATGTTTAAAGTCTTGTAACAAATTTCTGATTTTGAAAAGACAGGTACTACCAAAATAACTCCCGGTTTTCTGGAAATCTTAAATTAGTGTACTATGTAGCGCATTAATCCTGAATTTTTAATGCAAACTCATAGACAAGTGAATTTGGGCTCAAAATGGTCTAAATATATTTCCCATTCACCAAAAGTTTCATTTCTGCAAATTTGTTGGTTAGTTTAAGTAAACAATGACATCAAAAGCACTAGTTTGTGTCAAAGTAGGACTACTTTTACATACGTTCTAAATTGGAGGGAGTAATTGGTGGTCTGACACCTATACAAATGTTTATCTTTATGGAATATTGTAATTTCGTAAGACCTTGTCTCATATATATTTGACTTTTAACAAGCTGTGAATGGTCATGTTTAACGTAACATTCATTCAATCACAGATATTGGTTTTTTTACTAAATAAAATTTAAATATTTGAATATTAGATATCTACTGAATAGAGTGATTTTGCATTTCTAGTGACTACAAAATATTAACATATCTCGTTCATTATTTTTGAGAACTTTATTAGATAAATTCAGAAGTAGGAGCTGCGCTATAGGAGCATCAATCATTCATAATACATTATAATTACAGATGACAGAATGATTAGAGATAATGTAATAAATAAAACCTTAGACATATGATACAATGTAATTTTAGTCTCAACAGGTATAGATTGGAACCAATAACTATCCTTCAGAAGAAAATTTGGGTAAAATATGTAAAGACTCAGATAATTTTACATGTAAACTAGGTATTGTAATGTGCTGTTTTGAAAGATGTAATAAAATTCGTAAAACGGTTATGTCAAATCTCCCTCACATATTTTAGAGGTGGGAGGAGGTTATTAAACATGAAAATTCTGAATTGGTAGGATCTAAAAATAAATCGTTTTGCCCTACGCAGGATGAAAATTACTGTTTTGCCAAACAAAATGCACTATATCAAAGTATAATTTAATTTTGGATGTAACCTTCTTCTAATTGACTGACGTTGTTTAATTTATCAGTTCATAGACAAAATTTAGCCATGTGACCGTGACGTCATCAACGTTTTTTCATGGTTTACTCCGGTTGAAAATGGAATTTTGAATTAAAATATGTATAATAAATAACTGTAATATTTTTTTCTGCCTATTCGAAGTAACATAAAAAATGTGGTGCACACTTTAAAATAACCAGCTACGCGGGTTATTCAGTTTGCACCACATTTTTGATGTTATTTCTTCATATCCAGAAAAAAATATTACAGTTATTCCTTAAATACAAAAATGATAACCAAAATTAAAACCTTACAAAAGTTGAATATGAATATATGCCTTCCGAAAAGATATACTAGTACTCATAGCTCCTCGTTCCTTAGAATATCGAATGGTTGTCCCTTAATAATTTTGTTATCTTTATTAATTTATCACATTATCTTTCCACTTTGTAATGATCATATGCCATGACTTAGAAAAGAGCATGGTTTCTATCATAATAGGCTTAGTGTGTTTCATTCATTTAATATGAAATTGATGTCTCGACGTTTGCATTCGCTTTTTATTTAAATAAAAATGATACAAATCTATAATACTACTTATTGTACTTTACTTCTCTCCAAACTTGTATTAAAATTAGCATGAGAAATATTTTTGTCTTGTCATGTTATAAAAAAAAATTGCCACTCGACTTTTTAGTGCTCCTCTATAAATATCATTTTAAAATAAGATAATTATTAATACAGCACAATTATATCATTATTTTATGGATGTAAGCAATTAAAATGGCACGTTATGTACATTTTCTTTTGACATAATTGATATGTGATAGCTCACTTTGGTACTGTCAGCTACGTTCGTTTACAGCTGCCAGGAGAGCAATTTAAATTGGCTGATTTGCCTGATGTTGGTAATTAGTCAGATCCGACATTTATTCCAATCCGAACATAAAAGAACGAATTGAAATTAATTTTTGTAGGAAGGAGAGATCATAAATGTAACTACAATTAACTTTTTAGTAGCCTGACATGTATCAAACTTGATTACATAATGTCAAGCAAATTTAACGATTACTTTATGTGCTGTTAAATTACAACAAAAAAGATACATTATTTTCTTCCTGTATAGAGTTACAAAGTGCATTGTAATAAGGTTTACTAAAGTGCCCATCCAAATCTATTAGTTTGGATATATGTCGCCAGCTTTCCCGAACATTTTTACCAAATATGTTTTGTCAAAAGATACCATCTAAAATGTATATAAGAGAACATGATAATCCAGGTAAAAGGCTATTCACTTAGGTCATGTAAGAAAAAAATTGCCCATAAGATTACCGAATCATCATATGGTGTTAATAAACAGAAAAAGTATAACCTCAAGAAAATATGTTGCTTTTTGTTTGGCAATTAAATAGTGTAGAAATGTAAAAATGAATATTATTTAACAAAAATAACATATCAAATAGTACTATTAGACCATCAGCAGATTTCAATTGTACATGGTACATAATTCTACCTATACTGAGTATTTAATGTATCTGTGAACTCTACAAAGAATGTTAAGTATGTCTAATACTGGCCTTTGTCTTTACAGTTTAAAATTATTTAGATTTTTGCTAACACATTTATATATTTGACTTCCAAGCGTATGTCAATGTATATGTATAAAGGATGTTTAGTTGTAGGTAAGACGAACCTCAATGTATATGTATAAAGAATGTTTAGTTGTAGGTAAGACGAACCTCAATGTATATGTATAAAGGATGTTTAATTGTAGGTAAGACGAACATTAATGTATATGTATAAAGGATGTTTAGTTGTAGGTAAGACGAACCTTAATGTATATGTATAAAGGATGTTTAGTTGTAGGTAAGACGAACCTTAATGCCGTTATAAGATGATTATTTATTATAGAGTAAGATATTCTAAACAGAAATTAGGGAATAGCATGAGTAGTTTGGATAATATATTGTTTTTAAAACTGACATGAAGTTAGATATGCGATATGTTGTAGCTTTGTGTAATTACTTTATAATTATATTTTCAGTATTCTGGAATAACTAAAGCTGACTATATTCTGGCTTTAAATATGCAACAGCTTTTAAAGATCCTACACATTCCTCGTTTACAACAAAACCACTTGTTTTATAGCGTTAGAATATTTTCTGTAATCTCCTGACATAAAAGCTTTTAGCCTCGGTATTGTACTATATATTGGAACCCTGTCAGATGCTACCTTTACATTAATGGTATTTCCCGTCTTAATTGTGTCTACTATTATTGAATTTCCTAATCTGTCCGACAGTAATTGACACTGATGCTTTAAGTGAAGTAGAAGTCACGAAGATTGTCCGTGTCGTAATTTGCTCGTCTTTATTACGCCACAGTACCTGTACTATAGCAATCTGGTTAAAAGTTCCACGAAAGGTTAGAGTTCCACAACGTATTGAAATTTGAAAACAATCAAAAATGAATTTGATCTTTAAGATTAACTACTGCTTGTAGCATTCAGTTCTGCATTTACATGTAATTGTACATAAATTACGTCATTTCGTTTTAAATTTTTATATTGACGTCAATTTCTCGCATCACTTAATAAACTCATCATGGATACCAGGAATAAATTTAGTATATACGCCAGACGCGCGTTTCGTCTACAAAAGACTCATCAGTGACGCTCGAATCCAAAAAAGTTAAAAAGGCCAAATAAAGTACGAAGTTGAAGAGCATTGAGAACCAAAATTCCTAAAAGTTTTGCCAAATACAGCTAAGGTAATCTATGCCTGAGGTAGAAAAGCCTTAGTATTTTAAAAAAAATCAAAAATTTGTAAACAGTAAATTTATAAATATAACCATATCAATGACAATTCATTTCAGCACAAAAAGTGCTGATTACTGGGCTTGTGATACCCTCGGGGAAAAAAATCTTTACCAGCAGTGGCATCGACCTAGTGGTTGTAAATAAACTCATCATAGATACCAGGACTAAATTTAGTATATACGCCAGACGCGTACGTCGCCTATTTTCTGTTTTTACTCTCACAAAAATCTTCTACTCTGAAAATACTTAGGTTAATGCAACCAAACTTGACCACAATCATCATGTGGGTTTATTGTTTAAAAATGTGTCCAATGATCCCGCCTGTCAACCAATGTGGCCGATATTGCTAAAAATAAAACATAGGGGTAAAATGCAAGTTCTTTCTATTATCTTCAAAACAGCTTTTACTGACTGCTTACTTAAACTAATTAACCTGCTGAGATGAAATTTCATAACGGTGGTTGTACTTTATAGAAAGTAACCCTAACAGCAACACAATAGGGATGCACGACCTTTTCCCATGCTAAATGTAAGAATATAGACTATAAAGAATTATAAGACCAAACACAAACGAAGTGTTTAGATCAGTTCCAGATGAGGAAGCTAATATTTATTTTAAAAATACCATTTTTACATAAGTATGCATTATCACGGTCATGTCTAGAACAAAGTACGGGAAGACATAATTCAGTACAAATACATTTCAGAAGATTTGGACAAGGTATTAGTAAACGATGGTCCTTTATAAGATAGTCAAATGCGCACGTGTTTTATAGGAAAATATTGACATTCAAGTATATAAACATATTCAACTTTTAAAATCTGATGCATCATTGTGACTTTTAAATCGAATTCTCGTATACACAGTGATAAAATCTAGTCAACGCAAACAGACAAAATTCAAACTGTATACGATGATTCGAGAAAGCCAATAATAATACAATAAAGATCAACAGTTATTTCTAAATAATAATTCAAACAGACCTTATCTCAATGTAAACATTGAATATGAAAAGACCACAGAAATACATGTACAAAAATCGAGACGAACTTTACTTTAAATAATTGTATATAAAAAAATTAACTTGCACAGACAAACTTTTAATTGTTTATATTCACGAACAGACTTTCTATTAAGCATGTACATGTGACAAAAGCAGACCCGTGTGCTCGATATCTTAGGTGTGTTAAAATATGTATACTTTGGGAAATGGTTACATGCTAAGGACTTTGTGGAACAACTACAAAATTGGTGATCAGAAAGATCTTTTAATTAGATATTTTTTTTTATTAATATGCAGCAAAGATTAGCATATTTTGAATTTCAGTTTCACAAGCTTCCAATGAAATTATCTCGATAAAAGCTGAACATAAAGCAAAGTGTATTGGCATGTATATTTCTAATAATACATGTAACACAGTTTAACAAGTAACTTTTGTAAAATGAACAAATATTATTTAGAAATAACTGTTGATCTATATTGTATTATTATTGACTTTCTCTATCGTATACGTATGAAGATTGGATTTTCTTTTGTTTGCGTCCCGATATTTACCACTATATATACGAGCATACAGTTTGGCTGTACCTGCAAAAAAAATATTACAAACGGTTTCGAAATCCTAATTTTTACAATGATGATGTTTTTCGAGTTGGTTATCCTTTAAATAAAGCATGAAAACTTATTGTTAGAGGTTGCTAATTTAACACTGTGTGTACGGGGCGCCGAATAGGACTCTTGTGGTTTTGTACAAAATTCAATCCTGTCATAACAAAATCATTTTTGTCTTACAAAACTATGTGATACAGACTTGTTTTATGAGAACTTCATTTTTCTTGACAAAATTCATTTTTGTTGACAAAATTCATTTTTGTAGACACAATTCATTTTTGTTAAGACAAAATTCATTTGTGTAGACAAAATTTATTTTTGTAGACACAATTCATTTTTGTTATGACAAAATTTATTTGTGTAGACAAAATTCAATTTTGTAGACAAAATTCATTTTTGTAGACAAAATTCATTTTTGTAGACAACATTCATTTTCTTCATTTAAGTATGCAAATATAAACTTATTTGCATACAAAATTGACTTTAGTAACACAAAATTGCTTTTTGTGACAAAAAAGAATTTTTTGACAGAAAATTCACTTTTGTGTTAAATTTTCACTATTTAAAAAAACTCAATTTTGTCTACACAAAAATAAACATAAAATTCATTTTTGTCATGACAAAATTCAATTTTGTGTTTATTATTGTGTTGACAAAATTGACTATTTGACACAAAATTTAATTTTGTAATGACAAAATTCAATTTTGTGTCTATTTTTGTGTTGAAAAAATTGACTATTTGACACAAAATTTAATTTTGTAATGACAAAATTCAATTTGTAGACGAAATTCATTTTTTTTTTACACAAAATTCAATTTTGTTATTACAAATTTCATTTTTGTAGACAAAATTCATTTTTGTCATGACAAAGTTCAATTTTGTGTTTATTTTTGTGACACAGAATTGACTTTTGTGACAAAAATGACCTTTGTGACTTTGGTGGCACAAAATTGACTTTCGTGGCACAAAATTGACTTTAGTTTTAAATTTTCACTTCTGTTTAACAAAACTCAATTTTGTCTACACAAAAATAAACACAAAATTGAATTGTGTGACAAAATCTCAGTTTTGCATGCAAATTAGTTCACAGAATCCAAACTAAACTGATTTGCATACAAAATGGACTTTTGTCGCCCAATTTTCAAATTCGGTAACAAAAGTAAAGTCTGTGTTACAAAAATGAATTTTGTCATGACAAAACTAACTTTTATCCAATGAAAGATAATTTTGTATGACAAAATTTAAATGTGTAGTATGCTAAAAATTTTGTTAAACTGAACTAATTTTTGTTGAAAAAAACTCACTTGTGTCCGTACAAAATTGAATTTCGAGTACAAAACCACAAGAGTCCCATTCGGCGCCTCGTAGTGTGTAGCTCTTTCAATACTCTTTTTTTTTTCTGTATAAATGTTGATTTTGTTTACAATAACTTACAAATAGACTAAATAGTATTGCTACATTTGTAATACTTTACACCTATAAACATCATGTTTCTCTATGACTGTTTATAAAAGTTTATAAAATAAGAAATCTGTAAGATGTTGGATATGCACAGATTGATATTCTGGTATTAAATTTAGATACATTATTTTTGTAAGTTGTTATTGGGTTTGAACTAGCGAATACTCTCGGATCTGCACTTAGTGTCTTCACTATTGTTGTTAGTCGTTTTCTTGTTGTTTTTTTTTTGTCGATCCGATTAGTTAGGCCCTTTTCAATTAAGTTTCATAGCTTGCATTTTTGTTCTGTTACACAACTGTCTTATGTATGGGGAAGGTTGGACACCTGAAAAACTGTTTGAAAAACGGTCTCTTTCTGTGTGTGCCTGTCCAAAGTTAAGAGCCCGCAATTCAATTGGTTGTGTGTTGCTTTGTATCCTATTTGTTTATTTTTGTTGTTTGTACATAATAGTTTTATACTGTAATTTCCTGTGTTTATTTCCTAAATATAGTCTCATAGCTATATTTTGTATAATGTTAATTTCCTCATAGAACACTTTCTCTACAATCAGGGCTCTATTAAGGGATGAAAATAAGTTTGACATTTGTGTTACAATCTAAAATGCTATCAATGTATTAAATATTAGGACAATGTCATGAAAATATAAACTTTTTTGTACTTACAAAACTGGGGATGGGCTCGGTAGAACTTCGCCCTTCGAAACGCACGTCTGACGTACTAGATTATAATCCAGGTACCTTTGATAACTACTTCCCCAGTTTCTCAGCCTCATACAAAAAAGTTTATATATTTCTAAAATTGACCTTCTATTGTATATTAGTTGTTAGTTTTCTCGTTTGCATAATTTACATTGCTCATTTTTGAAGGCCATCCGGTAACCCATAAAAGTTAACTTCTACTTTGGTGGACAGTTGTCTGTTTAGCAGTCATACCACATCTTTTTTTATATTTGTATTCATATATTTAGGATGTATTCTTCTGACGTTTCAGTCTTGTTGAAATCTCGTTCTGGAATTATTTCCAAAACGTGTGATACAAGCGGAAAATATCAATGAATTTTAAAAATATTGTAATCAAACATAACTCTGTGAAAAAAAATGGAATATTTGCAATGAACAGTTTTTGAGTAATCCAGTTTTCAAATTTTTCGACCAATCAAGTCAGTCTTTTTAGCAAAAATTTTGAGAAAATGGGCGAGGAGTACAAAACATGATTTTACAAGAATCATGTACATTCCATATTAGTTTTGTCTTTACAAATTTCTTAGATATGTATTTTGTCAATCATTTATAACAAAAAAATGAAAAAATATGCATTTTGTTCTTAAAACTGAGAAAAATCACAAAGGAGTAGGTCATTTTCAGGAAAATATAAACTTTTTTGCATGAGACTGAGAAGAAAATAAATGTTTGATAACTATTTCAAATTGGCACATAATGTTTAGAGATGCATAGGGTCAAGAAATATAAATGAAAAACATAAAGAATTTTATCTGATGACGTCACAATTACGTCAAAATATGTACTTTAATTTTCTCAAAGAAAACAGAATGTATGCATTTTTCTATGTTTATTTCCATTGTGGAAACATCGTGCACAACCAAGAAACAACAAAATTATTTAATATTTTTATATTTCGATAAGTACAGATTAGTACACACAGTTTTCAAAAAAGATTTATGGACATTTGAAAGAAAGATAATAATCTCAATTATGATATACATCTTATTGTATGTTTCAGTCTTAAGAATAAAGATTAAGTGTCATCTTTAATGTGCTTTAATTGACGTGATGTATTGAACTGTCAAGAAAGAACTGACTTTGTGAACTCTAACAATCTTTTGTCTCTCGATAAACATGATGCAATTCAATGTCAGAAATCATAATGTCGTAAAAGTATAGATTTCTTTCATATGTGTCCCATTAAGTCCTTACGTTAATGAACTGTAACAACCATCCTAGTTCTTTGAGAAAGTTATTTATTGAACACATTTAGAATAATTGTATTATTTACGTTAGAGTATTGCCCCTTTGTTTAAACAGGAAAACTGTTGTCTGAAAAAATATTGTGCTTAACTTTATAAAAAAAAATTTTCTTTATTCCCCAATAAATATTAGTCAAGAATCTTAATTTATATTTCATTAAAAACGACTTTATAAGTCTTTTATTGTTTTAAGATGCAGTCGCTTATTTAGATCTCCTTCATAAAAGCGATTCAAACTGCAATGCTAAGTGTTTGAAAGAAAAAAATACTAGGCATTCTTTTCAGGACTTCGTGCATTTATTCCGTCCGATAGATAGTGTAAAATAGAGCCTTGTAATGCTTGAATACATGACCACATGTTTCCGTTTTCTCACCAAGAGAGCGGCCAAAATGCTTAATATATTGTTTTACATTTTCAGATATTCTTTATTTTAGCATTATTACAATTACAAATACAAAAAAAACTGTTTAACCAATTGTCGTTGTTGGAAAAATTATTAAAAAAATTTAGAAAGTGTTAAAAATTGAATGAAATAATAGTTTTAATAAATTTGTTTATTTGACATGTATGTCCTGCTTAAGACCGATTTGCATGCTTCATTGCATTAAGTAGTAACATCTTGATGAAAAACTTCAACTTTATACATAAATACATGTAAGTCGGCGAAGAACTTTGGTTTCAGAATGTAAATTTCTTAAAACAATTTTGAAACTTTAAAATCAGATTCGTTTAAAATCTATTCGTGTAACATAAAAGTTTCAAAGCGGTTTTAACTTTTTTCAAATATGCAGTTTCTACTAGTATCTAAACATAAAGAAAAACACACCTCACTTACACGTACTACGCCTGAAAGACAGAAAATATTTGCATATTTTAATTAACTGCATATTAATTCATGTGAATATAAACGATAAGTATTCAATTTACCGTCACCGAATAGAAAAAAAGAAAATGTAAAATGACACTTCAAAAAGCTTTTGTGGTCGAAGCTCTTTTCTAATATTAGAGAAAAAGCATATTTATAAAAATAAGGAGATAGGGAATGATTGCCAATGAGAAAGTTTTTCATCTAAGTTCAATTATAGGTTATCGTATGACCTTCAAAACAATGAAAAAAACATACCTTATAGTCTACTGTAAAAGTCCGACATTTATGCATATTTATATTTTTTTTTTTTCCCCTTCACACCCGTTTGATATTTAACGAAAAAACGTGTTATGTGTTGACTTTCCGAATGTTTGGTTTTGAGCAAAATCTTTGTTTAATTGATCCAACAGGAGGCTTAGTGATGGAATTATCCTGTCTAGTCGTCCTTATGACGACTGGCTGATGGTCGTAAAGTCTCTACTATCAAGACTTTTTTAAAGAAAATTCCTCGATATGCTTTATGGAAATTGGAATTAAGAAAATAGTGATCAGTTCTATCTTTCATTTGTCAAAAATAATTTGAAATTAATGTGAAGTTTCAATTGTAACAGCAAATGGAAACCCAAGTTTCTTCTATTCTTTTCAATTTACTCCAATGATGTCTGTATATCTCAAATCTTCCAAGAAGTCATAAAAAAAGAGGCCTTTGGTTGAGAATTAACTGAATTCATTGCACCTTCTTTTTATATAAATACAGATGTTCTTCGTCGGAAAATATCAAACTAATATAGACGAGCTTAAAAAGGCGACTAGATTTTCTCTCTTTACTTGGTGAAAATTTTTCTTATTCTAAAATCTAGTTTTTTGTTTTCAAAGAGAACTGTAAAGTTATTATTTTAGTTTTCATTTTCTGTTTTGTAGAAATTTGTTTTTAACATAATTAGCATTGTCAGGTTGTCGTCAATAACCCATTACTTCTAAACAGCCGGATGTCTCGGCTGCACATATTTCAATCATATACATTTAATTTCAATTAAACGGAAATATCAGTAGCAAAATCAAACAATTACTTGCATCATTTTCGATATTAACATAAGTCTGTTGAGGTCTGGTTGCATGCAAGTAGTCATAAAAGTCTGAGAAATAGCCCATTTATGTGCAGTTTGTATACTTGTTACTTGAACACATTACGTGTCTGATTCAATTCGAACTAGACAAGACAACAAAATAATGTTATACATCTATAACTCGTGGATCGTTTCATATTATGAATAATTTTCATAAGGAAAATAAAATGCCTACATCCGCACATCAGAAACTAATTTCAAGCGATAGCCTAAAACAAATACGTACTTCATAAAGTGGATAGACGGGAAGACCATTTGATTTTGAGGAGGCAGTCAGTCCGCAAAAAAACACCTGCTTTTGAACAAGTTGTCAGTAACTGCAAGTTCTCTAAGATCTGTGCTTAGTGTCTCTTTGTTGTAGGGATGTACAAGTACCCAACCTCGTCTACTCTATGTTTTTGTTAGCTGTTTGCTTTTGTATCAATCTGGTGAATTAAGCATTTTTCAACTGATCTTATTGTTCGTTCTTATGATGTACTGGTACACCACTGTCTCAGGTAAGGGGAGGAATTGGATCCCTAACATGTGTAACCCCGCCACACTCTGTATAAAAAAGAAGATGTGGTATGATTGCCAATGAGACAACTGTCTACAAGAGATCAAAATGATATAGACATTAACAACTATAGGTCACCGTACAGCCTTCAACAATCAGCAAAGTATGTATTTTGTCTGTCCCAAAAAGTCAGGAGCTTGTGGTAGGCGTTTGTTGCTGTGTTACATATTTGTTTTTCGTTCATTTTCATGTAAATAAAAGAGAGGCGAAAGATATTTCAGGGACATTCGAACTGATAGATTGAAAATAAACTGACAATGCCATGGCTAAAAAAGAAAAAGACAAATAATAGTACAAAAAACACAACATCAGAAACTAAAGACTAAGCAAAACGAACTCCACCAAAAACTGGGGGTGGTCTCCGGTGCTCCAGGAGGGGTAAGCCTATCCTGCCTCACATGTGGCACCTGTCGTGTTGCTCAAGTTATTACAAACCTAGTTAATAGTCCAATTCGGTGGGTCACATTCGTGAGAAGGGAACGGGATTGTAGCTTTCTTGTTTGAATTGTTTTACATTCTCATATCGGGGCCTTTTATAGCTGACTATGCGGTATGAGCTTTGCTCATTGTTCAAAGCCGTACCATGACATATAGTTGTTATTTTCTGTGTCATTTGGCCTCTTGTGAAGAGTTGTCTCATTGGCAATCATACCATATCTTTTTATATGAAACAACGACAACCACTGAATAACAATATTACATTCATTTTGTATTATTTTACTATTACATTTCTACAATATGTTTTTCATATCTCTATAGGTCACAGTTAATGCCACACTTTACGTTTTCGACCATGCAAGAGCAGTTTATGTATTCAAGGAAACAGTTTGTAACAGCAACTTTAATTGTTTCTGAATACTCGATATTTATGTCATACATGTATAATTGTTTCTGAATACTCGATATTTATGTCATACATGTATAATAAATTGTTATGTGATTCTTGTGAATAATATTGTTTAAGATATTGTGTTACATGTAAACACTTTCATCATTTTTAATCAAGCGTTTGTTACCCATATTGTTTAAGAATATCTATTCTAACTTGACATTACATTTTTGTATCTTATGTACGAGTGTGTACAGGTGAAATTTTGTCTTGGAGTAGGCAGGTATCATATTAAAATATAAAAAATGAAGTGGACAATGTGTGTAAAAAAAACATGACACCAAAGATAAAACATTTTCTGTACTAGGTTATAACCAGTTAATCTACGAGAACCATCAGCACCTGTATATAGCAAGCTTTATTATTGGAATGATCTTTATTTGTCCTATCATTTAAGAGGGGACTTCTATAATGAGAAATATAATCTTACCTTTCCGTGGAATATACAAATTCATCATTAGGCATTCTTCAGCTTGATTTACAACATGTTTTTCGATGTTCTTGCGATGTTTCAGATAATTTATAGGACGTTTAGAAATTCCTTGTCCTGGCATATAAGCTTGCGGACACACACCACGATAACTTGTATTATAAAATACTCTATTTCCAATCCATTTCTCAAGTGAACTTGAGGGAGGAATGAAGCGCAATCTCGTTTGTCTTGTAGATGCATATTGTAATCCGTTAAAGACTTCTACCGGCCTTAAACCATTCCTGTGAATCATCATACCTATCAGGCTTCCGTAACGAGTAGTATACACACGTGGTGACAGCTTACATTCCACTAATGTCATATTCAGGAGAATCTGAATTGATGTTATCATCAAAGTTATACTTAATTTAAACATGTAGTCCTTCATTTTTTAAATGACGTCTGACAAACTATATAAACACGAATTAAGATTAATGCTATGATTTATTTTCTAAAACATATTGGTATGACGGTTGCATGAGTTCTCTATAACTGTAGCCAGCACCAATGCTTTTAAATCTATTAGTTGTTTCCAACAATTGAGAAGACAATAAATGAATTATAACAATCTCGTGACATGTTCTTTAAACCACTTGTATGCTAACATATCATGTTGTTTATTGGTCGAGATTGCTTTTCATATTAAAAATCATAGCTAGTTCCAGTTGCGCATGACAGGACACAATGTTTGTAGAAATTGCTAAATTACTTCAAATATGGTTTGATGTATTAGATGTATGGCCTAAATTGCTTTCTTTCTAAAGTATTCTTAATTGATAAGAATACTCCGTGGTGTAATTGTATCGGGAAAACTGTGTGCCTTTAATAGCTAGTGTTATTTAGATATTAGCATTGTATTCGATGATATGAACAGCGATGATAAACTAACGTAAATTGACGAAAAAAACACAATAGAAACCATCAAAATGTTTCTTTTTGGAATAACTACGTCTGTGAAGTATATAATTGATGTAAGGTAATACTTTTGTTTTTTTTAAGATGACATTGAAAGCAGACAATAACTTAGTTGGCTTACATATTATACATGTAATCATAGAACCTATAAAAAGAAACATTGCTATTTTCAGTTTATCAAGAAAGAAGAAAAAAGGTCAACAGACCACACAAACCGCCACTTCTTAACACAAAGGAAAAGTATATGTGTGGCTATTTAAAGCGCATTTTAGATATCACATTAAACAATAGCTCCGCAAACATTTCGTGCATCCGAGACTCTTTACGGGGTTAACGTTGACGTTCCAACCCCAACATTTGATTGCCAGGGATGCATGAATAATTACGTAGCTACACAACAAATAAAGACATCAAAAGCACAGCCAAAAGTATCTTATGACAACTTTGTCTTATGAGCGCTTCAGACGAGGTCATGATACGAAATGGGCATTAGAAATATGTAAATCGACAAAGTTGTTTTACTAACTGTAAGTTCTACACATCTACGAACTTCTTTTTTTTTTTTTTTTTTTTTTTTTACTTTTTAGGGGAACTAGATCAGTATTGTCCGAAACGTTTGATTTTTTTCAAAAATAGTTGTGATTGACGCTAGCAGCAAATATTATATGGGATAATTGTATTTAACAAGAAGCTTAGCCTAACTTATTGGAAAGTGTTCAAATTGAAGCTTCTCGTAGCTTAACTGGTCTCCGACGTACAACTTCTCTTAAAAAATTATACACTTAAATAGGTCTTGAAAAATTATCAGACAGAAGGAAGAAGCATAAACTTATTACATTTTATAAAATAAAAAGTGGATTTTCTCCAAGTTATATGATAGATTTATTAGAGCCTTGTCTTCTCACACCGAATGATTACGATCTTAGGAGAGACTCTCAGAATTATACCATCCCAAAATGCAGAACAGTTTCATAATATAGAAGTTGCATACCATCTGTTGTTAACTCTGGAATGAATTAGATCAAATGCTAAAAATTCTTTGTCGATTAACCAGTTCAAATCTGTACTTGATTGAATATATAAACCAGAGATTCCTCATATTTTTTTTTTTTTTTGTTCAGGTATAAGAAAATTTAATATTATTCATTGTCAATTACGAAACGATGCAAGTAATTTGAATTCTCACTTGTTTCATGATTTTTTGACAGAAGAACCTTCCTGTCCTAAATGTTTATATAAATGTGAAGACAATCGACATTATTTTTTTGATTGTCCATCATACACTTTTAACAGAATCACACTCCTTGATTAACTGTTTGCTTATGGAGTTGACATTGATTTAAAGTTGATATTATTTGGTGATCAATCGATGAGTATTGAAGACAATGTGCAGATAGTTCAGGCTGTTCATGAATATATAAAAAATTCAGAGAGATTTGTATAATAAAATGTATTTTATAGTCCAAAACCAAATTAACTTTTACTTTGTATGTCTGTATTTTATATTATATTTAAGCTCCTAGACCCGGACCAGCTGAAAAATAATTAAAATTGAAACAAAAGTTAAAAATCAAACGACAGTACTGTTCTGTAACTCATTCATCATTTGTTCTTCATTTGATCATCATTTTATACTGTTAATGTTTCATTGCGTACATTGCTTTACGTGCTCCAGTTTTAGGAGTTTTATATACAGGACAGTGTAGGAATCCGCGTTACCTTTCCCTCTCTTCTGAATAACGAAAACTGCTCAGTAGGCCGTGTGCACAACTGCAAAGAACATTCAGCGGACAAGTTGTCCAAAGGAACAATTCGTGGCTAACCACAGCGTGAGTTACCTTTAAAACATTACAAATTATGTATTTACATCAGCTATGAACTGTTTAATATATTTTCCTATGATATAAAGAAACTATGAACATTTAACCGTTCAAACTGTTCGTATCTGCGATTACACAATTTAATTCAGACAGAACCCGACGTGTGCAAGAATATTAATCTACTTATCATTATAAAGAACATTTACAGCTTTATATAACTACGAACTGTTTATCCGTATTTTTAATGGACTTTAATTATCATTGAACACATTGTAAAATTGTATTTATATTTGTATTTTCAGTTTTTCACCATTTGGATTGGTAGTAAAATAAAAGTCAGCTCCTGATTGTTTTATCCTTACTTAAAACCAGTCATCTTGGTTACACTCACTGGTCCGGCCAGTACAAGTACATTGAAATTAACATTATTAAAGCTGAAAATCTAATAAATGCACCTTTATTTCTATATCATTCATATATTCAATTTGTAGATCTTTAATTTCTTAAATCTATTTTTTTTCTTCTAATTAACATTCTAAATTATTTTTATACTATTATAATTCTTTAATGTATCAATATGGTTATTACTCGCTGTCGTTTTTCTTCAGGTGCAATAATTTAGTGAAAATAAGTACATGATATCAAACATGTTGTTTTAAAAATGAGTTATTAAATTTATTATTTTAAATAGCTGACTGGAGTCCATTGAATTTAATGTGAGACCTCTAAATCAATGTTGGAGTTTATTACCTAGAATATTCAAACGTTTTTCATAATTTATTTTATTTTTTATTTTTCTGAGTTAACATTTGAAGCATTTTTAAAATAGTCATACTTTTGATCTGAGTTAACTATTTGAAGCATCATTATAGCCAGCTAAGAGGTATTTTTGAAAAAATTAATTCTGTTTTGTCATGTTTGTGTATGTGTTGCTTTGTTAGAATGTAATATATTGTACCTTGTTTTGTGGAGAGGGCTTCCATAGGCTATGCCTGTTGCCCAATCCAATTCAATTCATTTGAACAAAATATTGTTAAAACTTAAACTAGCAGTAACTACGTTCAATCAACGATATTCATACGTTTTATTTATCACCATATATATCACGAATCAAGCTATATATTTAGATTTTGATGTGACAATCATTATTGCTATTTGAATGTTGTTTTCATATCCTTACTTGAACTCACAGATTTCCCTTGACGTCTGGACAGTGGAATGCGACTGTAATAACAAAAAGCCCTGCATAAAAAACTCAACCAACATTGCTTTTGTGTGTGATTCATATTACATAAACTTCTTGATAACAGAATTAGGTATAGACGATTCAATTGTTAACTTGAAATATGCGTCCTCGAGACGTACCATAGAGGTAATCCTGGACAATAAAGTGTCTGCTTTATGTTTCTTTACAATTTCACCCAAAGATGAAGAACTTAATTTTCCTACACAGTACTGGATACAAAAATTACATAATTGTCCTTAAAATGATTATTTATTATTCTGCCAAGTACACCAAGAAACCCTTTTCTAAACTATTAACAATTATAATTTTATCAAAAATCGAAGCAGGGCTTCAGCGTAACTGTGAAACTATCTACTCCTAGGGCGATGTGAATCCGGTATGAATACATTGTATGGTCATAGTACATACAATCTAACATATCTTTCCTTTTGCAAGAGTATAAAACATTTTACTTCTTTACCCTTAACACTAGTCTAACACTTTCTAAACGTTTCATAATCTACAAAGGCTAAATACTTTAAAGGTACATTTTATTTTGCACCTGATGTGAGTTCCATCAATAATAGTCTGTTCAGTGATGATCGAGACCAAATTATTTGAAAATTGTATATTGTTTCAGAAATGATAAAATAAAGAAAACATTGTATTATGTTTGTGCGTTCTTTCCGGATTTCCCTTCATTTAGAATTTGGAAACCCTCAAAAAATAAAACCAGTCCTGAGTTTTTGTTCACAAATTTATAAATCTAGTGACAAAAAGATGAAAGTAAATTATGATGACGTTTGGATGACTAGCAAGTATTTTTCTCGTAAGATTTATCGCAAAACAAATTACAATGAAAATACATTCTTAAATTGACAAGTTCTATATAACTGAAAAGTGAAACATTTTGTTTATACAAAGTGCATGCTCAGAACAAAAATAAATTAAGATGTGTCCACTGAGAATACGGTCTCAATTTTGCATTCACAATACCCAGATGGGTCAGAAATTATATTGGTTCTGAACAAGCCATGATTCAAGAAAGATGAGGAGCATCTTATTTATTGTTTTTGAGTTTCCTCCAGATAAAGAGTTATCAGATACATCTTTACTTATAGCATTTAGCTTTTTAATCGAATTTTAAATTTTGAGATAGAATCTGCTATTCGGAGAAACATATCAGTATTGTTCCATAGTCTTGTATTGTATGGTTCAAAAGATTCTTTAGTAAGGCATAATCAACAAAAACGGAACTTTTACAAAGAAATACAGGTGTGCTCTTCACACAGGGTAAATCCCTTATTGCATGGAAAAGACGGATATTGTGTATGTTGCATATTACAAAACATTCGTGATTGTTGTCTTATACTACTGTCAGCTAAAGTTTCCAAACAAGCATCTACACACAGACTTTTGCAGAATAATGATATTGCCAAATGAAATGCCCACTCATATTGAAATAAAATGCCCATTCATATTGCCAAATGAAATGCCAACTCATATTAAAATGAAAATAGCGCTTGACATGAAACAATGCTTGTGTATGAATCAGATATGAAATGATAGTACTTAATGTTAGCACTTGTATGCTTCAACTTATCTTCTGTCCTGACTTAAATTATCAGCGATTTGGTCATGATAAGAATTTAATAGTTTACAAGACTTTTCGAAACGCTAAGGAGTGTATACCATAAGAATATATTATCTTAGCTGTATTTAAACAAAAACAAAAACAAAAAAAACATTTGGAATGTTGGGTCCTCGGTGCTATTCATCTTCGTACTTTATTTGTCTTAACTTTTCAACTTTTTGTTCATATTTAAGGCTGGTTCAATGTATCAATGGTGATATTATATGTAGAGGTCGACTTTTCTTGCGTAGAAAAAAATACTAAATTGT
The DNA here is from genome assembly GCF_965363235.1 of Mytilus galloprovincialis. Taxonomy (NCBI): domain Eukaryota; kingdom Metazoa; phylum Mollusca; class Bivalvia; order Mytilida; family Mytilidae; genus Mytilus; species Mytilus galloprovincialis. Next base: position 10,025,895 of record NC_134840.1, read on the forward strand.
GTACATGTTTCATACGAATAGTATTATACTGGTTATGACAGTTGTTATCCATCCGTTTGATGTGTTTGAGCTTTTGATTTTGTCATTTGATTACGGACTTTCCGTGTTTAATTTTCCTCGGAGGAGTTCAGTATTTTTGTGAGTTTACTTTTGCGTTCAGAAAACAACTTTAAAAAATGGATATATGAGACTAAATAGCACACATAAAATCATTGAAGATCACATGTTAGATATAACTGATGTCTGCTGGAGATCCATTTACCTACGTACATCTCCCTAGCCTTCTGAAGATATTCAACCATAGTAAACATAACAATTCACGGACATGTCAGTTTAATTTCGATTTATGAGTTTGACTGTCCCTTTGGTATCTTTCGTCCCTCTTTTCGGTAGATGATCTATCTTAATCTACTGAAGTTAGTTATCATGCTTTCAAATGCATGAATTGTGATAATGATTCATACATATTTGTTTTGAAAATATTGAAATACTATACAGAGCAATGAATCTTCCATTTTATAACTGTTTTTATTAAAAATGAGCGCTTACTGTATTGTCATTGGGTACTTGTTTAAGTTAATGATTTAGGCGTTCGTACAACACTGCCTTATATGCCACAGAACATACTTTTGTTTGTTTGGTTATTTCCATATTTTACAGGACTAACAAATCCAGTCCATGCCTTCAATCTACATTTACAAGTTCATTATTCTAAAACCAGTTGTTGGCATGAGGCGGATTATGTACTTCTCGTATATTTTACGATGGTATGATACGAACACCCTTACGGGAGATAGTGTGTTTCATTTTCATATGATGAAGATATAATATTTAATCAGTTAAATTGGGGTTTGGAGCTGGCATGGAAGTAACTGTTCGTTGACCTTTGTTTATTTACGTATCATTGTCATTTTGCTTAGTTTCTTCTGATACCTATTTTGACCTCTGATTTCTTTAAAACTGAGTTTTACATGTTTTACTATGCGTATTGCTGTGTGTATTAATTTTACATTGCATGGAGGTTTAGTAGAGGAAGATGCCCTTTGTTAGTCTTGTATAAACATATATTTTTTTTAATTTAGTTCCACTTATATGTTTCCGGAGTTTAGTTTGACTTCCGTTTTCAGTGAACTAGTGCAAATTTTTGCTTAGATGCACGCTGATGCCCATGCCTCCGGATGAGTGATTTTATAGCTGTGTTGAAAACCTATGGATTGACCTTTGCTTTTTGGTCGAGTTATTGTCTCTTTGTCGCATTCTTTTACCATTTATGTTTCAATATTCTTATTTTATATTTGAGACACCTTAATAATAAAGAAGCTGTGATTGATGGCTTATGTGAGTTATTTATACATGTAGGTTATATCTTAAAGAAAAAATGAAATGCAGTTACTGTCTTGTCAATTTCGGCAGTAGTATGTCAGTTTAGTTGGCGCAACTGAAACCTTTAGTTTTCAAAAAATTCGTGATGCAAAAGTAACATTTGCGCATATTGTTTTTGGCCCAAATGAAAGCATTTTTTGGGTTCTAACTTTGATTTTTTTCTATCGTCATTTCCTCAAGGTACTTCCTACATTAATATTCAATGTGTTCGATCAGCATTTCAACTAACAAATTTGGGTAGTTCCTGATTCAGTTTGTGCAGGTTGAATTCGTAATCTAAAGAATCGACCTCTTTCTATACAATATTATAAAGAACTGAAAATCTTGTTCTACATGTGTTACAAATATGATACACGAATTAAAACATGTTAGAGAGAAGATATATGGTATCATAACGTGTCACTCATGTTTAAGATTAGTTCCGGGTGAATGAAGTCAGTATCTGTTTCATGTGTTTACTGGATAAAATACTCAATTAATTATTAAAATGGTGCTTGAGTAGACAATAGGGAAAATAGAAAATAATTCAGTAAATGCATAGATATCCACCAGGAATAGAGGCATGTAGTGTAATACTCTCTTAATGTTTTAACCACTAGGAATTTAGGAATTGTAGTATAGTTTTAGAAATTAATCTCAACAGTATAGGTAATTACAATCAGTGATATTTTTTCAGATACCAAACATAATGATAAACCATTTTGACAGACTGTTTTATTCAAAAATTTGTCATAAGAACTCATTGAATTTTTATTTTTTAATAACCTTGCAAAATATTTCCTTCACGAACATATACAAATCATTCACGATTTAATGTCAATACCTTACCATCGATACTTATTCTTTCACGATCCTTTTTCTCGATAGACCGAATGACAGCCGCTTTGTAGTTCATAGCGAATGAAACAAACAACCAAATCAAGTTGAAGAATAGCGATTGATGGATTATCTTAACTTCAAATTTTAACATTAGCATACTTATGTTGATCGTTGCTTATGTTCATTTCTATTTTTTAATAATTACATTAGATGTATTTTTCATTATAATACTTTATTCTGATTGGCTAACTGCACATTACGTGTTATTCCGTAAGCAGTTGCATTGCTCAATACAACTTTTTATTCATGATAACACGTGGTCCAACAATAAAGTGCACAGGTGAATTTAATAAAAAAAATATATAAAATTCGTGTTTTCATGATCATAGCTAAAAAATGTAATTATAAGTATTGAATGCTTCTTTTTGTAACTTTATAGGGTTGTAAAAGCGTTGACCGTGCGCACATTTTTAGAATGAAGCGCTTGCGCGCTTCATACAAAATGTACTTCAGTCAACGCTTTTACACCCCAATAAATTTACAAAAAGAAGCATTCAATTCTTAAGTGTATCCATTACATTGTTTTTTTTTATTTCTAATGACTTGATTAATCCGTAACTTTTTATTTATTGCTTTTTTTTCATATTTATCTGATCAATTATGAATAACTAATTTTTAATCAAATTATGGTGATGGTATTTTAACACTATATTGACATTATTTTCATCCTTTGTTTTTATTTCTATCATTTCGTTCAATTATTCATAATGTTATATGATTACCCAGTCATAAATTGTGTCTTAAGCTGCTTGATCCGACTACAGTATAACAATCATAACTCATTTAAAGTAATAACATTGACAATATTTCATAAAATTCTATTTCGAAAATCATTGTTTCATCAAATAATTATTTCCGTCTGTATCAATATTACACAATGTAATGGGAATAAGGAGCCTGATTTGGGTATGCCGGCAAGGGAGACAATTAACACGACCTTCAACAGCGGACGAAGACTCAAACTATATTTAAAAAACACGTACATTTACCAGATGTATTTGAACAAACTAACAGTACAAGGGCTTTATAGCCAGTCAAGGTCGTTAAAAACATAAGTCTTAAACAACAACCCAATATTCATATATTTTATTTGAAGTCTATTTTAAGTAAATATTTTTTTACGTAAGAACTCCAGATTTTCAAATACCTATATTATAAATGAAAAATTTTGTTTTGGTCAATATGTTCGTTATAAAAAAAAATGATTAGATATGGACAACATACCGGTCATTGTAATATGTAGCTGTTATGTCAACAAGAATGATCTAGCAAGCTGGATGATGTGCCTTCTATTGTAATGAGCAAAACACCATCTTCAAGCAAGTAATACAAATATCAACGATTTTAATGATAATGACGCATTTCAATTTTCTTACATGACTCTATGCAAATTTTTTTTCTTCGTGAATTATTATGATTTTTTAAAGAATGGTTATAATAATATTAAATTGAAAGTGTCAATAAGTCAGTTGTGGTTGGATACCAATATTATAACTCAGATAAAAATATGTTTTTGGACTTTACACTTGTTTTATAATATATGATACTGTTTCATATGGAATATTTTGGACTATGATAATGAAACAGTCTGTCTGTCTGTCTGTCTGTTTGTCCAGAAATGAATTATTAACTGGAGGTTCAAATGTAAGAGAAAAACAACAATACTACGTATATGTCACTACATAAGTATAGAAGAAACAAACGTTTTCTATTCAGTATTTACTACTGTTAATATACATTTTTGATTCCCATTTTTACTTGCTCTTTATTTGAAATAATTCCCAATTACAGCTGACATTTATGTTTTTAGATGTAAAAAGTCTGAAAGCATCAATGACATGTTAAGTACAAAAACTGATAAAATTCGGAATATCATTTCCGTTCTGGTTTGGATATTAATAAAACCCATTGCAACAGATACAAAAATTGATATATTTTCTAAAAGTAATAAAACCTGGACTAGTTTTATATCTTATTTTGACTAGACATTCATTGATGCTAATTCGCATCCCATTCAGAGTGATGAGTAACTTGACTTGCAATATCGTGTGCAAATATACATCATCTTAAAAGAAACAAATGACAATTTGCAATCATCAATGAAAAGTTTAAAGTTACTTTTGTAATGATTGATTAATTTGGTTCAAATAATTTTTGATTAAAAGTGTTTTTTCTTCTCATTCTTGCTAGTTTTGTTTTCGTTTCGAAATTTGTAATGGATGTGAAACAGAAAGTAGAACGGGTTGTTTTCTAATCATTGTAATCACAATCATATTGGTCAATGAGAAATCAATTCAACGGATCCGGAAGTAACCAAAATAAGCCCTTTTCCTATTCACAAATATAATGAGAATACACATACAAAGAATATAAAAAGTTTGAGCCAATATTAATGAACGCCTAATTAATTATAAAAACACCACAAGAAAGTTTGGGAAATGAAATTCAAAGCTAGAAGTTGATACAATGACGTATATTGGTTACAGTAATCTAGTATGAAATGATACATAAGAGTTCGACAGATACGTATTAATTTTTTTTATCAAAAGATGATGACCTGAAGTAATGAGTTATACTGTGACCTAAACTAGCTGTCAAATCCATTCTGACATCGTTATATTTTACATACACATAGGAATGCATAGTGAGAATCCTCACATAGAGACCCACGACAAACATCTGTTATTGATGTTGATATAAATGTTTGTTTTCCGTTTGATGTTTTCTTAAGACCTATTTATCTTCTTTCTGTTGTTATAATTTTTTGCATTTGATCGAATAGGGGTATTATCTGATGATATCATTGGTAACTTATAGACTTTTACAACAAAATTAGAGTGCATACAAAGCGCTATATAAGTCGGTCCGACAATGTATTAAAAGTTTAAATATCACGCGCGCACTAGTAAAACAACATAGATCTAAAACCGTCAATTTGACCTGAACGTGAACCAATTGACTAAACAACAAATTATTAAGTCATTTTTTAATCATCGCGTTGAATTCAGTACTTTACAGACAAGTCGCTTGTATTCAATTAAAAAGTTGGTTCTGTATATTTTCAGACTTGCAGTTATTTGCTTTTACATGTTATAACCTCGTATTAACACACTGAATTGTCTGTAAAAAGTAAAATCACAAAAATACTGAACTCAGAGGAAAATCAATTCGGAAAGTCCATAATCACATGGCAAAATGAAATAACAAAACGCATCAAAAACGAATGGACAAGAACTGTCATATTCCTGACTTTGTACAGGCATTTTCAAATGTAGAAAATGGTGGATTGAACCTGGTTTTATAGCTAGCTAAACCTCTCACTTGTATGACAGTCGTATCACAATCCGAGCAGTACTAAATTGACTTCAAGTAAATTATCTAAACAATACCGAATCACTGCAGTCGATTAGTATGTAAACTGACACGATATGAGCGAAAGTACATAATACCTGAATGAAAACTAGTAACTGAATTTAGTCTTATACGCTCAGATTGATTTGAAACACGTCTATTATTCTGAACATTACTATATCAAGTCATTTTCTGTTGACTCTGTCTCCCAATTTACATGCCGTCATTGTTCACTTGTTAAAGTTAGAGTTCATCATGCTGGTGGGGGAATTTTTCAGATTTACATTATGTGTTTGACTTTTACGATATGGAAGTATTTGAGAAGACGTATGACTGGTCAAACTCCATCACATTCTAAGCATGGACCCTGTCATTTTATATGGACAATAAGTTGTTCATTGTTGATTGTTTTTAGATTTAAGTTATATGCATGTCATCTAGAGGAGTCGAGTAATGGTGTTTTTGTGGCCAAAATGAGTATCCCGCACTTCTATGTCTAGTATTTTGACAACTCCAGTTATTTTTCATTATATAATGTATTTGAAAATGTCAAACTATATTATTTTCCTCTCATCCTTCAACTGATTTCACAATTGTATGTTTAATATGTATTGAATTTAACATGCTGTTGTCTCGACATAAAGCAGACGTTTCCGTCGGCATATTCGTGTAACCTTTGATAACATTTACATCATGCAGTGCGAACAGAAAACATAACAATACTCAAAGGAACTGTTAAACTAATGTGACTTTTGTTGGAATGAAATTTAATAAAGAGGGAAAAAATAGTCTGAAGACGTTGTTCTTAACACCTTTTTCTTCCTAATATGACCTAGTAAACATAATTACTTAATTATATTCAATTCTGGTATGATTTAAATGCTACAGGCAAATTAATCAATTATAAAAACAACTACGTATTTCGTTCAATACCGAGAACACGTAATGAAGTTATTTCATTATTCCATAATGTGTATAAAAGGTTGCACTTCACATCTTCAGCGCATGACTTCACCTTTATGAGTTTTAATTTTTAGTGCTATTATTTCTTTACATCTCCAGAGCTAGGCGTTAAAGACAAAACTTATCTGTATGAGTGATCTGTTGTTTTTTTTTTTAATCCGTATTTGTATCATAAAATAATTTGTAACTCATAGCAAAACCACAATTACTATATATTAGTAAATATGCGTTTTTAAAACTTCAAAAAAGTATGAACTCAAAATCTTTTAGAAAAAAAAAACAAATGAAAAACTACACAAATGTTATTAGAGTAAACATAGGTTCACCGGTTTGAATTGTTTTACACTATTCATTATTGGGTTCTTTATATCTTGATGTTTGGGATTTTTTATTTTGTCGTCGTTGAGAGAAGAAAAACTACTTATGACAAATAGTGTAAATATTCATTAGAAAAATGTTTTTGCTGTACAAGATTTAACCTTTTTCATGTCCTCACATTGTGACTGAGCAGATGGTTATGCAGGTATAACATGATATAATACACTGTCAAAGCACCTTTTTTGTTCCATTCGGAGCTAGATGCAATTCCCTTCATTCGTTTCGCTCGGTTTTGATTAGATTTAAACATCGGTAAATAACTGCCTCTTATTTATTGACTTTTAGACAATAAATCTTAGGACAGGTTAGTGAAACCAACTTTTTTGTTTTAAGAAACATATCTACATTGATTTTGATCGAAATAACTGGACAGTGCTACTTTAAACGGAAGAAATAACTCAGACAATCACTGAAGATGACTTACATCGTCATTGTTTTTATCTTTTATTACCAATTAAGATACATGTAGTCATTTCAGTTCATTAAGTATGTTTGCTTGTCATGTTTTGAAATTTTTTGTCAGATTTTCGAAATCCTTTGGTTTTATTCATTTGAATGTTTAAAAAATGTGCCCATGGACTCCGATTTTTCTTTTTATAAATCTTGTACATGCATAATTGTAAGCTTTTTGTAAAAGTTTTATAAAATCGTATTTTTTTAATAGTTTTTGAGAACTTTAACTGGTCAATGATAAAACTATGAAAAATCAAGAGAGAACATTTTCCCGCCAAAAATATAATGGTTAATATCTTTAAAACAAGCACATTGACCCCTATTTTTTATTTTTTTTTTGCTTTTTTTATTCCTCAATAAATCAATATATACTAATGTTATGGAAAGCTATTTATTTTAAAACTGAGCAGCGATTTTCCTTAAGAGTCATTCACTCAACTTAAATTTCCTTAGTATTTTGATAAAAACACATGAGACACAACTTGCAAGAAATATTGTTTCGAAGTCACTGTCAAAGCTTATCGATATCATTGATAAACTGTTATTCTGTTGAGATATGCCATCAACAAAGCTTTATTCTGTATAGCAAGTTTAAACATTACAATTCCACACTTCGGTTTCTACTCCTTTCCATTTGTTGTTCTAAATTTTTTGTAAAAAAAACAATACGATATTACTAACTTGACTGATGAAAATCACAGTCTGTAACACCAAAATAATATTATTCGTCATAAACATGAACAATGTAGTCCTGGTTATATTGATCCTAGAAGGGTCATATAGTTCCATATTATAATCTTACTAAGATGCTGAATTTCACTTCTTGAACACTTGTCCACATACAAATCGTTGACCATAGTCCGCGTTATCCAAATATATATCCAGTCAATGTCAAACTTTCAAACTGAAAATAAAATAAAAAGAAAACCTAAATTTAGGCCACAACTCAAAAAACAGAATATTTTTTATTTTTTCTAAGGTGACAAATTTTCCAATGAATGGGAAGAAAGTAAAATTGACGATATTGACATCGACATGTGTCTTATGCATTTGTTATCTAAAGATACAATCAACGTCATCCTAACAAAATTTAAAGGGTTATTTTCATTTCAGCTAACAAGCGTTTTATGTTTTGTTATTTTAGTTTGTGTATATTGAGTTTGTGAACTCCCTATGGAAAGAAAAGTTGGAAAACTTGTGTCTAATCCATTTGTCATTTTTGAACAATGAAAGATGTTTAAACTAAAGAAATGTTTAAATAACATGCAACATTCCGTCCGTTAGGTGTCATCGTCAATGTCATCATTTTGTTATATGTTTATTATTCTCACTCCTTAACGCAGAGTTGGTTAAAATTGTAAATTCGGTTTGAATATCCACTTCAAACTTCACAAATAAGAATTTCTGCGATATCTTTAATCAAACGACCCTTTGAATAGATATTTTGTTGTGATTAATAATTGCAATCTTAAAAAAAAAACTTTATCATATATTATCACAGGTCATGACGATCAGAATAAATCGGGAGGAGGGTGAATTGATATAATTAAATTAATTGTACTGCATCGATTGCATTTTCGACAAATTATGTTTTTGCATCCATGTTAGTCTATTCATTTCGTTGAAATCCAAAAACTGATACAAACGGTGACAAACTGATCGTACCTAAAAAGACCGGAAAAAAAATCCATTTTAGTAGAATTTTTATTATCAAAGGTCCACATGATTTGTTAAACATTTAAAAAGTAAAATCACAAACAAAGTGAACTCCGCGCAAAATTCAAAACAGAATGTCCCCAATCAAATGGCAAAATCAAATGATAAAACACATTAAACGAATGGACAACAACTGTCATATTCTTGACTTGGTACAGGCATTTTCAAATGTAGAACACGGTGGATTTAACCTGGTTTAATAGCGCCAAAGCTCTCACTTGTATGACAGTGGCATCACATTCCATTATATTTACAATGAAACAAAATAGGAGTACAGCAGTCATCACCGTGTCACAATTTCAGTTAGAACAAAAAAACAAACAAATATATAAGAAAGAAGCATAAAAAAGGCATCTATCAAATATAACAACCACACTCATTGCTTACTTATAAAAATTTTTCAAATCAACCCATAAAGGAGTGAAACATTTGAAGTCCTGTGACTGAATGGCAAGGTTCACATCAACTCTAGTGTAAAGTCGCGTGATTGACGTCAGAATGTTAACATCATACAGGAAGAGATAAAAAAATAATTTTGTCATTCAAAGTATGGAGCAACTCTTTTTAAAGGAAATAGAAATAAGAAAAGCAACCAAATTCTTTTAAATATGCAGGCACCAGAGACGAATTTTTAGATCGATTTTGCATATACATATAGTAACTAACCACGTGTTAATAACATCATGCGTTTTCCAAATATTATAGCATCTTTGATTGTAGGTTTAAATGTTATATTACGTTTCATTAAAGAGAGATATAAAGAGTGTAAGAAAATCAAGATCTAGTGCAATGCACGTACAAATGTACACATAAATTCCAAATATATATTAAAAACAAAACAAAAATATATAAATATCTTTTAAATTTACAAATTGACAATATGAATTTGATGAGAAATATATAAAGTCATCAATCATGTCAAATTAAAAAATTACAGCCATGCTACAAAGGTTAATCATGCTGTTGCATGCAAAAAGATCATCTTTGAATCTTTTATGGTTATTTTAAGTCGACTAACGGACACTAAACGTTATAACGAGACAACGTTTTACATTATGTAATCAAATGAGACAATGTTAAGAGGTACTAAAATATTAATGGAACTTCCTGTTTTAATTTCAACTCCAGTAATATATCCGCCTTATCAACAGTAATTGACATTATAATCGATATTAAGGAGAAAGTTAGTTTTTCTTGGCAATGAAATATTCTCTTACAAATAATCAGAAACAGAAGACACTAAACAGTAACAAGTAGAAACACCAGAAGAACTCTGACAAAACTTGACTTTATACGAAATCGACGAATACTCAAAAAGAACAGTCCTCAAAACATAACATAGAAAAAATGTCTGAGCAAATCAAACCAATAAATAACAAGGGATGATCAATCTAATGTTCTCAGGCTTGGTAAACCGTTCCAGCTCCACAACAACCTGTTATTTTTCTCATTTTAAGTAAACATTTATTGAAAAGTCTAATTATGTGATGCCATGAACGATAACAAGACCATGGCATGGATTAAGGCTACGACATATAGATAAGATCCATGTTTATCTGTGACAAGTTATTCTATTACGGCCAACCAAATCAAGACTGTTCCAGTATAACTATCAAGGTGATGACTTCAAGTTTACAATAGCTTTCTTAAATAGAGCAACTCTTTGTAAAGGTATCAAGATAAGAAACACAATCCCTGATATCATATGAACTGAAAAAGATATACCTCATATGAATAAACTTGAATATAATATCATTAAAATAGAAATCAATTTCGGCATGAGTATACCTTCATAGTAACCTTTCTTATAATAGTATCACGTTACCTGTTCCTTTGTCAATAACATAATTATGATTTACTCTATTTACAATTGCAGAGGCCAAAGATTCTGATTTTGAAAAAAAAATCCGTTTTCCAATCGTCAAGAAGTAACTAAAAGAAAAAACATTTTATAGATTATACTAAACGCACTTTTCAAATCTAAAATTGAATCGGTTTAGTTTTTAAAAACGAAATCTAGGACTAAAAGTAAGTGTTCCGATAGAGTCATCAATTCCTACGTTAACAGTTACACCCGTGGCATTTAGTATGTAGAAATACATGATAGGGTCATATTTAGTAAAAAAGAATTATACAAACTCAATTTTGTTACATTGTAATGTCTCCAGTCTTAGCCTTGAACAAACAAAAACCATCGGTAATAACTCATCATATATACTTGGCTTATATTTTTTTACGCTAGACTTTTATCTACATAAAACTCATAAGTAAATTATATAACCATAATATTTGACCGACTGAAAGAATATTAAAAAGATAAACACAATGTTTTTGCTGCAAAAAGGATAGACAAAACTATTTCTGATAGAATCAACATTAAAACTGAAACTGAAATACATATTTCAAAAATAAACATCCAGCTCAACAGTGTGTCCCGCGTGGGCATGTTGTATACGCTTCAAGATCGTTTGATTTTATTTAAAACGTATGCGGGTGTGTTTGTAACAAACACCCCATAATAGAACGTCCACTATACGACCTGGAGGCGTCTCAAATACGTTCAAGACATGTTTTTCCGTCGTAGCGTGCATTCCATCTACGTTAGACAAACGCTACAGATATGATTGACAGGTTGAATGCATCCAAAATTACTAGCATATTGGCAGCGTACATGATTTTTTTAACACGCTCGGCGTACGTCGGAGCTATACGCTGATGTATGACGCCGGTATCAGTTAAATCAAAATGAAATCGTTACCCACAATGAGCTGAGCATGGGTTACTGTTTAAATAACCTCAGTATGATCTGTACAGATAAAATTTTGATAATTGGGAAATAACAGACAACTAATGATAACTATGGTCAATAGCATTCTTGGGATATATAAACAATATTAAGTCAATGTCAGAAAAATATCAACTTTTTGTATGAGGCTGAGAAACTGGAAAAGGGCGAGGTTTTATCAAACCCTCCCCAAGTTTTGCGCCGAGTACAAAAAAGTTGATATTTTTCTCGCATTGACCTAATATTGTTTGTATACTGCAACTTGAATAAATAAATTGATAGCTATTTAAATTGTAACACAAATTTCGGACTTATATTCATCCCTTTATAAACCCCTGACTGTTGAAAAAGTGTTCAAAGATGAAACTGACATTGCACAGAATATAGCTGTGTTACTATTTCTAGGAAATAAACACAACTAGTTGCATTATAGATATTGATTAATTCATATTTTTTACACCGTTTAAGTTTTTTAATTTTACATTCCCTCATATGTTACAGATGGTTGGTCATAACATCTATAATAGTTAATTTTGTGCAGATATTTTGATTTGTCTTTTAAGTACGGTGACCTATAGTTGTTAATGTCTGTGTCATTTTGGTCTTTTGTGGATAGTTGTCTCATTGGCAATCATACCACATCTTCTTTTTTATTTTAGTATATTTTGAGCCGACATAGTCTAAAAGTTTTTAATCTAAGCAATCGCAAAAGAATGAAATTTTAAAGATAAATAATAACGAACAACGAAAATTATTCTCTTAAACAAGTTACGGTTAACGATCTTTATAGGTGATGTGTTTCATATTTACATCAGTATTACATCAGCGATTACAAAATATTAAAATAAACAGTAAATACAGAAAGACACTGAAAACTAAACTCATTCATTTTTTAAACATTACTATGTCCTTTGTTTATTGGATTGTTTCATCTTAGGACAAGGTTTCCAATTTAAAGAATATCATCTGTTGGATTAAATAATTAATGATGAAATACATTATCTGCCAACAGCCTTATCACTGTAATTGGCTTTTGTTGCATTCTGAAAAACTTTGATTATTAACTTGAAAACTCATTCACAAAATGACCGGCTACAAGATACTATAGAAGATTTTTAGCAATTTTGATTTGTATGTACATGTAACATATCTGACTCTGATTCAATTGTTTATTTATATGTTATTTACGTCTGACAATTATGTATTTCGCTGTTTGCTGTGACGTCTTTATAATTGAATTGTAATGTCCAATGTACTTTAAGCCAATGTTGAGGCAAACATAATCAAACACATTTTCAAAATATAAAAAATAAATTCCGTTCTAATTCTATGCCTTCATCTGCAAATAGTAAACAAAATCAATATTTTGTGGCGATGTCATTATGCAATAATATCGTTACAGCATGATTTATTCGTCTAAAACCTTTCAAGACATTAAGAAAATTATTGGATATCCCATAAAACACATACTAAGAAATATGATAAACTTTTGAACTGTAGTAGGAATGAAAAGTATTCAATCTGTACACAGAAACAAAATTAAAGAACATTTAGTAATACAAGGAACATTTTAAAGTAACATGTTATTCAGTTTTTTATTTGATTAAGTTATCAATTTTAGAATGTTAAATACTAATGGTTTATATCTGTATAAAAATAATAAGTAAATAAACGTTTTTGTTCTAATTCAACTGTAAACATCTCATATGGAACGACATTCTTATGTTTATCGACAAAGCATAGTTTTGTAACATCGCGTTTATTTGAGAAGTATTTATGGGTTTTCAACAGATCTCGAAAAACAATTTTTATATTGTGTACCGAGGCAAATTATCATATATTCTAAGCATACACACTTCTGTTAATGCTTATGTATAGGTTTCAAAATCAGAACAAAAACTTAATTGCTTGTAAGATAGCTTTCATAATTTTTTTTTACAATATTTGATCTACGGTACAAGTAGACAGAAATCATCCCATATCATTTTATTTTTATATTGATTATGAGGTTTGTTGCTCATCCTGCGTGGATGCAGAATGTATTCACGTACATAGGCACATGGGCCGTGTGTATAAAAATAGCATAACATATATTTACCTCACTCCAAGGAAAATGCAAAACAGAAAGGCCTTCATCATATGGCAAAATCAAAAGCTCTAACACATCAAACGAATGGAAAATAACTGGCATATTCCTAACTTGGTACAGGTATGCCTTTATATTTTACACTGTTTGAAATTTTGCTTGTTTGTGAGCTGCTTCTGCTTAATATTCATTATTATGTTTGGTTATATTTTTTTGCAGGGATTATTGCTCATAGCTCATACTTGATGCATTTGAACGTGTTCTTGTGCATGAAGGGTATGACCTCATACTGGAATTTTATGTTTGGGTTGTTAGTATTTACGATAGCTGATGCCTTTAAATGTTCATTATTATATTGTTGGTCTATGGTAAATTATACTTATTGCTGATTTTAAATATAAATATCAACCCCTTAGAAGAACGCAATAAATAAAAAAAATTTTTTTTTTACAAAGCTAGACTCTAATGTATCTTTAAGATTGATGTAAGAAATGTTCAAACAAAAATTCAAATGTCCAATTCAAAACATTTATTTTAAGAGAAACGGAACTACATACGTTCAATTTCAAGATGTTTCCGTCTAGAATTGTTCAATTAATAATTCTAGAAAATAACCCCCGACAGCATATTAATTTCCATTTAATATCTAGTAAACCACCTGAAAGCATAAGGACAATTATTTCTTACATCCTCTTGATTTACATCGTTAATAACTCGTAATTGCCGTTGTTTTGAAATATGATGGGATGACTTGAGACAAAAACATAACTATTTTCGTGTACTAGTTAAAATTCAGGTTTTCTTTTGTTTTGTTCAATATATTAGTCAGCCCGATTTTCATCAAAGTTATCATAATTATAATAACAATTTACAGATTTCTGTGTCTTTGTTGGATCTACTGTATGCCGAACGTAATGACAAATAAGGTCGATGTACTGCAGTTCCGTGTTGATATGCTTTAATTGAAACTTATTGAATTCCTATATCCTTGTATGTAAAGGATGCATGGTACAACGAAAGTTGTTCTCCGTTTAACGTATTAAAACAAAATTTTGTTAAAATGCATATGACGACGGATTTATTCCTCATTATGAAGCTATTAATACGTAAATATACGTTTACGTAGCAAGTAAATTACACCAAAATAGACATTTGAAAGTTGCCATACATGGTTTCCATTGGGAACTTTAGAATTGTGTCAGCGATCAGAGCGTGAGCTATAAAAAGTATATAAATCAAACTAGTGGCCAAGGATTATGTAATTGAATCCGGCTATAAATTCTCTTAGAAGGAATACGAAATAGACACAAGAATACAATTACATCATTTGTAACTGTAAAATGACTATTAACAGTAAGGCTGTGAAATCTTTTGTTACGTCTAAGGAGATTTCTACGAATGAATTGGTAAAAGCAGCTTATTAGATTTGTTTTACCGGGAAAAGATCTAAATAGTAAATCAACGAATTACGCGAAAAAGATTTATTGTGTTTATTTCGTAGGGTGGATATGCCATATAGAACTCTTAAGAAATTCAACCATACCAATCATTCTATTTTAAAAACAGTTTATAAAATCAATGTATGTACAACAAAACATCTCAGGTAAAATGTCATGTTTTTATATTATCGTTATTGCCATGAACATCTATAATACTAAAATTACGAGGTCCAATTTGTCAGCCGTCATCACGTAAAAACGACGAATCAAAGAATTCAACTTTATATACAACTAATATAGTACAAAGGTGTAGATTAAAAATTACACCACTCCAGGCCCTTTTGTTTTCCACGTAATTAATATCGCCAATAATTAGGAAGTTCCGGGTCGAGTCCGATACCGATACCAATAGTATAATCACCTGTTACCTATTACCTTATCTGTACGTTCCGCATCTGACAGGCGCACCACCAAACGGTGTATTCAAGATTAATATGCTATATAAACGGGTCATAATCACAGGGTTGACCCTACTAAATTGTCAAATTGTTACCTATTGTAGTATTTTAATCCGTAAGACTTTCTAAGATAACAATACGAATACTAAAAATCTGGACTAAAAATAAGTTTCAATTTGTTAGCGGGCATGACGTAAAACAGCGAATCAAAGAATTCAACTTTATTTATAACTAATATAGGACAATGCTGTTGATTAAAAAATACTCCATTTCAGGACCTTTTGTTTTCCAAATATTTAATATTACCAATAATTGATAAGTTCCAGTTCGACGGGTTCAAACAGAAAGATTTGAAAGCAGAGAAAATTGTGTATCTTATAATCGGCATGACTTTATCAGATGACAGTACTAATACTAAGATAAGGCTTGCGCATAGTTATTTACTTTAATTCAGTCACGGACCCGCGATATCACGGGTGTGTTCTAGTAAAAATGAAAAACTAACGTCCTAATTTAAGCCACTTAGGTTAACCGAAAAGCAATTATGACAAAGTGCAACCAACTTTAACCACTTTACAATATATTCCTGGCTTTGCAGAGGTATAAACAAATTAGAAATTAGTACACTAATAAAATTACCGAACTGAAAGTCCGTAATCAATGTATAACAACTGTCATATTACTGACTTGGTACTTCGAAAATGGTGGCTTAAACCTGGTTGTATAGCTATCTAAACCTCTCATTTGTGTGACAGTCCCTTAAAATTTCAATATAATGACAACAATGTGTGATAAAAATAAACAGACATAATAGGTGAAAATGTCAAAATTAGTAGTCCAGCAGTCAACTTCCTGTTATAATCCTAAATCAAAATGTGGACTGGTTAAACACATATGTGTGAGCGATTTATCAAACCTGAGATGGTGGTTAAACAACAAATCAGAGAATGAAAAACTATAGTACCTATTAGTAATTTAGAGTACTCACGAATAATTAAGAAAAAACACTTTAAAAAATTAATTCATGTTAAAAGTATTGTAACTTTTTCTGATGACGCGAGTACAGTATCTGGTATCTGTATTTATGTAAAATGTACGATACCTTTTTTGATATTTCAAGTACGATACCTTAAATGACGTAAAGAGTAAAGTTCCCCTATCAATGATATAAATACGATAACTATATATATTTAAAACGTATAATGCATGTATTAATGTTACAAGTACGATACATGTATAAATGTTATAAGTGCGATACCAGTAACAATGTAACAAGTACGATTCTTGTATTCATATGACAAGTACGGTTAATTAATGTTACATGTACGATACGTGTATCAATGTTCCAAGAACGATACCTGCATTTATGTAACCAGTACGTTACCTGTAATTGTGTTACAAGTACGATACATGTATTAATGTAACAACTCCGATATATGTATTAATGTTACAACTCCGATACATGTATTAATGTTACAAATACGATATATGTATTATTTTACAAGTAAGTTACCTGTAATTGTGTTAAAAGTACTGTAACTTTTATAATTATGCAAGTACAGTACCTGCATTTATGTAAAACGTACGATTCATGTACAAATGTTATAAGTACAATGCTCGTATTTATGTTACAAGTGCGTGCAATACATGTATTAATGAAATGTAAAGTTTTTTCTCAGTAACTTCCCATTTTTTTTAATTGGAACATTGTTCTCATTGGTGTCAAATCAACATTACAGAAGCAGATACTACTACACGAACCAGTTGAATACAATATATATATCGACTATCGATACTATAGCTGTCGTAGATTGACTATTTCTTAATTTATTTTTTAATTTTTTAACGGAGAATTCAGGAAGATGAATAATGAACCCTATCATAACCGAATTCATATTTATATCTTATTTCGTTATGGTGTTAAATATAGTTTATGTTCTAGTCAACACAAGTGTACATGTTATTTGAATGTTTAGTGTAAACGGCTATTAACTTAGTTCTGATTTCAATATGACCCCAGAATACCATTTTGACATTTCGAAAATCAAACCAAAATGCTTCCAATTATTGACTTTAGGCACGAC
Source organism: Mytilus galloprovincialis (assembly GCF_965363235.1). Taxonomy (NCBI): domain Eukaryota; kingdom Metazoa; phylum Mollusca; class Bivalvia; order Mytilida; family Mytilidae; genus Mytilus; species Mytilus galloprovincialis. The sequence continues at coordinate 10,043,870 of NC_134840.1, forward strand.
ATAAAGAAATTAACGATCGCAGTTAATGACAACAATTGTCTAGGTAAACTGACAGTTAATTGGAATAAATGCGTCTTTAGTATGTTGAAAAAAGTATACTTAACAGTTTAATAGTATTATAGATTGAGATTTATCTTTCGTTAGTCTATCCCGCCGTACGCGAATATATCATATGCATGTATTATATAACGGCACGAAATGCTGTGTCCTACAGTATTGTATCTTTCAACTGGAATATTGTGTTCTTCATTATTATTAACAAAACAGCTTGTTTTTGTTTTATATCCAGTTGCAATTTGGACTTTACAGCTGGTAAGATCCAAAATGTATTTACTAATGTAGTAAATCTTAGATTCGATTCTGATTCTAACAATCATTAGATGTAGAGAACACTATTCTATTGAGTTGCCCAATCAACCTTTCTGAACGTAATGTTCGTTTTAGTAATGACTGTGCCCTGGATCTTTTCAGTTCAAGTGATTGATGAAAATGTGGTGTTTGTAATATGAATAAGTCTTGTATAAACAACACAGATATTTCTATAATAATTAATAGGATGAATGACATTCTACCACTCATAAGTTATTATAAAACACAGTTAATAATGTTGGGAAATTATGTTTTTTTTTTTAATTAATTTTACTTGCTGTTAAGCCAGTATTTTAAACACGTTTTCTTATCATGTACTTCACAATTTTTTTTTATCATTTAATATTTGACAGACTGTTACAGTGGATATGCAATATAAATTTTTAGTGAAGTAACGCTGTACAATAACGTATAATAACGAAAAGAAATCAAATATAGTTCAAGCACCAATAAGAAAGAATCTGAGGAAAGAATAACCAAGAGATAACTTATTTCTACCCCCAATCGTTATCTAAAGTTAAATTTTGAGTTTTTGTGATAGATATATTATCAAATATCACATAACAAACAGTAGTTTTATCATATGCATGATATACACTTTTAATGAACAGCTTCTTTCTATATAAATATAAATAGTGTATGTCAAAATCAAATGAATAATAAATAATACGTTTAAACGTTTTCAATCTATAATTTGTTTTGTTCTTGCAAATGTGTATAACAAATACGTTATCACACTAGGAAATCATCCCCTAAAACAAAGAGACAGACCACGACACGACAACATTAAAATATCATAAAGACATACAGCAGTCTATAAAGATTGCATTGAAACTAATATCGGATGAGACAACACAAAAACCACCCAAACAGGAGTAGTTCACCGGTGACCTGCATGAATGGGTAGATCATTCCCTGGTGTGGCACCCGAAATGGTGAAATTCTGTTATTTATAAGTGAGAAGAGGACGATACCATAGCTACTGCAATTAAAAAATATAACAACTGTGACAGATTTTCAAAAAAGCGTCAACCAAATCACGATATCCAAACTTTCAAAAGGAGATTACTAGCTTCTTGAAAATAACATTCCTCGTTCAAGGAAATGATGAAAGGAAATTCAACCTCTTATTATGTATTATATTAATTCTTATTTACTCCATATAGAGGCGGCGTTTAAATATTACTACATAACAAAAGAAAAAACGTAAAGTTCACAATATGAAAGTTGGGTCCATTTTACAAATCTTTCTTTTCATCCATTCCTTAATGTTAAATCTTATGTAATAAATAAATATAATGTGCAAGTACAACCCCTCCAACTACAGCCATACGCATTCGTAGATTTCTACAAAAATTCAAATAGAATGATGTTTATTTAATGGGCTTCCAAATGCGATAGAATGACATCTTAATTAAAGTCAACACGTTTACTATTGACAAATAAATGCAGGACAAGGCTTCTTTAACTATGAACAATTATTGTACTGTTTCCAGTTAAATTGTGTTTCTATTTAATAAAGTAACAATATACGTATAATTCTGCAAATTTGGAGATGAATTCCTCTTCTTTAATGACTGTTTATTGGTAGATTATTTAGATAGCCTATATTTATAGGTTTGTTTAATTCATTTGATTATGTTATCAGTTTTTGATCAGACATTTGGATCAAATATCTATAAACTAATATGGATAAATAGTCATAGATATTGAATGAGTCTGCATGACACTTCTGATATATTACATTTACACAGAGAGAAAAAAGCAGAATTGTAAACATCATTCATCTTTATTCAATCACAATATATGGCATGACGACTTGTTCTCTTTGAATTAGAGTATTGACATATTTGTACAACATAACGTACATTTGGTACTATATGGCAAAACTTGTATATTTATTCAAACTTGTATTTAGATTTTAGACAATTTAGAGCTTGACATATGAATAAGTTAAAACAAATTAATACATCCATGGTAAAACGTTGTCGTTGGAAATAATTTTGTTCCAATTATGTTTATTTTACATTGTTTATAAATTCTTTGAAATCATTCAATGAGTCACAACAATCCAACAACATAAAAACCTGTGTTTTGTAGTGCAATAAAAAGGTTTTTAAAGTCTTGAAACAAATTCTAATGAAGCTACTTTCCCAAACTTATTCCAGACAATACACATATATGTTGCAAATGACACTGTTGTGACATTAAATTCAGTGGGAAGCGTACACACTTCTTAATGTAGAACATGACATTATCAATTTTACTAGCTTAATTTGGGCAACAGGAAATCTTGTTTTATTATTTAAGTAGAAATTTACACATTGCAATTCTGTAATTAACTCATTTGCTGTCAATTACTTTATTTGTAGACAAACGCAATATCTCTTTTGATTGGAGCAGTGACACTAATTGACGGCTGCATGTTTACTGATTCATTAGCTTCTCTGTAATTGCACGAAGTAGAAGTTTTGCGCTCATTGAAACTTGAAACATCAACCAGGAAGTTAATTCATAAATAGCCGTGAATGTAAAATTCTAACGCGAACAATGCATTCAATATACAAATTACAAAACACAGATGGGAAATAAAACTGTAAGCGATCAAAAAATATCTTAGATACATGTACACGTGTGGTAACATTAATCTACATATAGAAACAAAAGAGGTTTAACGCTACTCTTTGATGTTGATCGATAACCTCTGCAAGCAAATTTAGTTGGAGTTACACTCATACCGTTTACCATGATGTTTAACAATCATCGGAAGTATTTGTTGCCAGACATAAGCATAGTATTATTATTTTACATTATCTCAAACGTGCATTCTATCGTGCGACAATTACAGTATACATAAAAATTTAGATCCAATCAATTTGTTAACGGTACTCACCTGGTTAACTGAACATGTAGAAATATAAATATATGTTGGATATTCACTTACCTACAAAACAAATGATAACTATGTTATTGTGTGCATTTTAAACCTATCAAATAAACGCAACAGTAGAATTTCGCTACTTAAAAGGTAAAATCGATCGGGAGAAACCTTATCTGGATTACAACAAAAATCGAGGAAAACACATCAAATATAAGAGGAAAACAGAGGAACAACAGAAGCACTGAAATGTAACAAAATCAACTTCAACATCGTACTTTATTAATCCTGGTATTTATGATGAGTTTATATAAAAAGAAATGCACTATTTGATAACATCAGCCATATTCCAGTCTAAGAATTGTCCTTCACAAATTTATTTAAAAAGTTTATAATTACACTTTTACGTACGAGAAAATATGATTTGTCTTGCCCTTATAAGATGAATATGTATCCGCCGTCTAAGAGTCTAATGCATTTAGGTAAAATGTTCCAAAAAAAGTACAACAAAAACATTGCGATTGGTGAAATGGCTTTTAACGAAGGAAATTAATCCAATGAAGTTGCGCTAATTTCATTTTCGAAACACGACTCCAAATAGGAGGAAAATACAAATGGCGCAATCGACAACCATAAAATGAAGAAATACAAATATATCACCATAGCCATTTGCGATCCTCATCAAAACAGCTTACATAAAACTAAAGATTAAATAATCAAGACAAAATCAGGGGTGGACTTTTAAACAATAAATTAAATATTCGTTTTATCTTTGATTTTGATTTTACGAGTATTACGCGTATGTATGAACTGTTTAAGATCCGGATACTGATATATACATTTTTGCCTTAATCAATTGCAACAGTAGTTTACCTTAGATTCATTTGGAAGACCAACATTGAAGGTAAACACCAAAAACAGAAGGAATCGCATGAATTTCAAAAGGAGCAAGACATGGTGCGTCGACGGGACAAGTGTCTCCTTCTATGCATCGACCTCAAACCATGAGAATTCAAAATGACACTTTCAGAAATTGTACAGAATGGGATAATTTACAGTTCAAGCTTTTGTACCTTTATATCTACATTTGGGCGTCCCTAATATGATGTGTGCATACTTAGTTGTATACAGTCGCAATTGAGAAGAAATCTCAAATACCTCTTGTAAGGTTACTGTCAACATTGGAGAGGTACGTAGGTTGCATTTATGCCTGTTCCAAAACAATCTTTGCTATTTATAATCTAATATTCGCTCATTTTTAAGTGACATTCAAAATTTCCGTACATTATGCTGGTCGTCCTATATTTCAGGTAAATTATGTATAAAATTAAAGGCCCTTTCCCAACAGTAAATCAAATCAAGAATTATTGCTTAATTCCAGAAGAGAAAAGTCTGAAAGAAATACGTAACATTAAATAGGAAATTTTAGTTTGATTGCCTATGAGACAGACAACAGTCTACTAGAGACGTATATGTTAGCAACCTTATTTCAACTAGAATTTTGAATAATGGTCAAGAATATTTTTCATAGTTATGTACTTTTTTAGCTCACCTGGCCCGAAGGGCCAAATGATCTTTTCCCATCACTTTGCGTCCGTCGTCCGTCGTCCGTCATCGTTAACTTTTACAAAAATCTTCTCCTCTGAAACTACTGGGCCAAATTAACCCAAACTTGGCCACAATTATCATTGGTCTATCTAGTTTCAAAATTGTATCCGGTGACCCAGCCAACCAACCAAGATAGCCGCCATGGCTAAAAATAGAACATAGGGGTAAAATGCAGTTTTTGGCTTATAACTTAAAAACCAAAGCACTTAGAGCAAATCTGACAAGGAGTAAAATTGTTTATCAGGTCAAGATCTATCTGCCCTGAAATTTTCAGATGAATCAGACAACCCGTTGTTGGGTTGCTGCCCCTAAATTGGTAATTTTAAGGAAATTTTACTGTTTTTTTTGTTATTATCTTGAATATAATTATAGATATAGATAAACTGTAAACAGCAATAATGTTCAGCAAAGTAAGATTTACAATAGGTCAACATGACCGAAACGGTCAATAGACCCCCTAACGAATTATTGTCCTTTATAGTCAATTTTTAACAATTTTCATAAAATTTGTAAATTTTTACTAACATTTTCCACTGAAACTACTGGGCCAAGTTCATTATAGACAGAGATAATTGTAAGCAGCAAGAATGTTCAGTAAAGTAAGATATACAAACACATCACCATCACCAAAACACAGTTTTGTCATGGACCCATCTGCTTCCTTTGTTTAATATTCACATAGACCAAGATGAGCGACACAGGCTCTTTTGAGCCTCTAGTTTATGAATACTTTAACTTTCAAAAGAAACAATTTCAATTTTAAGACATGTTAAAGAATATGTAAATTGATGGAATCTTCCAAATTACGACAAAATGTTGTCAATACATACAGTCAATGCAACAAACGAGGACTTTCCAAATGTCCTGTATAAGAAAAACATTGATGGACAATATGGTCATTACTTCTGTTGATACTTTAATTAAATAAGTATAAATACGTTCTCAATCATCGACCTTGTACTCTGTTTAAACAAGTGATCAGTTAATTTCGAATGAACTTTACCTGTGACTGGAATATATAAGTTAAGCACCAAGCAATCCTCTTTCTGATATAGACCGTGTGGTTCTAATCGTCTTAAACGGTTTGAATAATGTTTTGAAATGCCTAATTTCGTTTGACTTTCACTATTAACCGATTGTGGACATACTCCGCGATAACTCCTGTCAGAAAATATTCTATTTAAAAGCCACTTTTCCAGAGAACTTGCTGGTGGGATGAATCTCATTTTATTACCTTTCATTGAAGCATATTGAAATCCACTAAGTACCTCAACTGGACGTAATGTTTTATCTTTAAATGGTCTTATCGTACCAATACAACTACCATATCGGGTATAATACACACGCGGTTCTATCCTATAATTCCAAACTTCATACGATTGAAGTAATAAAACTATTTCAAGTATTTGAAATGGGTATAATTTAAAAACAACCTCCATTCCTATTTCGTATACTATTCCGTAGTTTGTGATAAAAGTGCACGGAAAAACTTGCTTTAAATCAGCTGCCTTTTTTTTTAGATTTTGAAATGTGTTGCTTTTCGTTGTTTCAAAGCAGGTTCTTTGAAAATATGATTGCTCGTACTAATTAACGTGGCAGTTTATTAAACGATTTGACCATTAACTTTAGATTAAACAAATACAGGACAAAATCACACATCACTTTAAAAAGAACTATGCCACTATAAATATATAATGAATAAAAATCAAACATTTCCCACTCTGCTCATTACGATCCTTTGTTTGCATTAATCATGCCCTGTGTTAAGTTCAATATTTATCTAACAATAATTGCTGGATAATGAATGCTTGGTGATTAATTGTAATCAATGGATTGTTAAGGTTAGACGTAAATGGAAGAAGAAAACATGAACCATGACATCGATGGGATGTGATTATTTGCCAGGTAATTTCTCACAGGGTTTCCCGTTACATGAACCATGACATCGAATGGGTGAGATAGTTTGCAAGGTAATTCCTTATTGGGTTACCCGTTATATGAACTCTGAAATCGCATAGATGAACATATAAAGGGTATTCTGTGTGGAGTTTCTATTGATAAGAACAATGACATCAAATGGGTTAGATTATTTGCAAGGGTATGCCAACTATCCTACATTCTGTTACATCAGACAATGAAAACTCAAAGGTGAGTATCACTACTAACCCACGGATCACGAAAAGATCTTGTTATGATCAAATTACATTTGCATTAAAAATTCAAAAAAAAAAAAAAAAAACTAGATCAGAAAAAAAATATTGAATTGAATCGATCCAAAAACGATACAAATAATTTTTTATGCCTATTAATAGTAACCCCCGATACATGTTTTGCCTTAAGATCAATTACTTTAATTAAGGGGTGATCTTTTAAGAATTGCAAATTTGTGTTATTTTTGCACTATTAACTTCTTTATTTGCAATTGCTTTGGAAATATAGATTCCTACACTGCAACAAGTGTATTATTATATTTCTCCACTTGAGACAGTTAAATTTTATTATTTAGAGCGCGAGGCTTGCCGAGCTCTTTAAATAACTAAAATTTAATTGTCGAGAGTGGAGAAATATCGTAATACACGAGTTATAGTGTAGGAATCTGTTTCTCTAATGATTTTTATCCTTCTTTTTCAAAGATTTTCAGAAATTTGTGTTCTTTATATGCGACGTCATCAGGCATGGTCGCCTTTTTTCATGACGTCACAATAGGAAAATTCAGAAGAAAACAAATTTGTCATAATCAAATTTCGACTTATCATTTGCCGAGAACAGATTTTTCACTAGTGAGGAGAAATATTTTTCTCACACCGGTCAGGAAAAGTGAAAATAGCACAAAAATTAGAGAATATGTATTCCTTTCTACAATTTTAAAGGATATATAGAAACTTTTTATCATTCATGAATATTTTGTTTAATTCCATCTATATTTTCGAATGTTTTTTTCCTGACATTTGATTTAATTCAATGGAAAATGCGCCGTACGAATGTTTTACGATTGGACAACACAGAAAAGTTAGATACTTAGCTTGTTGATTGTATAATCATATATTTTTATTTGTTAAGTGGTTGACTTTAACTTTTAAACGTTAAGCTTTTTTTAAACGTCACTCGCGCTTTTTGTATTGTAGAATTGTTCAAATTACCTGCCCTCATATCTAGCCAGAACGCTAAAATCTTGCCTATGAAATTGGTCCACAGCAAGATCATACAAATGTATGAAAAACAATGTTGATTAAATGTGTTTAAAATCCAAAATCTGAATACAATTTAGTTTCACATAAAGTTCACATAAAGCTGTCGACCAGATATGACGTAACAAAGATGAAAAGTTAAAAATGTATTCGTACCTTGTTTTTCCGTATCTCTTTTTATTCTTATATTGAGAAGCTGTTCATATACTCCGACAAAACCTCATCACATAACTTGGTTTTATGCCGTTATAAACCAATGAAATCGATTTCATCAAACAATTTGTATATATAGTCAATATAATTAGTTATAAGTACATTGTTTTCAATTAAGTTTTTTGTTCTATTTTACAAGTAAAACTATATATATAAATAGAGACCTATATTTAGTAACTTAGCACATATTTATTAACATCGCAAAGTATGGAACTTAATCCTCTACTGCTGACACGGATAACATGAAGATTAAGACGAGACAAGAAAAGCCATTGTCCTATGTTTTATATCATAGCAATTCACGAATCGGAAATTACAAAAACTTACGGCATGTAATATTATTTTGTTTTTATTCTTAGACTTTATCTTAGACCTTTATTTAGATTTACAATCATCAAGAACTAAGCATGAATAACATTTTCAACCACTGATTGAAGCAGGTAGAATATAATCATTTAATGTATGGTAATACTCCTATAAGACTATTAGTATTCTACGATATTTTAGGAGTTATCATTCAAGATAACATGTAGTGTAATAAATCTCTACATACATATTCTTACAATTTAAAAACTTGTTGAACATTGTATGTTCTGTACCTTTTGACTTTACCCTTTCAGGGCAGCAGACTCCGGTGATCCACTCACAGTTAGGTTTTCTTTATCATCTTTCTTTTATGATTTTTACTATTCAGAAGCTCATTAAGCTTTGTATGGTAATTTGCCTTCATCAAGGCTTTATTCCGTACAAAAGGTTCGTTGATTTTAATTTGTTTTTAGTCAATGCATCTAAGTAGTTGCTGTTGATTTGTGTTGGTCCACACACATAAATCTTTGCTTTTGGTTTGTTTTTAGTATATGCACATCAGCCGTTGCCCTTATTGTTTTTATTCCATGCATACAAGTTGTTGCTTTTGTTTTGTTTTGTTTTTGTGTTGTTTTGGTCCATGTACATAAGTCGTTGTTTTTGGTCTGTTAGGTCCGTACACAAACATCGTGGTTTTGATCTGTGTACGTAACTTGGTAAGTTCTTTTTTCATTTGGTCTCGAAGGGAGAGTTGTTTCGTTGACAACCATACCACATCCTCTTACTTTATATTTACGAACTGAAACTGATGCATGTCTTAAACATTTTAAAACAATTTTGTATTTAAATATAGAAACTTTCGACAGGGTTACTTTCTCAGATATTCTAACAGAGAGAAATATGACATTAACAGAAGAAGGCAATTATGTTTTCTAGTTCAATGACATTACATATATGTATATTTGTAATCAGGAAGATGTCTGGTTTTCTATTGAAAATTAGATTGCAAAAATATACTGGAAGATTGAAATTCTTTTTTTACACCTAATTTGACTTGAAGAGTTTAACAACCTAGCATTAAATATTGTATATGATACTAATAACAAATGATAGAAATTAATATATGTTTAAGCAAATACATTTTTTAAACCTTTCATATGTAAATACGGGACAACCCTCTTATTTATTCTAATTGAAAGACATATGACATGCTTAGTAAAAGACGATAATGTCTCTGAATAGAATATTATTGCATATATATATATATATTCGAAATCAGGATTTTGATTTAATAGGATTATATTTATGTGTGTATTAGCAATTTTTAGGATTTTATTATTTTGACATCTGTTTATTGTTGACTATCGTTAGGTAGTTGTATGTTTTTCATACGACATCATAACTATGTTCGGCTTTACGACATAAAGTGTCACATATTTAAACATATGGTATACCTAATCAATAAGTTTGACTTATAAGTATTATACAAAAATAAGAAAAGGTCACATAGGACGACCTCAAACAGAGTGTGCCGTAGATAAACATGCATGTATGCGTTAAAACCTCCCCTCAGCCGCTGGGATAGTGCAAACTTTTCATACATTGCACAACTGTTTCTCTAATTCTTACACGATTTATCCCTTTCCTGACATGTTGAATATTTTTTTTAATCAACGTGTGGATCGTTTGATCTCAGTTCTTCATTGGGCAAAATTCGATTATTAAGTCGATATTTCTTGCTTTAAATTTCCTATTGTGACGGCACGACAAAAGGCGACCATGTCTGATGACGTCACATAGAAAGAACACATATTGTTGCAGATCATTTGAAAAAAAGTATTGAATGTGTATGCATATAGTTTAAAAATCATTACAGAAACAGATTCCACCACCAAATCTCGTGTAACACGATATTTATCCACTCTCGACGGTTAAATTTTAAATATTAAAGCCTCGGCGATCTCGCTTTTTAAATTTGAAAATTAAAATGTCTCGAGTGGATAAATATCGTATCACACTCAATGCAGTGGTAGAATCTTTATTTATTGACAATAATAACGCATTAGGATATTATCAAAGAATATATATATAACGCTTTTTGTTATAGATGATGCATTTTTTAAAGTTTTCTTGTCGTAGGACACGCCGAGGGATGTCGGGATTGATAAATTGAAAGACCGACCGTAGAGGTATGTTATACGACAAGAAAACCCTTAATATGCATTATCTGACTTATATACCAACTAGAAATATTATTTTTTATAAAGATTTGCAAAACTTTGCATCCTATTTTACCGACCACATTAAAGTGGGATATTCCTTTCTAATGAGTTCAGGTTTTAATACGCCATACGGCTCGTTTAGAATGTGAAATAAAACCCACAAATTAATCTAGATATAAACCTTACACATTATTATCCATACACGATACAAATGTAACTGTAACTGCATGAAGTAAGACAGAAATGAATTGTTACCATCCGATAACGGTGTATGAAAAATGCAAGACGCTTTGTAATTACCTTATTGTACAAACTTAGTCTATGGAAAGAGAGGGATGCTTTATTTTTTTCTATTTGTAATGCCATTTCTATCGCGGAAAACTTTTTTTTCAAGAACTTTAACTGAATCGAATGAAATATTCAAAATTATTTTCTTTTGAATACCAATACATTTTTAAACAGATAATCAGTACATAATTCTATACTTCGGCCTCACTCGATCCCATTTGGAGGTGCGTGGATGTTATTCAATAAAATTGAGAATGGAAATGGGGAATGTGCCAAAGAGACAACAACCCGACCATAGAAAAAAACAACAGCAGAAGGTCACCAACAGGTCTTCAATGTAGCGAGAAATTCCCGCACCCGGAGGCGTCCTTCAGCTGGCCCCTAAACAAATATATACCAGTTCAGTGATAATGAACGCCATACTAATTTCCAAATTGTACACAAGAAACTAAAATTAAAATAATACAAGACTAACAAAGGCCAGAGGCTCCTGACTTGGGACAGGCGCAAAAATGCGGCGGGGTTAAACATGTTTGTGAGATCTCAACCCTCCCCCTATACCTCTAGCCAATGTAGAAAAGTAAACGCATAACAATACGCACATTAAAATTCAGTCCAAGAGAAGTCCGAGTCTGATGTCAGAAGATGTAACCAAAGAAAATAAACAAAATGACAATAATACATAAATAACAACAGACTACTAGCAGTTAACTGACATGCCAGCTCCAGACTTCAATTAAACTGACTGAAAGATTATGATTTCATCATATGAACATCAGGCACAATCCTTCCCGTTAGGGGTTTAGTATCATACCATCATAACATATATGAGAAGAACATAACCCGTGTCATGCCAACAACTGGTTTTTGAATAAATGTGTTTAGTTCCGATGCAAAGACCCTATAAGTGAATCAATATTAACGCCAAAATATGCAATCTTTAATGACCTGACAACAGTATCGTAACTATATCCCTTCTTAATAAGTCTATTCAAAGGTTTTGTTAGTTTTTGAGGTGAATACTGACACCTTTGTGCTTTATAAAGAATATTTCCATAAAAGATTGGATGTGAAATACCTGAACGTATAAGAAGTCTGCATGTTGAGCTATATTTACGAATGATGTCCTTATACCGATGATAAAATTTAGTAAATGTTTTGACTAGTTTGTGATATCGAAAACCCTGGTGTAATAATTTTTCAGTAATACATAAATTTCTCTCGTTAAAATCTAAAACATTGTTACATACACGAGCGAATCGTACAAGTTGAGATATATAAACACCGTAAGATGGTGACAAGGGAACGTCTCCATCTAAAAATGGATAATTAACGATAGGAAATGACAAATCATCTCTTTTATAATAAATTTTAGTATTCAGCTTTCCGTTAGTGATATAGATATCAAGATCGAGGAAAGGACAGTGGTCATTGTTAGTATTAGCTTTATTTAAAGTAAGTTCAGCAGGATAAATTTTTTTAATATACATACTGAAGTCGTCATTATTGAGAGCCAAAATATCATTCAAATATTTAAAAGTATTATTAAATTTGTTTATCAGATGTTGTTTCGATGGGTCTTTGCTTATTTTTGTCATAAATTGTAACTTATAGCAATACAAAAACAGGTCCGCAATAAGTGGTGCCCAGTTAGTCCTCATTGGAATTCCGATAATCTGACGATATACGGAATTCCCAAAGCGAACAAAAATGTTATCTAGTAAAAATTCAAGGGCATATATAGTATCAAAGCATGTCCAATTGACATAGTTTTTTGTTTATTGCTACTAAAAAATGACCTAAAAGAGTTTGAACATATATATTCACATTCTGACTTTTTAAATGCCCATTTAATTAGGTGTGTGAATTTTTTCTTAATGAGAATGTGAGGCAATGTGGTATACAGGGTAGAAAAATCAAAACTTTGAACAGATTCAAAATCACCAATATAAGCATGCAATTTATCAAGTACTTCCAACGAGTTCTTGACACTCCAAAAGTAATTAATTCCACTATTTTCGAAGGCCTTATTTGAACAATTTATTATCAGATTTTTAATTGTACCAGGTGTGCTGGTAAGAAGAATAGACAATTTAGTAGTGGAACAATGGCTTGAAGACGAAATAAATCTATATTTGTAAGGTGTTTTGTGTAGCTTCGGAAGCCAGTACATAGTTGGGACTTTCAATGTATTTTGCTCTGCTTGTAAAGCGGTAGCTAAAAGTTTATGTTTGTTACAGATGTCGTTTTCTGAAAATGGAGTCAGTTGGAATGTTGGTGAATTGGTGATTTCTTTTTTCAGAACCTCAATGTAAAATAGAATATAAGAATATTTTATTAGTTGATCATTTGATAAGGTAAACGGTATACATAAATTTAAAAAAGGTTACGAACTGACACGCAGGGAGCACGAAATCGTGCTACATGTACACGTAACACTAAAACGAATATCAATATATGTAGGTCACAGCATGATTTCATATTCAGTGTGAATCAATAAGATTTTCAAAATCTTACACACGAATATTTTAAATCTGGCTTTTTTTTTCTTAAAGTGTCATGGAAAGTTTTACATTAACATTCATCTCACACATATAATAATATCTCTGTATTGTAGCGATAAATTAACAAAACTTCACATTATTTTTTAAGATTGAAATGCAGGCAATGACGATTTGTTTCACATTTATCAATTATTGTTTTTTTTTTAATAAATTCTCCAATCGGCAACAAAAAACTATCAGACGAATATCATTGAAACATGGTATCGTCTGGATTAATTCTTCGAAAGAATTACCTATCGTTCTGAAAGAAAATAACTCCATATAGGTATATAATTTCATATTTCACAAACCTTGGCAGTTACGAAGTATTATTGTCCTACTGTTTAACGCGAAGAAACATTGATCTGGATGGATATAAAGAATTAGTGTACATATAACTGTTTAAAGTCAGGAATAACTGACCTGGATAGATAATCAGAGCTACGATACAACAGTTTATAATTAGGAATTACAGATCAGGATAGATACAAAGAACAATTATACAAGTGTTTATAATACAAAGCGTCTACAAAAGTCTCTCCAGTATCGCTCGAATCAGAAATAAGATGCAGGCATTACAGATCTTTATAGATACAAAGAATAACTATACAACAGTGAATAATAAGAAATTACAGACCTTTATAGATACAAAGAATTACTGTACAACTGCTTTAGTCAGGAATTACAAATCATGATATATAGATACAAAGAATTGCTGTATAACTGTTTGAAGTCAGGAAACTTATATTTAGGACATATAGATACAAAGTATTCATGTACAACTGTTTATAGGCAGGAACTAAAATCAGGATCTATAGATACAGGGAATTGATGTACACCTGTTTATAGCCAGAAATTACAAATCATGATATATAGATACAAATAGTTACTGTAAAACTGTTTATAGTCAGGAATTACAAATCAGAATAGATACAAAGACCTACTGTACAACTGTTCATATTCGGGAAACAAATATCGTGATAAAACTAAAGTTACTGTACAACTGTTTGTAGTAAATAAATGACAGACCTGGATAGGTACAAAGATTTACTGTACAACTGTTTATAGTCAGAAATTACAAATTACAAATCAGGATAAAAACAATACTGTACAACTGTACAAAATAAACAGGAACTACAGACCTGAATAAAGGCAAACGATTACTATTGTAGTCGGGAATAATACATGACCTTGGTAGCCGCAAAGAATAACTGTGCAAATTATTAATAGTCTGGAAAACCACGTCCAAACATATACCAAAGTGTCGTTATTATTTATACTCCATAACCTTCATGTCTGCTTCGTGATACTACATGATCTAACCTGCCAATTAAAGGAAATTAGCTTTGACGACATATTTTTCTTTGAATACTGTCTCTGTCACAAAGTATTGTTCCAATAAATAGAATATTTATATGTGTCTTATGAAGAGTCAATAGCCTTTGAACATGTGATGCCACCTGATCCGAATGGATTTCAAGAAAACAGTCAAAGAAACTAACCAAAGAGGGTCAAAAGATACCAGAAGGACTATCAAAGTCATAGATCGAAAATAAACTGACAACGCCATGGCTAAAAACGAAAAGGGCAAACAGACAAATAATAAAACACAATATATAACATAGAAATCTAAAGACAAAGCAACACGAACCCCTCCAACATCTAGGGGGATCTCATGTGCTCCGGAAGGGTAAGCAGATCCTGCTCCATATTCCATTATAAATCCAATAAAGTTTAGAGTTTGTATTTCTGTTTCCTAATTATAGTTTTTTCTGATATTTTAAATATTTAAGTAAGTATTTATGCTGCTATACAAGATTTTTTTTTCTTTGGTGCGACTTATAAATCTGTTTTAAAATGTAAATGTAAATGACATATTTGTTTCTCGTAGACTTGTAGTCCATGTCCTCTTTGTTAATATTTAAATTAGTGGTTTTTCGAAATTTTCAGGCTAAAATTGATTCAACAAGTCTGAAAAGGTTATTATCCTAACATATCTGATTGTGTTTTTATAATTTTCTATACATACAGATGTTTGTTGATTCTGTCAATTCCGTTAATAAACCAATAAAGTTCTCGGCAGTACCCATAACCGCTGTTGTAACCTTCATTGATCTTAAAACTTTTAATAAAATTTATTTACAATAAAATTGAGAAAGGAAATGGGGAATATGTCAAAGCGACACTGATGAAAAGCAATTCATCCGAAACTAATAAAAAAAAACAAAAAAATAATAATTCAACCAGAACACGATCGAGCATCCCTAACATATCGCAACATAAGCTTTCTATCATGAGGCTATTATTTTTCAAAATATACCTCATGAATTGTTTATCATAAATTTGTAAAAGCAAACTATTGTATGAATAATGGAAGGAGTTTCACAAATAACCATACGAATATGACAGTTGTTGTTCATTCGTTTGGTGTGTTTTATCTTTTAATTTTGCCATTTGATTAGGGACTTTCCGTTTTAAATTTTTACTCGGAGTTCAGTACTTTGAGATTTTACGTTTTGTAATACTATCAAATGATAGAATCACCGCCAAAGTAGAAAGAACACTTGGTGTTTCCGAACCTAGTACTGGTAAAACATTTTATCATTTAAATCTTTAAATCCAAGCACTGTGATGCAAAACAACCTATTTCAACTTAATGTGAAATATGAAGTGGAGAAGAATAACTGACCCTTCTGACCTACCGAGTTCAAAAACGGATGTTGATAAGGGTCATTGTTCTTTTAATTTTAGTGTTAGCTGTTTTTTAAAATGTGGCTTATAGTACATATTGTTTCCCTCGTATATTTTTATTCAGACGAATGAAGTTTTGATTAATCTATATAAATGCACCGTTCGTATGCAGATTGTTGATTGTTATGTGACTCTGAATCAACAATAACGATTATTTTGTAATGAAATAGGGTACGATGTAATAGAACTTGTCCGATACACTTACAGAAAGGATATCAAGGATGCAATCAAAACCCATCAGCCACGAAAACAGACAATAAGGCGAACACAGAGATACGACGAGTATACAAACAAGTTACTCTGTACATATAGGAAACTCAAACCACATAGAGCCCAAACAAAATTTGGTGTGAACTTTATACGAAAGGATAAACATGTTCTGCTCCAACAATGAAACCTGTCGTATTGAAAATGGTTATTGAAATGACGTTGACAAGTCGGGAATGTCATGCGGTGCAGTCTAGTACCTTTTTGTTTTCTTTTAGTAAACTCATAACCCCAATAAAACAAGAATGAATTTGGAAGAAACACATCTCAATGAAGAAACTAGGACTAGTCTAAAAGGAAACTGATTTTATTTTTCACTGCAGTCATGGAACTACGGCAAGTAGGGGGTAGCAATAGGTATCAACAAATATGCAGACATAAATGTTATTAATAAATTCTGCGATAATGAAGGTAGACTTATTTTATTAAATGTGAAAATGGACAATGCAATATTGTCTTTAGTCTGTCTTTACGCGCCAAATTATAGAAAAGATAGAAATATTTTCTTTGAAGACGTAAACAATTTTATAAAAGAAAATTCTATAGGCATTACTCTGGTTGCCGGCGATTTCAATGAAGCATTAAAGTCTTTCGATAGGAAAAGCTTAAATAAAAATACGAAATTTTCTGAGCCTGTTAATAGTTAAAAAGTTCTTATGAAAAATCATAATTTTATAGATATTTGGCGGTTTTTACATAAAAGCACACAACAGTTTACCTGGAGAAAAGAGGATAAGACACAAGCTAGTAGGATAGATTTATTTTAATTGCAAAAGAATTTCAGTCTCTCGTTGAATATTGTAAAATTAAACTGGCACTGATTAAAGTAACTGACCATCAACGGATAGTTTTAAACTTTAAGACAGGGGCTTTAGAAAGAGGGAATGGATACTGGAAACTAAATAATTCTATTTAAAGGATATTGAATATAAAAGAACAATCAACAGAGTAATAAATCAGTTCGAAAATCGTGTAATTAATAGTGACAGTAGCGATATTCGTCTATTATGGGACAATCTAAAAATTGAAATTAGAGACGAATCTATTCTTTACTTTAAAAGAAAATCGAAATTATCAAGGGAGACAATAAGAAAATTAGAAAGCGATTTAGAACACTTAACGACTATTACAAATGAACAATTAAATGAAGATGAAACACTAACAAATAATTTAAAACAATTAGATAAAGCAAAGAGGGCTCAAATTAGATCAAGGGAGAAATGGATAGAACTAGGGGAAAAGAATAATTCTTTTTTCTGGGATTAGAAAAACAGCGACAAGTCAAAAAAATCGATTAACAAACTCAGAAATGAAAATGACGAGGTAACAACAAACAAAGAACAATTTTTTAGAAGTGATTAAAAACTATTATAAAATATAATATACAACCACGGTTCCAGATAAAGATCTACTGTATAAATATGTAGCCAATACTGTTATGGAAAGGCAGATAAATGTAGATGACTTTAAAATTTGTGATTGGGAGGTTACTATAGATGAATGTACTTAAGCTAATGACATGATGAAGATAAATAAATCACCTGGTCTAGATGGTTTAACATTAGAATTTTATAAGACGTTCTGGGGAAAATTGAAAACAATGTTAGTAAAAGTTCCAAATAAGTGACATGAGAAAAAAATTCTTTCATATACACAACGAACAGGTGTTCTTACTTTATTATTCAAAAACAAATAATCCATTATCTTTAGACAATTATCGTCCAATATCATTATTAAATGTAGATTTGAAAATACTTTCACAGGTTTTAGCACAGAGACTTAAAAAACTTCTTCCTTAATTCATTAATGAAGATCAAACCGGATATGTAAAAAATCGTTTTATTGGATTTAATTTATGGCAAATCCAAGATATAATGGACTATTTGATTCTTTGGAATGGGAATTTATGTGTTCTAAAACATTTTGGTTTTAATGAATCATTCATATCATAGTAGGAGACATTATATAAGGGAATACAGACGTGTGTAATAAATAATGGATGGGTATCCGAAATTTTTAAAAACTCTAGAGGAATCCGTCAAGGGTGTCCTTTATCGGCTTTTCTTTTTGTTTTATCGGTCGAAATTATGGCTGCGCGATTGAGGCAAACCTCAGACATTAAAGGTTTTCGTATTAATATAGAAAATGAAACACATAGTATCAAAATATCACAATTTGCTGATGATACAACACTGTAGTTCAAAATCAAATATATCTAAAGCTATAATTGAAACATTTGGTTCTTTCCCAGTGTTGAAATTAAACCGTACTAAAACAGAAGGAATTTTGATTGGGGCGCTCAAAAACAGCGTAGATAAGACTGAGGGCATATGCTGGACAGACAAACCCGTCAAATCTTTAGGCATTTATTTTGGTCACGATAGACTTCAATGTGAAAAGTTAAATTGGGAACCTAAAATAGGGAACATGAAATCATTAATTAAAACATGGGAAAAAAGAAAATTAACTATGGTTGGGAAAATATTGATCATCAAATCTTTAATATTACCAACATTTACATTGTTGGCTGCTTCGTGAAAGTTCCAGATATTTACTTGAAAAAAATTGAAAGCTGATGTTTCAAATATATTTGGGAAGGAAAAAATGACAAAGTAAAAAGAATCACACTTATTGGTGAATACTAAAAAGGGGGTTAAGAATGATTGATTTTGACAGTTATTTTACAGCACTGAAAGCCTCATGGGTCTCAAAATTAACAATAACCAATCTGCCGAATTGGAAGATTATTCCTACCAAATATTTCAACAATCTTGGTAAAAACGTTCTTGTCTTTAACATGACTTTAGATAATATTAAATCAATAGATGGACTTGGAAAATATCCGATTTTTATTTACAAGTAATTTCAAGTTGAGTTAAAACAAGAGGAGGTTTATCAACATTTTCTAATCCCTTTTCTAATATTAGAAAACAGATTATTTGGGGAAATAAATATATTAAATATCGCAACAAATGCTTGTTTTTCCCGAACTGGGCTAAAAGTGGATTGATGTATATTAATGACATATTGGATCGTGAAGGAAATTTTAAAAAAGTTAATTAATAAAACAAACTGGATTGCAGATTTTAAGATGTTAAAATCCTGCATCCCAAAAGAATGGATGCAAGTTTTAAAAAAAGAAAACTCCGTTAAGAGTATGTAAGGTTAAATTAAGATGGCAAAATAAACAAATTAAAACAAAAAATATCAACAATAAAATACTCTAAAAACCTTTAGTAGATAAAAAATATGCAAAGCCAATCAAAATCAACATTTAGACAAGATATTCAAAATTAGAATACGTACCACATATGTCATTTGTATACGAATTTATATTGAAAATTTTAATGGAAAATAAGTTAAAAATTTTCAGATGGAAACTGCTTCAGTATAATATTCCTACAAAGCAGCTACAATTAAACTGGAAAATGTCTGAGAACGATAAATGCAATTTTTGTAAAACAAAAGAAGAAGATTATTTACATTTCTTTATTACATGTTCTTTTTTGAAAGATTTTTGGGAGAAGTACATCATCTTCTAGTATAAATGAATTTTCAAAACAAGATATTAGCAAAACATATAGTATTTGGATACAAAATATCAGATCAAGGGTATAACGGTTTTAATTATTTCTTGACAATTATAGGTTTTTGTATTTACAAGTCGTACTATGTATCCGAGCCAAAACTGAAATTTTTAGATGTGTATGCTATGTTTAAAAAGGAGCTACGAAGGTTTATGCACGAGAACAAAACAGTATCTCACAATGGTTTTTTTCATAAAGTTAAAACGATTGATATAATTGATGGAAAAAAAATAATGCTGATATTTTATTATACTCAGAAAGTATTTCACAGGGATACTTTATTGAAGCTTGGACAATGAAGTAAAGTTGTAACAAGCAATTTAAAGAATAAAAAATATTTATTTGTTGTAAAAAAAAGAATTTGGAAGAAATTCAATTAATTCATGACAAACTTTATTTCTTGAAATCTTTTTCGTGTATGATTTTGCATAAAGCCAATAGTAGTATACCGGTGTTCAAAAGTCACAAGTCGATTGAACAAAAACAAATTCCCCATTTTCATTCTCAATTTTATTATGAATATAAACTGTAATTTAACTTATAAATACCAAGTATGCAGATTTCTCGGTTAATTGTAAGGTGGATAATCTAGTGATACTGTATTTAACGATATTGTGAAAAAAGCATCCAAAGAAAAGATAAAAATTGCAACCAAACTCAATTATATTTTCCCAATTTTTGTCTCATGAAGAGTCCAAACAACATTGATTTTACTAAACGCAATTATGTCATATATTGATATTATATCAAGAGACACTAAAGTATTAATGGATTTCTCATCTTAATTGACCTCTAGTAAGACGGTTTCTTAATCTATCTTTTTGTAACTGACACTGATGCTTAAAAGGAAATAACAGTCACGCAGATAGTTGCCTTCGAGTTACATCATATCTATTATCAAACAATTATGAAAGTCTTTTTAAGGCATGTTCAATGTGCCTGTCTTATGTTTAACAAGATTAAGATAATTCAAATGTCTTATCAGAAAAACACACACAAACACGGCATTTCAATATAGGTTATATTAATGTATCATCATAATCCATGACAAAAGTTAGTAAGACGAATCAGAGTTGTCTTTCGTCCAATAATCCGATAATAGGGAATTCTGGATAAATGAACATTATAACCTGAGTTCTGTAGTACAGCATAATTTTACTTCAGTCGTTTCTGGTGAAGGTCAGTCAAGGGTTCATCCCTAAAAAAGCGCGGGAGATAAAAAAAAAAAAAAAGAAAATACAGACTCATATTGAACAAAAGATCAACAAAATAATAACAAAAAAAAACCAGCGACGACAAAACAAACAAGTCCACAAAACTGCATAATAATAACCCCACCTACAGTCTGATAAACAAGAACATGTGGTATCAACTTTTCACAATAGACAAAATTACACATACATTAACAACTATAAGTCAACATACGGCCTCCTACAATGAACCAAACCCATACCGCATAGTAAGCCAGCTAGGTCATGTGCTCCCGAGTTAGATTATCCTGCAAAACATTTTGCGTCCATCGTGTTGCTTCTGGTAAGCACACGTTCGTGTTAAACCTAATTCATTGCTTTCATAATCGCATAAAGGAAGTCGATACAGTTGCTACGTATACAACATATCTATGGAGATATGATACACAGATATTCCATAACGGTCAACCAACGCATGTTTGTACTTCATATTAGTGTTGGGTTTTGTTTTGCCTTATTGGTGAAGGCCGTATGGTTATCTACAGTTACTTTCATCATTTTAAGATCAAACTTTAGAATGGATGAGTTAAATGTTACCACTGTGAACCGTTGGCTCAATGATTTCGTTGTAAGAAGAAATCCAGTATCTAAGAAATCATGATACAAAATGATACAAAATGCAAATGTATTATCTCGCTAGTAATGGGTTCTTGTGAAAACTTGACTTGTGTTTATGCAATTACACATCGTGTCTCAAATTTGTTACGGCAATTCTCTAAAAAGATTAAATTGATATATAAAAATAAGAAGATGTGGTATGGTTGCCAATGAGATAACTCTCCCAAAGATGACAAATGAAGCAGAAAATAACAATAATGAGTAAAACCCATACCGCATAGTCAGCTAATAAAAGGCACCGAAAAGACAAATGTGAAACATTTATACAACGGCCTGATTTATGTACAAAATAATGAAGAAAATGATATACAGCAACAAACAACAACCACTGAATTATTGGCTCCTTACTCGGGTTAGACATATACATCATGTTGCGAGGAAAACTAGTATGAATGCGCACCGACCCTCCCTGGCATGGGACAATGATTAATTAGTACCACATAAGAACACTGAAAAATCTGTTGAAATTGTCAGATCGATGCAGCAATACATCTAAAATCACATGGTGGACGTGGCAGAGTACTTATACATCCCCACAACAAAAAACACTAAGTACATATCTGGGAGCACTGACAGCTAGTTTAAAAACAATAACAACTTTGTTTTTTTTTTATTTTAAAGAATGTCCTGTACCAAGTCAGGAATATGGTCATTGTTATATTATAGTTCGTTTCTGTGTGTGTTACATTTTAACGTTGTGTTTCTTTTGTGTCTTTTGTTTCCTCTTGTATTTGAATGTGAATTCACATTATTATAAGACGTGTCACGGTACTTTTCTATCCCAAATTCATGTATTTAGTTTTGATGTCATATTTGTTATTCTCATCGTATTTCGTCTAATGCTTAGTTCGTTTTGGGTGTGTTACATTTTAATATTGTGTCGTCATTCTCCTCTTATATCTAATGCGTTTCCCTCGGTTTTGGTTTGTGACTCGGATTTGGTTTTTTTTTTCTATCGATTTATGAGTTTTGAACATCGTTATACTACTGTTGCCTTTATTTATGCACCTAAAACTAAATATCAGGCAATACACATTCAACATCCAATGAATTTAGTATCATTAATAGTCAGAGAAAAACATGACCTTGTGCAAATGTCAAGACACAGGTATGGACAGATTGTAGAGTCATGAATGTGTATATATAAGCTTAATATTTAGTTAAATCTCAATGTACTGATAACAAAGTCAATACTTATACCAATAAAAACAATAGTCAAAGATTGTATTATAGTTGAAAAAGTAATCTATAGTTATAAGACTATTCAAAGGATCATAAATTATATCTGGTTCGTATCTCAATTTCTGGGCTATGTAAACAACATCTCCGTTAAATTTAGGATGTGCAATCCCGTTGAAAATGGTGTTTACAGGTATAACCAAACCAATAACCAATAATTTGGTAAAGGCTTCAATTAATGTGTGGTTACGAAATCCCTGATTTAATAATTTACCAGTAATACAAAGAATACGTTTATTGAAATCCAAAACGGGCATAGCAAACGAGTTGTTATATATAAACACCGAAGGACGGTGGCCTAAAAGAGAAAATTAGCAATACAAAACAAAAACATCATCCATTTTGTTGTAAATTTTGTGTAGAGTTTCCCGTGAAAAAACTGAAATATTGAAATAAAGGGAAAGACAATTATTGCTGTTCATATTTGATTTATTCAATTAATTGATATCAACAGGACAATATATGACAATTGTTTTTTTATTGAGAATGGGTTGAAATAATTATTTTACTAGGCGTTTATAAATGGACATTCGAAAGCTACATTTTAAGCAACTCAAAAAACAAAACTGACATTTTGTAATAAGCCTATCAATATTACATTAGAAGATGTTTCATTTCGCTCTATTCATACCATCAATGATCTTTATCATTGTACTCTTCTACTAATTGATTCTAGGGCCAAGTATAAAGCCATACAATCAAGACGGACACGAAAGCAATGAAAAGATATGCATTAGTCATATCATAACTTGTAGATGGCTTCTGACTGTCACCTTACTGATCACATTTTATAAAATGTATTTATATTATGAAACTGTTTAAAGTGATGTAAATAAAATGAATTGCCTTTACCAAAATCAGCTTTTTTTCTTGTAAAATAAGTTAAATCACAAAAATACTGAACTCCGAAGAAAATTCAATCGGAAAGTCCATAATCACATGGCAAAATCAAATGACAAAACACATAAAAAACGAATGGAAAACAACTGTCATATTCTTGACTTGGTACAGGCATTTTCAAATGCAGAAAATGGTGGATTGAACCTGGTTTTATAGCGCTAAACCTCTCACTTGTACGACACTTGTATGACATTCTCATCAAATTCTGTTATATTTACAACGATGCGTGATCAGAACAGACATATTTAATAAACTAGTCAAACTATGGGTACAGCAGTCATCACTGTGTTACAATTTTAAAAGAAACAATTTTACAAAAAAGCACAAAAGCATCTATCAAATTAAAAACACATTCATTGCTTCGTGTGTCTGACGTCAGAAAATTTATTCGTCACATGGGAAGAAATTTTGTCGTTCAATGTTTATACAAAGCAATGGGGAATATTGGCATACAGGGTTAAAAACAAATCAAAAGTATGTTAGAATTAATTTCAGAAATCGACCAAGATTTAAAATTGTTTAGAGGTTCTTTAGAATTTCTAAGAGTCCACACAAATGGTTAATACCACTACGAGATTAAACAATTTTGTCGTTTGTCTTTCAACGCATTCTCAACGCATAACATCATGACATATAATAAAACAATAACATAATGACGGGCTCTTTTAAAGTACAGAGTCACGTTATAATTGACTTAGAAACTATTTCCAATTTTAAGTTATACGACTGTGCTTTCAAAGTTTTAGAACCGCGAGGATACAACAAGAAAAAAAGGTAGACTCTATGCCTTCTCCAAGTTCCTTAGATAAGTGGGAAAGAAAGAGAGTGTTGTCAAATAGAATCTTTCGTGTTAACAACCTATTTGAACAGTTGAAAATGCACCAAAATATCACAAATTAATTTTTAAGAGGATGAAAAACTATATCTTACACAAAACTGCCTGATGCTTAATTTGTATGTACCAAAACATGAAGGAGTGTCGTTCTTTAATGCACCCAATCACACTTTATTAAAGTATTTTTCTTTAATTTGACTTTTGAAAGAAGTTTACTATGCATATCTTTAATTTGCAGAACCATTTTTTTTTTAAATCTTTGGTTTTTCAGTACACCATTCTTTTATTTGGTGTTGCAGAAACTTGAGGTCACAATGTTACTAAAGATTCATAACCGGGAAAAAGGTAAAAATTGATTTGATCACTTTCGATGAATGTTATTGAAATCATCAATTAAAAGCAAATTTAGACGAGCCCTTGCCGACTTCGGCCATACACTGTGATGCATAACAGTATTATACGAGCAAGTCTACTATAAATGAGTTACAGCAAATATATTTGCATACATATTTACCAAACATCAATAGGAAAACTTTTGTTTGATAATATTGTGTGGATGTGTAGTGAAAAGAGCTGACAAGTCAAAAATGTCAACACATTAATAAGACACGTAATTTATCTAAAACATCGAAGGCATTTTTTACACTCCATAAATTGTTTATTCCACTATTTTCATATGCTTTATGCTTTTTATAGAATGCAAGACATTTATTTGTTGCAATTACCAATTATTCTGTGCATGTGAATGTACTATTAAGCAAAAATTTACATTTATTTTCAGGGATGGTGTGATAAAAAGTTACAAGTCAGTACTAAATTTATGTTTTTTGCAGTTTTCACTATTGAGAGGTTTAATTATTCTGTTTTAAGATCGATAACAGCTGATGCATTGAGGATGTTATTGTTTGAAATTAGATCTCATTTTATATGCCGGAAGTTTTTTGTATCTGTTTCACAAAAAAGCCAATTAATCGGATTCTGTTTAACAGATGAAAATATGAATTTGTTTGTAGCAGCGTCATAATATTGTTCTTTTCATTCATAAGATTAACATCGTTTATTCTCTTTAATGACATTTCAATATAGAATAGAATGGATAATCATAAATAATATTATGAAATCAAAAATAGCGAATTTAAGTAAATCATTATAAAAACATATAACTATACTTTCAAAATGATATATTGTCATATGATATATGCATTACAATTATTAACATCGTTTGTTTTTAAACCTAATAACAAATTTGCAAATCTTATGTTTTTGTATAAAACATTTGAAAAATTTAATAGTAAATTGAAAAAATCGTTCAAACGCAACTTTCATACGGTTCACAAAAGGGGAAGGAACAAAGCGTGGACAGAACTGAGACTTCAGACCAAATGCGTCTACAATAAATCATCTCCTTCCGGTCATCGACCGTCATGCAATTCCTAAGTCATATCCAGTAAAAATGTTACGATCGAGTGAGTGTTTTGTTAAAAATGCAAGCAAAATTTGTTTTTAAGCTTGTAACATGTCGAACAAGATCTGTTTATCCATTCAGAGCACCGGAGAATACCCTCGGTGTTGTTGTTGTTCGTGTTCATCAGTCTTTAGTTTTCTATGTTGTATATCATGTATATTGTATACCGTTGTTTGTTTGTCTTTTTCTTTTTATGCCATGCGTAGTCAGTTTATTTTCAACGTATGAGTTTGAACGTCCCTGTTTCACTTCTCAATTATTCTCCTTTGCTATCACACTTCATTTGACTTACTTCATTTCTTGAAAGCAAATTTAAAATCTTTATTTTAAATAGTCCGCACGTTTTGTATTGTTGCTTTTTTTCCTTTTTTTCTTTAACACAGAAGTCAATAATAACAGCAAGCGAGGTAGATGCATGTAATTGATTTTCAAACTTCAAACACGTTCAATGTAATGTTTTGTCGCAGTTTTCCGACAATTTTAATGGTTTGCCAGCTATAAGAACTTAACTATTCCAAAGAAATATTTTGATACATATATGACATTCTATTATTTCAATTCTGCACATGTAGAAAGTTTTCGTAACTAGAACTTTGATCATGGACTTTTATAGTCAAAAGTTTGCAAAAAATAGCCAACAACATTCAACATTTTTTTTTATTAAAACAAGCGCAACTGTTCGACCAAATAAACAACAACCATACAGTCCTGTTCATACCTAATGATTATCATGGACGATTTTCTGTAGTCATTTACCTACAGATATACTTGTTAACAAGTCCTATTAAAAGCATTTAATTGACAGAGTATAAAAGCAGTATTATGTCATGATGTCATTCCTTTGCATTTAATCTTAAAAAATGAATCTCTATCATCCAATCATTTCAAAAGTATTTGATAGATTGCTGGAATTCAATAATGCAATTCAATTCTTGAAACTATTCCCAACAGTTAAAAATACACAATAGTAATTGATCTATACGACTAATAGTAATATCAAATACATCATATATATCACCATTCCAATTTATTAAATGCAGTTCTATTTATTTTAACACATTAAGCAGGTATTAGCATACATATGCTGTACCAATGTTTTAATCTCAATGTTTATATCTAATTTTCGTTAACAGTTAAAAAATAAAACGACAGACGTGGGTCTGGCACACACAAGGTTTATATTTTTGTTAGTAATTTGCTTTAATTCCTTTGAACGATGGATTTGTCAATAAATTTGTGTAATTTTAGACCGGTACCTTGTGTTATTCGTCTTTCTCAAGTTTTTACATTTTTTCATATTGTTTTATTTTTTAGCTCTTTGTGACAATATCATGAGTGAAGTTCTTATCCTTGTTTTACATAGAAAAAAGATGTGTTATTAGTGACGTTAAGTTAACAATTATAGCTTGAAGTACGGCCTTTACCACGGAGCCTTGTCTCAGGTAGAACAGCAACCTATGAAGGGCTCTAAAAAGACAAAAGTGTAAAATAATTCAAACCGAAAAACCATCGGTCTAATCTATATATATAAAAAAGAGAGACAAGAAACACTTATGAATCACATCATCAAACATCAACCACTGAATATGCTTCTGTCTTAAGACATGTACATAAAGATGCTGCGAGTTAAAAGTTAAAACAGGCGGCAACCTTCACCCTCACCTGAAACAGTGTAACATTACAACATTAAAAGACATACTATTAAATTGAAACGGCTTAATTCGACCAAACAGACATATAGTAAAAACAAGTTGACACAAACTGAACGAGTACATTAGATATATGACACAATATGAATATAATATTAATTAAAAAAACAGATTTAAAACAATATCAAAGAGACAAGTCTAACCTTAGACAAATGGCGTTGAATAAATCAAAGTGCAAATGCAAATCTGAATAGAATATTTTTTGTTGTTAGGTGTTCTGAAATATTTTTTATATTGTACAAAACAGAAGTGAAAACTTATCGTCATACTAAATGTTGGTATATATTAAAAATAGTGAGACGAGATAAAACACAAAATAAGTAATGATTGAATAACAAAAATGCAATACAAATAACGTCAACAGATAAAATTTACACCAAAGTTTGACGTGCAAGTACTCGCAGGGTACTGAAAGCTAGTTAAAAATTAAAAGTATAATAATTAATAACAAAAAGCATTATGCATCATGCCTTGACTAAAATAGTTTGTTCTTATGTTGTAGTGAAACACCACGTTACCATGTGACAGGTGTTATTCAGTAACTGTCCTTATTTGCCTGTCTAAAGTAAGCAGCCGGTTATTAAGGGGTTTTATAAAGAAAAAGAAGATGTGGTATGATTATCAATGAGACAACTCTCCACAAGAGACCAAAATGACACAGAAATTAAAAACCTATAGGTTAGTGTACGGCCTTCAACAATGACCAAAGCCCATACCGCTTGGTTTTTGGTAACAATATTGTTTTTTGTTGAAAGGTTTTTCGTTTTAATTGCTTTACATTTCTCTTTCCGAAACAATTATAGCTAATTTTAAGGTATGGATTTTGCTAATTGTTGAATGCTTTATAATGACGTGTAGTTGTTAAAATCCACGTTCTCTGATCTCGGGAAAATAGTTGTCTCATTTGCAATCATAGTATTTCATCTCCTTATATTTGTACTTGTTTTTCAAAAACTAATCAAGATCAATTTCAGAAGAAAAAAACTTATGCGAGTCTTTTTGAAAAACAACGATAACATTAATGCAAATTTAACAACAAGCAAACATCTTCTGCTATCTATTTTTCAAATCGTAAAAAAAATTTAATGTCAAAGAATTTTCGCAATTACTTGAAATGATAAAATGTATACAGTAATTATATAAAACCTTGAAATCAATACTCAAATAAATTATGGACGAATTTATTACCAAATGTTGAAGGGAAGAATTTCAAATTATCGATATAGTCTGATGAACAAAAATGAACAGTCTTTTTTACATAAGATCTTAGACGTAACCGATGACAATAATTATTTTAAGTCAAAACAAATTGAAAACTCATCCGGTTTGGTATAGATTTGTAAACGTAGATACAAGTATCTTGTCTAAGGGAGGACGTGTTTTTCAACAGACTGTTGGAACTCCAATGGGAACCAATTGTGCCCTCTTCTTGCCGACTAGTTTCTTTATTATTATGAGGCTGACTTTATACCGGAACTTTTTAGAAAGAAATATAAGAAATTAGCAATATCCTTTAACTTTACGTTCCGCTATATAGATGATGTTCTCTCACTAAATAATACACAATTAGGTGACTATGTTGAACGAAACTATCCCATCGAACTAGAGATAAAGGATACTACAGATACAGCTAACTCTGCCTCATATCATGACTTACATCTAGAAATTGACAATGAGGGTCGGGTGAAAACAAAACTTTACGACAAGGAAGATGATTTCAGCTTCCCAATTGTGAACTTTCCATTTCAATGTTGCAAGACTCCAGAAGCTCCTGCATACGGAGTATATATCTGCCAATTGATTCGATATGTCCGGGCTTGTATTATGATAATTTCCTTAATAGAGGATTGCTACTCACAATGAAGCTATTAAACCAAGAGTTCCAAATGGTGAAGTTGAAATCATCCCTTCGTAAATGTTACGGACGCCATCACGAGTTGGTTGACCGTTATGGAATAACCGTTTAACAGATGACATCGGATATGCTCCTTATGTCGTTACTACAATACCCTCCCTTTTCACGAATATGACCTACCGAATTAGATTATTTACCGGATTTGTAATAGCATAAGCAACACGAAGGATGTCACATGTGGAGCAGGATCTGTTTACCCTTCCGGAGCACCTGAGATCACCCCCAGTTTTTGGTGGGGTTCGTGTTGCTTAATCTTTAGTTTTCTATGTTGTGTCTTCTGTACTACTATCTGTCTGTTTGTCTTTTTATTTTTAGCCATGGCGTTTCAGTTTATTTTCTATCAATGAGTTTGACTGTCCCTCTGGTATCTTTCGTCCCTCTTTTATGAATGAAAACTATCCTTTAACACAATGTTGACTGCTGTCCCCTTATTTTTGACATTTTTACCTTTTATGTCTGTTTGTTTTATTCACACGTCTTTTTCAATACATTGGAATTTTATGCGATTGTCATACAAGTGAGAGGTTTTGCTAGCTATAAAAATAGATCTATCCATAATTTTTTCGTAAGAAATGCCTATACCAAGTCAGGAATATGACAGTTGTGATCCATTCGTTTGATGTGTTTGAGCTTTTGATTTTGCCAATTGATTAGGGACTTTCCGTTTTGAAGTTGCCTCGGAGTTCGGTGTTTTTTGTGATTTTATTTAAAAAAAAAACAATATCAAGGTCAAAAGTAACCATCACATCATATTTCAAATCAAATCATAATATTCATTAGTTAATCACTAAGCTTTATTTATTAAGTATAACCTCATTCGCAGCAGGTTAAATCACATACTCATGTTGTTATTTACAGCAAATATTTCAATGCTTATGTCTGAATCGTGACAACGAACAATAAGAATCCTTTATCTTTAAAAAGTTATTTCCTTAAATTGTTTAGCTATGTTCCTTTTAATCCTTACAAAAACCACAGAGCTGTTTATATCTATAATACCAAGAGTGTATTCATTTCTCTTTAAGGAACAGCACACGTTATTTCAGATTTGTGATTTAAAAAATATATGAAAACAATTGGCACGTACAGCACAACCCATACTTTTAACACGTATCATACCTCATTGCTTTAAAAGGTATTTAAAGATGAGTCGAATAAAAAAAAACATACATTTTTTAGTCTTTAATAACTAGCTGTTCGGTTTAACCCATAATGATTTCTCTAACAAATTGTGACTTGGATGGCGAGTTGTCTCATTGGCACTCAAACAACAAATTCTTATATTCAAAATGTAACGTGTAACATCATAGATACTGCATATAGTTTGTCCAAGTTTTGTATTGTTAGGTCATAAGGTGTAAGTACTGATCCTTTTTCATTCAATGATCACTTTGTATTTTAGTTCTTAATTACTATATTAGTTATATCATCATATTATAATTAAGACCTAAACCTTAATTCTAAAATTTGGATAAAATCTCAATTGATCTCTTGGTTCTAATAAATTGAAATCAATTGATGTTTAACCTGCTAATTATATCCCTAATTTATATCATGATATTGAGTTTGATCGAGTTTGGTTTCATTTTGCGCGTGATTCATGCATTCTTATCTTCTTGAAGCATTTTATCTTGCGCCATTTAGAGTCCCCCGAGGGATTTGTTTATTGTTATCGAGGATATTCAAAATGCAGTAATGCGCTTTGAACATCGGTAAACTACCGATAGGTCTTATTTATAGAGTTCGAGCTGCTCTGAAATTATCAAAATTAGCTTATCTAGCCCAAATTGAAGACAAAATATGAACTAAAATCAAGATTTATTGTTAAAAATTTATACATTGCAAAGTTGTTCTTCTTAAAGCATAAGGATGATAACAAGAAATACTTATATATTGGACAAAAAACTGAACACATCATCTCCTAAAAACAATGGTCCAGCTATAGTCTAACTTGATACAAATAGTTTAACCAGCGTTTCGTGCGTTACACCATCACCAATGCTTATCTATATTATATGTTGTCAGATTTTAGCTCACAATAAAATATCGTCCAAGTCCAGCTACAAACACGATATCAACTAACTTGATAAAAAAAAATTGAAAACAACACGTTTCATTATCTCATGTGTCCGAAGCGCTTTTTCTGGATTTACCTTCATCAGGAACGCTCAAGCAAAACATTTCAAATCCGAGGATGTATAAGTACCGAAACCGTTAAGGAGCAATATGTCAACAATACCTAAAATAAATAGCCAAATTCATCTAAAGTCAATTTTGTCAGAGGGAGTTGAAATCTTAGTTTCTTAATAATTTCAAATTTATAAACGGCCAATTGGACGGATAAATGTATAAATATACGTGCTACTACATGAAGTTAGCTATAGACACGACTGGTTGAGTTGTAAGATGTAAACCCTGTCAATGCAACACAAATATCGAAACTCCAACGGATACAACTAAGGATGTCTTTAAAACACCATCTTTTCGGAAAAGAACCACACAGTTTTGGTTCTTAAACTGTAAAATGTTTATTCTTTTTTTTTTTAATTTTTGGGAGTTTGGCTTAACAGATTTCATAGACTACAGAAAGAAATAAAAGTGCACCACAAGATATGTTCATAGGAAAACAATTTCCCCACCCCTTTAAAAAAACACAGTTGATTATATGTAGGGTATGGAAAAAATATAACATAAACATAAAAATTGTTAAAAAATGTCTATCGTTTATATAAGTAGCACGTTTATAACAGGAATGAAAAAAACCTCCATTGGATGTACTGTTACGGTCAGAAATCACCTTTAAATTGTAGGCAACAAAAGACACAAATCTATTATAAAATTTAACAAGATTCATTATACAAATGTTTACAAGAAGTGTTACCCAAATATTACTGTCAGCTTAACTGTCAAAAAATGAGTCCAATCTTTATATGTATCTGTATCCGGAACACTTCTCGGAATCAAAATATTACTTCCACTACTAAGGTCACAATTTAGTATGATGTTGTTTGTAGAATAAAAGTGTCAATCCAAATGCTGTGAATACTAATGTCTATCGATGTCTAAGTCTGAAAGTTTAACTTAAGTGTCTGTATATATATATTGTCACAGAAATTTCTAGAACATTCTAGACAAAGAACGTCCTAAAAAGCTACAACGGAAGTTTCCACAAAAATGTAGAAGTTTTAAATAACGCATCTTTTATTAGGATCATTCTGGAATAATTATGTAAGTCAAATGGAAAGTTCCAATCATTCTATCAGTATCTGTGATTGTTCCAGTGATTTCTAAACTGTACAGTTATAAGGTTATTTTGTAAACAACCATCAGGCCACACAACACAAATTAGGCCAACATAAATAAATATAATAATTACAATATCATAACAGTACGTATACAAGTTTTAGAAAACACAAACATCACTATGACTATAACTATAATACAGGTGTTTTGTCGAGATATAGATTTTTAAATGATTGTGTAAGATTCAAAAAGCTATCAGTCCTTTACTTTGAAAGATACTCCTTAATAAAGACAACAGCAATATGTCGCTGTTCAATGTTAAAATCCCCTAAATACAGAAAACAGTAGTATACCGCTGTTTAAAAGTCATAAATTGATTGAGAGAAAACAAATCAGAGTTACAAACTAAAACTGAGGTAAACACATCAACTATAAGAGGAAAACAACGAAACAACAGAAACACTGAAGTGCAACAAAGAACTAGCTTACATTAAAATTTGGCAAACCTTAACAATGTATCTGATAAAACAGTTCTGCTTTTTTGGTTCTCAGTGTTTTAAACTCTATTATATTTATTTGGTGTTTTTAACTTTTTTATCCATTGAGGAGTCTGTTGCAGACAAAAAGCGTGTTTGGCGTACACAAATTTAAACTTGGTATTAATTGTAAGTTTATTTATATCATAATATTCTTTACTTCATATTTCCTTTCTGGTTTCTGGGTTATTTTTTTTCTTTTCATTATCTACAATTGCCTCTTAAGTTATCAAGCAAACTGTATTTGTAAAGAATTAATTATATTTTCATAAAACTTTTATTTGTATAGTAGTTGTATAAATCTAATGAAAGTCAATGTTTCATTTTTATAGGTTGTGTTATCATTGTTTGTTGTCATGTTTAAAATAATTTAAATAATTATCTTAATTAATTCGTAGCGGTCTCTGTCGCATCCAAGAGAAAAGCATTTAATATTGATATATTCCACATCGTGAGCCCAATTAAGGACAAGTATCTGTCAATTGACAAAAGTAATCGAAAACAATGACTTCGCTGCTTTAATATCGGTATATACCTTACGTTTGGAAATTAAACATACACCCTTTATACTTATTAAGCTTTGTAATTATCTATTATTCCGATTATTTAACGCATATACTAGTATATTTTTATTTTAACAAACTCATTCGTGAAATCATTTGATTCAAAATTCTATACATGAGAACAAATACGTTTACCTGAACAGCAAGATATGACCAAAAGTGAAATTTTATAAGGAAATCTTCTATAAACCAACGCGGTTACCACATAGAAACTCTTACAATGAGGGCCGATAACGCTGAAAGTCTAGAAAAGAGGGACGAAAGATACAAGAGGGACAGTCAAACTCATAAATCGATAATAAATTGACAGCGCCATGGCTTACAAAATATAAAAGACAAACAGACAAACAATAGTACACATGACACAACATAGAAAACGAAAGAATAAGCAACACGAACCCCACCAAAAAACTAGGGGTGATCTCAGTTGCTCCGGGAGGGTAAACAGATCCTGCTCCACATGTGGCAACCGTCGTGTTGCTCATGTTATAACAAATCCGGTAAATAGTCTAACTCGGTAGGTCACATTCATAAAAGGGAAGGGGATTGTAGTTACGACGTAAGGAACATATCCGATATCATTTGAGAAACGGTTATTCCATTACGGTCAACCATCTCATGATGGCGTCCGTAAAATTTACGAAGGGATGATTTCAACTTCACCATTTGAAACTCTTGGTTTTATAGCTTCCTTGTGAACAGCAACCCTCTATCGAGAAAATTATGATAAGAAACACAAGCACGGGAATATCGTAGCAACTGGGAGATATATACCCAGTATACAGGTGCTGCTGGAATGATGCTACTTAGAAATGGAAAGTTCACAATTCGAAAACTGAAATAGAAATTATTCATTCTTCTATTTTGATGTTTATTGTATTTTAGTTATATATTTCTGAACATAATTGGACTAAAAATGTTCATTTAAATTATGGATTTTGTTTTTCCCATATTAATCTTTATCAAATTGCATTTTGTTCTTAATTCGGAAATTTATTTAAATAAAGACACTTGGCATGAATAAGTTTATAAGGTCTTGTACCACAGTGAAAATTTCACATTACATTGCATTGCATTCAGAATTAATCCTGACCGAAAGTAAACCCATCAAATTGTTACCCTTTTTTCTGGTTTTGATGATTAAGTAACCATGTGAACTCATGTTTTTTTCGAATTGTTATAAAGAAACAACAAACATTACATATAAATAAATATAAACGGATGCATTAAAAAACGACACTCTTACATTTCTTTGTACATATTGATTAAGTATCAGACAGTTTTGTGTAAGACATAGTTTTCCTTTCTCTGCATTTATCAACTATTTAAATAGGTTGTGGGCACACTTCACGAAAACTTCCATTTGAAACCACACTATTTATTTCCCATTTTTCTTAGGAACTTGATGGAGGAATACATCTTAACATTTGTTAATTTGTTGAAGTATATTGTAATCCGCTAACGTCTTGAACAGGGTGTAACAGTTCCTTGTTCAACATCACCATCCCAATTGAATGTCCATGTCGTGTTCTGTATTCGTGGTGTTCTTATACTTTGAAAGAACAGTATCATAACTTAAAATGGAAAATAGTTTCTAAGAAAATTAATACAACAATAGCTGATATATAAAAAGGCAAGCCATATTAATCACATTTCCCTATGCACAGTGTAATAATTTGATTACATTGTATAAAATGTGATCAGTATGGTGACAATCAGAAGCCATCTAAAAGTTCTGATATGACAAATGTATATTTTCATTGCTTTCGTGTCCGTCTTGATTACATATCTTTATACTTTGTCCCAGATTCAATTAGTAGAATAGGTACAACCCTACAGATCTTTGATGGTATGAATAGACGAAATAAAACATCTCCTCATGTTACATTAACAGGTCAATTATAAAATGTTTTCTCGTTTAATTGTATTAGTTATAGTCTTCAAATGTCAATCTAATGAATTCTTAATAGAATAATTCATTCCATTCATTCTGCATAAAAAAGGTGTGATTATATAAACGTAAATATTGATAGTTTTACCACAGTATCAAGTTTCAAAGATTTCGTTTTGATCATTTCTTAACTGTTTCCAAAACATGTAAAAGTTTTTATCAGCTAGAAATAAAATATATATGATAGTATGGTAAAATATTTTATCTGTTTAATCGTAAAGTATACAGAATCTTTGATATTTACACTCCTATAAATGTTTACACTTTCCGATTTTGACCCTGTAGGTTAAACAATTACATACAACACACAATGAATGAGCTTTATGTTGAATTATAAACTTGAATCTTCAATGTTTTGTTTCGTGAATTTTAATTTTAAAACTTCCAGCGAACAATGATTTTACATGGTCTTGAAATAATTGCAAAATTATACAAGATATTTTTACACCAAGTATTATACATGATCTATGTTATAACATGCAGAAGGAGATTGGCGTTTAAATCAATGTAGATTTGAATCTTTCGGAAATAAGCAGTAGACAGTACAGTGTATTAGAATTGAAACATAGTTAATACATTATTGTTGTGCATTTAACTATTCTTAAATGAATTCTTCATTGAAAATAATCCATTTTAATTCTCCTTGATACAGTTTCATTTATATCACTCATCTCGCTATTTACTGTCTTCCGAAATTGAAAATACTCGGAAGAAATCTTTTAATCAACTTTGCGATCAGTCATAGGTAGACGATATTTAAAATTCGGCAAACTTTCATGCATTTGAAGTTTAATTAAAAGTATGAATAGGAACTAATTCTCTAGAAGAATGAAAAATGATCAATAAAACAAAAAAAGTACCATTCACAATTTTAATTTATTTTTCATTGATGTGTCAATATTCATGAAAAAAGTCACATAAAAATGTACTGTAAGAGTATTTTAGATCACCAACAGATTAAAATGAAGTTGTTTGGCAATCTTTGTATGTTATGCTTTTGTCCTTCTGAACAATAGTTTTAGTATCTACCTCTATGCTTTTATATTTCATCAATTTACAACTTTGTTCTGTATCAAATTCATTTCTTTGAAAACGATTTTCATGGGATACAATTATCAAACTTTAGTAATATTATGATAATTCGCATTATAAAGTTCAAATGCTGTTGGTCTTTAGTTGGAGTACCATTTCGAAGTAACTTGAATACCCTACTTGTTTGTGTTTTGTATTTCATGGACATGATTACAATAGTTCATAATAAATGTTGAAAAACTATTTACAAAACAACGGTTGCTGCAAGTCTTCATTAATTATTATCAAACTGAAATAGTTATCATTTTTGATTTATGATCAACTGCCTATTCCAACACGGAGGTTCCCTCTATTACAACGTAGAGTGTTAACATATTCCAACTATACCTGACATGGACACAACATTTATTGTTAGCTGGGATATGATCCTTTCACAAAAACTGTCCCGACAGAGTCATGAGGAAGTACAACTGCAATCGACAATACAAAAAAAAGTTTACAGTCTGCATCACGAACCTATATTTACCATAGGTGTTATCTTGAGAATGGATTTATGAGATTTAAACATCAGTAAATTACTGTTGTCTTTAATTTGTTCGCTCAGCTCTTTTGTATTATTATGTTTTTGAAATGATACGGGTTTTTTTTTTCATTCACAGCTACATAACTATGAAAATATTCACATTTTTTTTGTTTTCCTTTTGTTATGTTATTGGAAAAGGCTTATATTTTACAATTGCCGCCTACAAATTTTCAAATATCTGATACTCGAATATGATAAAAACAAAGCGAAATTTTGACTGGCTCATTTTAAATAACATCTTAGTATTATGTTATATTATAGTTTAAACAGAACACCAACCATGTAAGTTTCCTAAACGAATCTTAGTCATTTTTTTTATTGTTATTTCATTATTCGCTTCATGAATTCAAATATAAATGTATAACCAGTAAAGGTCGTTAAACACTTCCATCATCAAATAAATCACACATTTTTTTCAATTCAATTTGTATTTTTGTTTTTCTATACGGTATAATTCTAATTAAAAAGGAATTCTCACTGGCAACTTGTCATTGGTCTTGTTTATTATTCATATTAACACGTTTCAGCTGTTGGTAAATAGCTTGTGATTAAAGGGAGACGCACCATTCATTTATTATGCAACTCCCTATTACACTGTCAGTGTTTGTTTTCCAATAAAAAAAAGATGGAAACACTCATATATAGCCCTCTCCTAAATTCATTGTATTGATTGATTGGCTTTTAAATGCCATCTTACCACGAAATAAACCTAACGGTGTAATTGTGTTTATTTCGTAGTTGATGGGTCTTCATGAAACCATTGCTAAAACTAGAAGGAATGCTTGCTTTTATTTTATTGCAACCCAAAAATTGAAACTAACAAGTGTATTCCACTTAAATACGGAACGCCTTCGTCCAAATAATTTTAAACATAAAGTTGACAATAGAAAAGTAAAATGATTAAATATATGAAGCAATGAGACATAAAAGTACGGTTCTAGCAATATAGAAACTCTTCGAATGATGTTTTGGATAACCTGAATAATGATGGTTGCAGTTAAAAATATAAAACCATACGTTATGAATTTCATGCATCCAAAGAGCTTTTTTTTACCTTTTGATTACCTTCATATGAAACACTAAAAGTCGAATATTAGACAGTCAATGATGTATAAGAAACTAAACAGTTGAAAAGCTTTATAACCAAAAAGGACCTACAAAAATAGTTAATAAAATTGAGAATGGAAATGGGGAATGTGCCAAAAAGACAACAACCCGACCATAGAAAAAAACAACAGCAGAAGGTCACCAACAGGTCTTCAATGTAGCGAGAAATTCCCGCACCCGGAGGCGTCCTTCAACTGGCCCCTAAACAAATATATACTAGTTCAGTGATAATGAACGCCATACTAAACTCCAAATTGTACACAAAAACTAAAATTAAAATAATACAAGACGAACAAAGGCCAGAGGCTCCTGACTTGGGACAGGCGCAAAAATGCGGCGGGGTTAAACATGTTTGTGAGATCTCAACCCTCCCCC
Source organism: Mytilus galloprovincialis (assembly GCF_965363235.1). NCBI lineage: Eukaryota > Metazoa > Mollusca > Bivalvia > Mytilida > Mytilidae > Mytilus > Mytilus galloprovincialis. The sequence continues at coordinate 10,083,411 of NC_134840.1, forward strand.
TATACCTCTAGCCAATGTAGAAAAGTAAAAGAAAACAATACGCACATTAAAATTCAGTTCAAGAGAAGTC